>NC_135234.1:744660801-744964551 GCF_051348905.1 Ranitomeya variabilis
CGGACTTATACCATTCCCCAAACCACAGAGCATTTAAGATCCACCAACAGTCTGAGCTCAGATCAAGTGTAGAAACCACCACAAATAGTGTCTGGTGAGAAGAAGATGCATCATGGCTCAGATTAGACACAGGACGGACACACCCGTACAACAGGGGCACTTCCACCAGTAGTTGGTGGTAAGAACGTCTCCTGACCGCCAGACATCTACACGCCGGTGAGCTTAGCTGCATTCTTGGTTTTGCCACGGAAGAAGTTCTAGGAAAATATCAGAACTGCTTCTGCAGAAAACCACAACTGTTGGATGTCGTAGATTTCCAGATCGATGAGGAATTCCATGACAACATTACAAAAAAGGTGCAGCACTGCGACGGCAGGGGTCCCACCGATACTTGTGAAGGTGCCCCCAACACTCAAACAGGACCCAACACCAGGCTCACACGATAAAACCATCGGCTTCTCCGCTCTGGATACATCACGTACCGAGGTCACCGATACTCAGATTTGGCTATTTTTCATCACTGATCATTTTTCAGAAAAAATGACCTCAGATAATTTAGAGTTAACAGTTTATAGATCCCCATGGGTGCTGTAGTTTTACTTACGAGGCCAGAAGCACCTTCCTCCATAAAAAGCCGTTTAGAGGATGTGTCCTCGTCACTGCTAAGGATCTCGTGCAAAACCGGAAGAAAAGAACGATCTGAAGAAGAAAAAAAATAGATGGAGCTGAAAAGGTTAATGCCTCTGAAGCTGAAGGTCATTATTACATCACTGGATTATTTGGCATAAAAAGGGCAAAGATTATTTTATGATCTATACAATGAACATGATATTTAACCCCTTCCAGGCATGCGTTGTCCATGTCAGAAGCAGCTGTATGTAGCGGGCTGAAGAGCTATTTTGCAGATTTGAGAAAAAACTGAAGTAATCCTGATGCCGGCAAAGTGAATGAGAAACCTGACGTGTCATGCACATGTTGACTATTTTTGCAGAACTGGTGCAGAAAATAATTTGCAGCATGTCAATCCTCTGCGCATTTTTGCCCTGTTTTTCACCATTGACTGCACTCAAACCAGGCAAAAACGTTCGTTTTTTTTTTCTGCCAAGAGATGCAGAAATTTTATTCAACGTGCGCAGATACCATTAGGCTATGTCCACATGTCGCATTTTTTTTTCCCTAAGGCAAAACCTGCTCTCTTGGCAGGAAGAAACTTGCCTCAAAAAGCAGGTTTTGCTCAGTTTTTGCTGCGTTTGTCAGGATACATTTGTCTCTTGTGCATGCTGGACGCTTAGTGTAAAAAGAGAAAAAAAAATAAATCTGATTCTACTTTAATCAGGTTTTGGCACAAAAAAAACGCAGCATAAACGGATATCTGCATTTTTGCCCCACTCGCTGCTTTCAACGAGTGAAAAGCATAGCAAAAAAATGGCAAAAAACATCACAGAAGAAGGGCGTTGGTAATGTGAGCTGGAGTTGGGGAGGCTGTATCTTTTTGGAAATTTTGTTCTATTAGCCATTTTGAACAGTGTACCACACACGGATTTTCAGATAAACATCTATTTTGTTCAAAGGTCTACAAAACATTTAATCACCCGACTTTCCCCCTTTTCCATTTAGAAAAACAAACATTCAACATCTCCGCATCCACAAAGTTCAATCTGTCAAAATATAACATTTAAACCAATATGGGAACGCACAAAAAAAAAAAAAAAAAAAAAAAAAAAAAAAAAAACACGCTAAAGGTTTTTCTGTACCTGCTTATGACTGAAGACATACAACAAAAAGTGATCAAAACATCAATAAAAACGGCGACCCAGAAGAAAGAAAAAAAAAAAAAAAACACAGGTTCATTGACGGAAATTGAAAAGGTTCTCAGAAGTAGTCAATAGAAACCACACTTTAAACAAAAAAAAAAAATTCTGTGTTTTTCTTTTCCACCACTAGAAAGCTTGTTTGGCATCGCCATAAATCATGATGACCTGAAGAATGACTGCACAAACTTGCCCTCCCCCCACACACTACAAAAACAATTGCAGAATTCGCTTTCTCCACCATTTCACCGCTGTAGTGCCAAGATGTTACTGGCCATCAGGAATCCATATTGGTAGCCTGTTTTAAGATATTAGACAGTAACAGTTCAGCTTATATTAGCCTTGTATTTTCTGTAATTTTCCAAACACCTGGAACGCATAGCTCCTTTATCAATCTTTAGTGGGAAAGCGTATGTTTATAGTATCATCCAATTACTGCATAGTTTCGTTATCCATTGTTTAGTGAGAAATGTCGTGTTTAAACATTTGGTACCAGGAGAGCCTTTGGCATATTTTATCCTGTGATGTATTTGTCCGATGTTGATTGACGTCTGAAGAGTAGGCCACTCCGCCAGAGGGATACTATATCGGACAAATACAACTTGGTAGGGCTTGTGTGATACTTGGTTACGAAAGCATTTGTTTCTAAACAAGATATAAGTTGGGGAAGACTTCAGCTAAGACAGAAGCCCTGGAAATTCCCAGGAATTTCTCTGTCTTCACTGTTCTGCTTCTCACAGCTGATGATCACAGACAGATGATGCGCTATTCTTGGTGAAGTTATTCCTGTGTAGTGTGCAATGTAAGTACTTCACCTTTGTGATTTATATTATGCAAAAGTGTACGCAATATCACACTATTTCCTATTTTCTCTAATCATTTAATTATTCTAATAAAGTGAATCGCCTTGTTTAAAGCCGTATCCAACCCCTTTGAATACTTTTCTTATTTTACAGTACATTACATGGTAAAATAAATGGTGCCCCCCCGGGCGTGCACATTACTCCTGCTCACTGTAGGGTTAATGTTCCTTCAGAGACATGTTGCATTATCTCACCTATGATGGCTGAGTCATGGGACCCCTCTAACGCCAGGGTCTCTCGCCACGATAAGGTCCCCCGGCTTTGGTTTGCAGTCTCGTCGCTGATGCTGGCCGATAGCCGGGACCGCTCGCCTTGCAGTAGAGTGGAGTCACTGCTCATCCTAGTGATGTCGGGGTGACATTGCAGAGCATCACCGTGTCCCGATCGCTCATTCCGACCTAAATGATAATAACCATAGAAAACTATGTCAGAATTTCGCAGAAAAAAAATAAAAAAAAAATGAATAAACCAGAAGGCAACATGGTATCTGGACACAAAACCCAAGGACGTACTGGGTTCTTTACCGGTTTGGCTTTCTCGAAGTTCAGAAATCCCTGTGCTGGAGCGTCGTCCGCTGCCGCTGGGCGTCTCCACCTCGATGATGGCGCTCAGCTCGTGCTGCTGCAGGAACGGCCCCAATTTGGTCTTAGTGACCGGCGGCTTGGAAGGTCTCCACTTCGGCTCCCTTCCGGCAGGTCTCAGTAGGTAACCATTACTGGACTCAAAATCTAAAAACACAAGGAAAAAAGGAGATTTTTGTGTACTCACCGTAAAATCTCTTTCTCTTAGCCTCTAATTGGGGGACACAGGACCATGGGTGTTATGCTGCTGTCCACTAGGAGGCGACACTATGCATAATCTGAAAAAGATTAACTGTGGCTCCTCCTGTGCAGTATACACCCCTGGACGGCATCAGCCTTCTCCAGTTTTGTGCAAAAGCAGTAGGAGGAACGTAACATGAATAACATAATTATGCCTGTAAGAAGGGCAACTATGTAACATGAATAACATAATTATGCCTGTAAGAAGGCAACTATGTACGAGCTCAAGAAAACAATGAGAACTCAACAGTTACAACGGCCCGGAAAGGGCAAGAGGGTGGGAGCTGTGTCCCCCAATTAGAGGCTAAGAGAAAGAGATTTTACGGTGAGTACACAAAAATCTCCTTTACTCTGTCGCCTCATTGGGGGACACAGGACCATGGGACGTCCTAAAGCAGTCCCTGGGTGGGAAGCAATGGACGAATATTGTGCAGACAGGCCCCTATACTTAGGGCACCGCCGCCTGCAGGACACATCTACCCAGGCTCGCGTCCGCTGAGGACTGGGTATGAACCCTGTAGTGTTTAGTAAACGTGTGTAAGCTAGTCCAAGTGGCCGCCTTACACACCTGTTGTGCCGAAGCCTGGTGCCGAATGGCCCAGGAGGCCCCTACCGCCCGTGTAGAGTGTGCCGTAATACCGGCTGGAAGAGGAGAATTCTTAAGGCGGTAGGCCTCTTGTATGGTGGATTTGATCCACCTGGCAAGGGTAGCTTTGGAAGCTGGCAGACCCTTGTGGCCGCCTTCCGGAAGGAGGAAAAGAGAATCAGACCTCCGGAAGGACGCAGTCCTAGACACGTATATACGCAATGCCCTGACAAGGCCAAGCGTATGCAGAGCCTTCTCCACTCTATGAACCAGAACCGGACAAAGGGATGGTAGTGAAATGTCCTCATTGAGGTGGAAGTTGGACACAAGGAAGGATGGGACCGTACGAAGAACTACCTTGTCCTGGTGAAAAGCCAGGAAGGGCCGTCTGCAGGAGAGTGCTGTCAGTTCAGACACCCTGCGTAGCGAGGTGATTGCCACCAGGAAAACCACCTTCTGAGAAAGAAGGCGGAGCGGGGCCTCCATAAGGGGTTCGAAGGGTGGTTCCTGCAATGCTGTGAGGACCAGGTTGAGGTCCCACGTTTCTAGTGGTTGTCTGTTGGGGGGAACCAATCAGGAAACCCCCTGAAGGAAAGTCCTTACTTGCGGCTTGGTAGCAATGCGCCTTTGAAAAAGCACTGAGAGGGCTGACACCTGGCTCTTAAGCAAGCCCAATGACAGCCTGGCCTCCAGACCCGATTGGAGAAAACCAAGTACTTTGGGTAGGGAATAAGGGAGTGGGATCTGGCCACGAGATTCGCACCAGGTAAAGAAAGCTTTCCAGGTACGGTAATAAATCTTGGCAGAGGCTGGCTTCCATGCCCTGATCATGGTTGCAATGACGTCCATCGAGAGCCCTGCCTGGGTTAGAACCCAGGTCTCAAGGGCCACGCCGTCAAATTGAGAGCCCCTGAGTTCTGGTGGTAGAATGGGCCTTGTGATAGAAGATTGTGGCGGTCGGGGAGACGCCAGGGGGCGTCTGCTGTGAGTTGTACGATGTCGGCGTACCATGTGCGTCTGGGCCAGTCCGGTGCAATTAGGATGGTTGGAACTCCCTCTTGTTTGATCTTCCTCACCACTCTGGATATTAGGGGGAGAGGTGGAAAAATATACAGAAGCTGGAACTGGGTTCAGTCCTGAACCAGAGCGTCTGCTCCGAGCGACCGCGGATCGTGTGTTCTGGCCATGAAGTTGGAGACCTTGGCATTGAAGTGGGATGCCATTAGGTCCACATCCGGGGTCCCCCAGCGGAGACAGATCTGGTGAAAAATGTCGGGATGGAGAGACCACTCTCCCGAGTCTATTCCTTGTCGGCTGAGGAAGTCTGCTTCCCAGTTGTCCACACCCGGAATGTGGACCGCTGAAAGAACCGAACCTGTGTCCTCCGCCCCTCGGAGGATGTGTGACACTTCTCGCATCGCCTGGGTACTGCGGGTCCCCCCTTGGTGATTCACATATGCCACGGCCGTGGCATTGTCCGACTGTATTCTGATGTGAGAGGCTGCCAGTAAGTGATGGAAGGCCCTCAATGCCAGAAGGATGGCACGAATTTCCAGGATGTTGATGGGCATGGTCGCTTCCACTGGGGACCACTTGCCCTGTGCCCTGTGGTGTAGGTGCACCGCACCCCAACCCGTCAGGCTCGCGTCGGTGGTCAGAACCTTCCACTGACCTGTGAGAAAGGATTTCCCCTTTGCTAGCGAGGTTGGCTTGAGCCACCACCAGTGCAGGGACCTCCTGGTAGATGCCTTCCGAATCCTGTGTATCACTGAGGCGTCCCCTGCTGGGTGAGCTGGGGGGGGGGGGGGGGGGGGAAGGCCTTGCTCCGGTCGGGGATTGCGGAGATCTGCATTGTCTGTCCCTGGAATGGGACGGTCTAGATGACCTGGAGCTACGGTGTCTCTCCCAAGAGGGGGATGACCGTGTGCTATGGGATGACACAGATGGACTTGATCTATGGATCCGCTTGCGTCCTGACCTAGACGTGGATGTGCCAGGGTCATCTTGTTCCTGAGTCAAGCTCTCCCTTTGCTGGGTAACGGTCATAGCCGGGGCATGACCCTGCAGAGCCTGAAGCAATGTGGAGGTTAGGTTATCTATAGACTGCGTCATAGATTGCGATATCTGAGTAGCCCATTCCGGCGTGGCATTAGACACCGAGGCATTGGCAGGGGCTTCTTGAGGCTCTGACACATTAGTTTGTATGCAGTTCTGGCAATGCGGGTACGTGCTGCCACTGAAGAGAGCGGTCCCGCAGGCTGTGCAGAATGCATAATAGCAGTTCTGCCTGGTTCTCTTGGACCTTGAGCCCGGCATAGTGCACAGAGTGCAGAAGGGCTGCCGGCAGAGGACCTTACAGGGGTAGAGAAACCTATAGGGGAGCCTTATAGGTAATATGGATTCACAGCTGAGTAAAAAACCCAGCTGTGATCTTACCCCACCAGTGTGCCCCTAGGTCCAGCGCCGAAGATCCACAGTCCTGTGCCCCCCGGAGACTGGCTGCCTGGTCCTGGTCCTGCAGACCGGGAGATGCAGGGTTAATCTGCAGCAGAAAAACAGCTGCTGAGAAAGAGAGGAAAGGAGGAGAAGGGGGCGGAGAGCTGGAAAAAGGAGGCAAGGCTGTGTAAAAACGCGCCCTTTCTGTCTCGATCCACCCCCTTTATGACACTGTAGAGTGTCATATTTGTCATCCGGGGGGCGGGCCGGGGGGCGGAGAGGAGGCGGTGGCTTCAGCTAGGCCGAAGACGGGGCCTAAATTAGATGCCCGAGGCCCAGAAGGGCTCCAGGCCGGCGTGAAAGTCCGGGAGGGGGTTGGATCTGAACTGGACCCCTCCGGATTTAAAGGCAGGATGGCGGAGGGGCTATAAGCGGAAGGGGGAGCCCGGTTGGGGTCTCCCTGAGGCAGTATAGAGCTGGTGCTGCCGCAGAGACAGGGGCGCAGGGAGCCCTGTGTCTGTATGTGCCATGCCTGCCTGCACGCCCCCCAACCCCAACAGGAGCACGCAGCTGGGCTGGGGTCCCTGGATGCAGGCGCAGCGTGCTGGCCCATTGCTGGGGGCTGTAGAATGCTGCCTGTACAGGCCCTACCTGAGGCGTCTCAATCTAATACCCCCAGTGGGGGATTAGGGAGGGTGCTGATGTCACCTTCAGGGGCCTTTATCCTCGCCTCGACCTCAACCCAGAAACCAAAAGGAATTGGGGAAGGAGGGGGAGTCTCGACTTCGAACCAGCACCCGAGGGACTGGGGAAGGAGCGACATGGGGAATAGCCATCTCTACTTCAACTGGGCACCCCATAATAGGGGGCCGAAGAAGGAGCCATGCCGTGAGTCTCACAGGAGACCCTCTTTTCTTCATCTGTAATCCCGTCGGAAAAAACGGAGTAAAAAGTCTTTTAGGTGTGCCTCCTATGCGACACTAAGCAAAAACAGGAGAAGGCTGATGCCGTCCAGGGGTGTATACTGCACAGGAGGAGCCACGGTTAATCTTTTTCAGATTATGCATAGTGTCGCCTCCTAGTGGACAGCAGCATAACACCCATGGTCCTGTGTCCCCCAATGAGGCGACAGAGTAAAAAGGTCTTTGATTTCTTTACTGGAGTGAAGACTTTCCAAACATTCACATAACCACTGCAGCCAATCACTGGCCTCATCAGTACAGTACACTGCCACTCAGACCAGTCACCGATCGTAGCAGTGTGTCAGTATGGCAAGTCTACACTCCAAAAAATAACGACTAGTGGTGGTCGCTGTGCTGATGTGTTGGGGAGAATTTAACAGGAAACTAATGTGGCTTTTATTCACATTAGATTGTTATTTTCATTTTTTATATCAGTATAATATAAAATGTATAATGTATATACAGGTAAGATTGTACAGGAGGAGGAGGTGAGCTGTGACATCACATTGTGAATGGTGGATCCTGTGTTATCTACTGTATATAGAGGTGTTATCGGTCATTGTACAGGAGGAGGAGGTGAGCTGTAACATCACCTATTGTGAATGGTGGATCCTGTGTTATTTACTGTATATAGAGGTGTTATCATACATTGTAAAGGAGGAGGAGGTGAGCTGTGATACCGCCTGTTGTGAATGATGGATCCTGTGTTATCTACTGTATATAGAGGTGTTATCAGTCATTGTACAGAAGGAGGTGGGGAGCTGTGACATCACTTAAAGTGAAGGACAGATTCCATGAGTTTGCAGACAGCCAAGTGCTTCACTTACTTGTAACCACAGAGTGGACTTCCTTTTCCTCTTCCTCCTCATCATCCAATGCCTTCAGCAGCGCAGACATAAATTGGTATCGTTCCCGCTCAGGAACCACGGTGAGATCAGCAGGAATTGCCCCCTCTCCAGGCTTAAAAAAAAATAAAACACCACAATTATTAAAAGGTAACTACAAAAGGATATTCAAGGGGTGTTCTCATTCTAAATGTCTGACACATGAGGGTCTCTGACCCTGCTCAGCTATTTCAGAACTCTCATAGAAGTTAACAGAGAACGCTGATCCTGTGCGGCTACATCACCACTCACAGCGGCACAATAAGGGCCCCGTTAATGACATAGGTGTGTGTGTGTGTGTGTGTGTGTGTGTGTGTGTGTGTGTGTGTGTGTGTGGGGGGGTCACAAAAGTGACAACCGCATCAATCAGACATTTATCATATCCTGTGGATTTACAATAAATGTCCAAGATGGGAAAGACTTTTGCGACAGGAGCTAGCGTAATGTATGTTGCCTAAGGGTTTAATATCCAACATCTCACCTCTGCGGGGCCAAGGAGCTTCTCCAGAGACTCTTGGTGCCTTTGAATCTGTTCCTCCAGCTCTTTCTGCTTATGTAGGAGATGTTGCTCTTGACTCTTCTGCTTGGACAGTAGAGATTCTCGTTGCTCGTCCAGCTGGACCTGCATTTCCTTCAGGTGGTCCTGCTGGTTACGGATGCTTGCAGCAGAACATAGAAGCCTCTCCCGGAATTCCTGAACATTGGAAAAGTCTTCTAGGAGTGGAGGACATCTGCTGTTTACTTGTTCTTCAGGAAACGTGAAGGAGATGCTTGGCTCGGAGAAGTCAGTCTCAGGTAGTCCTAAAGACAGTGCTCTAGGAAGCGGGAGGTACGACGTACCGGAGGAGGAGTCATGCTCTCCTGGACTGGACGCTGAAGACAGTTTTTCAGAACCGGTTACAGTAACTCGGGCTTCATTTGGACTGTGAGATAATAGTCCCTGAGGACTTCTCCCTCCAAAAAAGTGCGGGTATGAGGAGTCCACACCAACAGGACTCTCGGTTCTAAGTTTATCACTTGCAGATGATGGAGCGGGCTCGAGTGTCTGTCTACGATTTCTAGGACTTATCTGTTGTGCACTCACTAGCCCTTGTAGCTGCTTTTCTGTAGACGGAGATTGAGCTGATGAGGATAGTAAGGCAGGAGGTGACGGAGCAGTGTACGGCCGGTCATTTTCAGGGGACTTAGGTGGTGCATTTTGAGCACCTCTTGTGCTTTCTTCACCCCTACCTGGGCTTTCTATGTGCGACGTGGATAAGTGAGGATACCGATTCTTCAGCAGTAACTGGTATTCCTGCAAACGTTTACGTGCATCATCCAGGGACTGCTGGTGAAGCCTAAAACATGAGAAGTACAAAAACCTCAAAATGTAGAATAACGTGGAGAAAGAATATTCACTGGGGTACATATATTTATAGCTTGCTGACTGATGTTACCCCCAGAGAGTAAAAGGAAGGGGAAGCATCCATGACTGCAAGACGAGTCGCAATGGAAACAGCTTCTCTTAATATATACCTATTCTGTTCTATCAAGCGCTGCTGGTATTCCCGAATCATCTGAATGTGCAAACTTTCAGCTGACGTGTTTAATTGGAAGACTGTGCTTGCAGATTCCTAGAGGAAAAAAAAGAAAACAAAATGAATCCATAAAACATAAAAAAGTGACATTCCACAAGTAAAGTGTGTTTATTGTATAGGGATAATGCATAACATTGTATATAGTAAAATATATTCGGCTCACCTTTATGAAGGATTTTACATGGACCATATGTGGAGCACAGGATTCCGTCTCTGCCAGATGTGGAAGCAATGCAGTAGTGAAGGTAGAAAAATCCAATAAAAAGGTAAATCTTTACTAATAGTTCAATAATTACGGTAGTAGGCATTGCTGTGCACAGCCTATGTAGAGAGGAGTAGGTGTTAAAGGTAATCAGACGCGTTTCGAAGACTACGTGTGTTCTTAAGAACGTTTTCTGCCTTCACTACCGCATAACATTGTATACACTTACAAGATCTCAGCTGGCAATCATGGAACAGGAACCATCATGTTCTACTTCCAGAAGACAAAAATCTTTGATACTCATGTGCAATCTATCACACATTTGGCAGTACCCAGGTGTCGCAGGTGTGTAGGAGGCTGCAGAACGTCACACTGCATCTGGCTGCAGAAGGTCTCAGCAGTTCGCTTTGCAGACTTCTTTCTGATCCTTCTAACTCTATGACCCAGTGGCAGCTCTAATTGACACACCTGGACCTGAGCGTTTATAACTTCCAGCTTGCTGCTGGTGATATTTCCATTTCCCTGTTGAGGCTTGGAGCTATCAGTCGGCTACCTTCCTCTTTGGTGTTTGGAAGACATGTGTTTCTCTGAGTTTACTCAAGTTGAGTGATCCCCTTGTTTGTGTATCCCACCTGTCTTTAGTTATAGTGGGGATCGACCAGCGTTCACCTTGTCCTTCCCTAAGCAGGGCTTACTGCTAGGGTCAGGCATGGATTAGGTGTCGTGCTCGGCGATAGGTGCAAAACCTATATAGGGATGATTAGGGCAGACAGGGCGACGATAGATCTGCCTAGGGGATCTCCACTCCCCACTTCCCTAGTGTTGGGCTCCCTTCCCCATATCCCTTTGTGTTGCACTTTAGACTTTCCTACATCGTGTGTGACACCAATAGAGGAAAAAAAAAGGACAAAAAAACTGCTCTGTGCCAATCATCAGCTTCATATTTGATTCATTCAATAATACAGATGAGTAGGACAACATGGGATTACTGGAAGTAAGGGGTTCAGCATTCTGGGTCGCCATTGATCCAACAGCCAAGTACAAGTCCCTTCTACTCCGTACAAACAGGGCAGCAGCTGACGTTGCAAGAGCAGTTTTATGCCTCCATGCAAATGCACTCAGGCAAAGCCGTTACGATAAGTCCAAACATGTTGTTACAATTTGTGAAAAATTATTGACACGCTGTGGAATATACTATTCCTAGCATGCCCTAAATTATGCACAAATTTCCCTGTTATATGTTGATAGCGTTGTGACAACACAGCGTCAATCTGGCCACTGGTGCGAGAGTGAACTATTCTTAATTAGGACGTACTGTTCCTTTGTTCAATAGGACAAGGGACATGAGCCTTTGTTTCATGTGAGACTGTCCATTGACCCTTATTCTATGTAAATTTGTGGAATGCCTTCTGATTACATCAGCCCCCAGCGGTTTATTAGCCTGCACAACTTGGAGGACAAATATGCAGCCTTATTGAACAATCGAAGAATGAGGGGGATCACCTTCCCCCAATCCCGTGGGACAATGCCCTGAAATAAGAGCTGGCCCTGGCTCCTGTCACCAGTATGACTCTATAAGGCCATGTTCACACGCTGCGGGTTCCTCTGCGGGTTAATCCCGCAGCGGAATTGAAAATCTGCAGGGCAAAACCGCTGTGGTTATCCCTGCAGATTTATCGCGGTTTGTTCCGCGGTTTCCGCTGCGGGATTACTGCTGTACTATTGATGCTGCATATGCAGCAATATGCAGCATCAATAGTAATGTAAAAAATAATAAAAATTGGCTATACTCACCCTCTGACGTCGCGATCTCCCCGGCGCTGCAAGCGGCTGTGCCGACAAGGACCTTCGTGACGTCACGGTCATGTGACCGCGGCGTCATCACGGTCATGTGACCGCGACGTCACCACAGGTCCTGTTCGGCACAGCAACTGAGACCGGACGGCCGCGGGCAGCGCTGAGAGGTGAGTATAGCTTCATTTTTTATTTTAATTCTTTTTTTTTACACTATTTTATGGTTCCCAGGGCCTGGAGGAGAGTCTCCTCTCCTCCACCCCGGGTACCACCCGCACATTATCCGCTTACTTCCCGCAACGTGGGCACAGCCCCATGCGGGAAGTAAGCGGTTCAATGCATTCCTATGGGTGCAGAATCGCAGCGATTCTGCACAAAGAAGTGACATGCTGCGGATTGTAAACCGCTGCGTTTCTGCGCGGTTTTTCCCGCAGCATGTGCACTGCGGTTTGCGGTTTCCATAGGGTTTACATGTTAATGTAAACGCTATGGAAACTGCTGCGGACCCGCAGCATCAAAATCGCGGCGGTTCCGCGGTAAAAACCGCAGCGTGTGAACATGGCCTAAAACGTCAGCCAAGGAGCCACGGTTACAGATGGTGGATTACACAACAGCTCATCACTTAGCCCACAAAGACTTTGGAGAACCCAGGTTGGGACGTTCAGGTCACCTAGCCAATACGTCACTGTACTTGGTCAGCTTCCTAAGGTTGCCGCTACCTCCTCTCTGTGGGTGCCTGCAGAACGCAGGGTGCTTCTGGCTGGGATAGTTGGCCCTGGATGCCCCAAAGTCACAGAGGTTCTAATCCCAGGCGAGCCAGTGGAAGGGTGAGACTCTAATTTGCACCATCTTGTGTCCTTGCTGGGAATGTACTATATGTTGTTGACTGTTGGTGACCCAATAGTCTTACCGGAGTGTTGTACCTTCACCGTGGGTTATCGGAGTGTTCTGCCCACTGGAAAGGAGTATGGACGTTAAATGGGGATGAGCCCCGGCCCGTGCAGTCTTTCTAAAGACAGCAAGGCCTGTGGATGAGAGCACCCATTGACCCTCGTGTCTCCACAAGCGTGTTTTAACAACCACATCCACATGGTTTGTCCATAATCTGCATAGTGTGAATTCAGACTAACTTCCAGCAAACAGAAAAGGCTTACGTTGCATTAAAAGAAAACAGGCCGGTACCTTTGGTTTTCCATCCACCACTGCTGGCTCCGGTTCTTCCTCCTTTGCCGTTACACTGCTCCTCTGTTCCCCTTCCCGCATTTTATGGAATTCGGCCTTTAAGCCTTCTCTCTCTTCTTCCAGTTTCCGTATCAATTCCAGTTGCTCCCGCTTCTGGCGCTCCAGTTCTTCCATCTGTAAAAGCATAATTACAGTAATGAAGAGTAATCTTTCATTAATACATTTACGTAGATGAAGCAATCGTTATCCTAACCACCGGCCCGTCACCGTAATAACATGCCCCGACACTCTACGCCATCTGTATTGTGAGCCGATCTAATAGAAAGTGTAGGAGCGGCCGAGCTACACAGAAAGTGAAGGCGCAAGACGTCCTCAACTTTGACCACAGCAGCGAGTGGTTAATGCTATATCTGTAGGTACAGGCAAATCACTTGAGTACGCTAGAAATTAAAATTACAAAAGCAGGAAGGAAAAGTTGTGGGGTCATGGAAATCACAGGACAGATAGACGTGTTACTGATCTGCAAATGAGGGGGAAAAAAAATTGAAACCAAATTTTCTAAACCGCTCGATTTATTGAGCTTCAGGTCCCGAAGTCCCGGCATTTGCAATCTCGGCTGCGATCAATGAAGTTATTAACGGTTGTTTGAGGAATGTTCTGCAGCTCGGAGCAAATCATCAAGATCCACTGCTGGCAGCTTTTGTGTAAAATCACCGAGTAATGATGTCCTAGATGTGCTCCATTGGAGACAAGTCCAGAGGTGCTGCAGGCCAGGGTAGCACATTATAGCCACACAGGCTGCTCACAGTAACATGAGCAACATGTACAGTGGCTTGTGGAAGTATTCAAACACCCTACCCTGCCTCCTTGGATTTTTACCTATAGTGTTACATTACATTCTGTTTTCAATATTTTTTTAATCAGATTTGTGTGTGATGCACTAGCACTAAATAGTCTAAGCTGGTGAAGATGGGATCAAATAACTAGAAATTGGCATGTGCATATGTATTCAACCCTTTTGATATGAAGTACCTTAAAAATTTATGGTGCATGCAATTACCTTCTTAAGTTACATGCTTTGTGACAGGACGTCCACCAAGTGTCACATGGTCTGTCTAAATATACACTTTGTATGGAGGAAGAGGAAACCAATATTTAAACTTTTTGGCCTCTAAGGTAAGCACTATGTCTGGCACCAAACCAACATAGCTCATTACCCCAAAAACACCATCCCCACAGTGAAACATGGTGGTGGTGGCAGCATCATCATGCGGTGAGTTTTTTTCAGCAGCAGACAGGGGAAATGGTCTGAGTCGAGGGAAAGATGGATGGTATGAAATACAAGGATATTCTTGAGCAAAACCTAGGTTCAGTCTGTCATTGATTTGAGACTGGGACGGTGGTTCACCTTCCAACAAGACAATGACCCAAAACACACTGCTAAAGCAGCACTTGAGTAATTAAAAGGAAATATGTACATGTTTTGGAGTGGAGTAGTCAAGGCTCGACCTTAATCCAATTGAGAGTCTGTGGTCAGACTTGAAGACCGCTGTTCACCAGAACAAACCAGCTAACTTGAAGAAGCTGGAGCAGATTTACCTTGAGGAATAGGCAAAAATCACAGCGGCAAGATGTGGAAAGCTCATAGACATATTCAAAGCGCCATGCAGCTGTAATTACTGCAAAAGGAGGCTCTACAAAGTACTGACTTTAGGAGGGTGAATAGTAATGTGCACTAAAGTTTTCAGCTACTTTGAAAACCAAATGCTCACAGTTGTAGGAATGTTCTTTACATGAACCGACAAACCCATACAAAAAAGTGAAATTCCAGGTTGTGAGGTAGCAAAACCCTAAAAGGAGATTTTTGTGTACTCACCGTAAAATCTTTTTCTCCGAGCCACTCATTGGGGGACACAGGACCATGGGTGTTATGCTGCTGCCACTAGGAGGACACTAAGTAAACAGAAAGATTAACTCCTCCTCTGCAGTATACACCCCTTCACTGGATACAATTTCAACCAGTTCGGTAGTAAAGCAGTAGGAGCATGAACAAAGACAAACTATGTCAAAACCAAAGAAGTAACAACAAGCCAAAACAGGCTAACAGGGTGGGTGCTGTGTCCCCCAATGAGTGGCTCGGAGAAAAAGATTTTACGGTGAGTACACAAAAATCTCCTTTTCTCCTACGCCTCATTGGGGGACACAGGACCATGGGACGTACAAAAGCAGTCCCTGGGTGGGGAGCAATATGCTAATACCCCATGTACCACCAGCTTACTGAGGTACCGTTGTGTGCAGAATGCGCCTGCCGAGGGCAGCGTCTGCCGAAGCCTGAGTATGGATGAGGTAGTGCTTCGTGAAAGTATGCAGACTGGACCAAGTCGTAGCTTTACAAGCTGATGTGCGGACGCCTGGTGCCGAATGGCCCAAGAAGCACCGACCGACCGGGTGGATGGCGCCTTAATCCCAGCTGGGACAGGAGTGTTCCTGACACGATAGGATTCCTGAATAGCGGAACAAATCTACTTGGCTAGAGTGGCCTTTGAGGCAGGTAGACCCTTCCTATGTCCCTCCGGAAGCACGAAGAGGACATCCGACTTACGGAAGGGAGCCGTGCGAGATATGCACCTCCGAAGAGCTCTAACCAGATCCAGAGTATGGAGAGCTTTCTCGATACAATGAGTAGGTGCAGGACAGAAAGACGGCAAGACAATGTCCTCGGGAGAGGTTCTCAAAACCACCTTGTCTGGGTGAAAATTCAGAAAAGGGGGGGGGGGGTCGGCAAGTGAGAGCCGCCAACTCAGAAACTCTCCTAATTGACGTAATTGCCACTTGAAAGACCACCTTCGATGAGAGGAGGGTGAGAGAGATGTCCTGCAATGGTTCAAAAGAGGCCTCCTGAAGAACTCCGAGAACCAAGTTAAGATCCCATGACGCCAAAGGCATTCTATAAGGAGGGACCACCCGGGAGACTCCTTGGATGAACGTCTTAACCGGCAGTCTGGAAGCGATCCTTCGTTGGAATAGAACAGACAAGGCGGACACTTGTCCCTTGAGCGAGCTTAGGGCAAGGCCTGACTCTAAACTTGATTGGAGAAACTCCAGAATGGAAAAGACTAAGGGCAAACGTCCATGGGTATTGCACTATGAAAAGAAGATACACCAGGTGCGATGATAAATGCGCATGGATACAGGATTCCTAGCGCGAATCATGGTAGAAGAAACCCCCGGAGAGAATCCGGCTTGGGCTAAAATCCAGGATTCAACGGCCACGCCGTCAAAGACAGGGCCCCAGAGTTCTGGTGGCAAATCGGGCCCTGGAAGAGAAGGTCCGTGCGATCTGGAAGGCGCCAGGGGGTGTCGGCGACCATTTGGACGAGTTCCGCGTACCATGCTCGGCGCGGCCAGTCGAGAATCACCGGTCTCCCCTCTGCTCTGATCTTTTTGATGACTCTCGGAAGCAGAGGAAGGGGCGGAAAAATGTATGGCAGCTGGAACGGATGCCACGACAGAACCAGGGCATCTGCCCCGATGGCGCGAGGATCGTGGGAACGGGCAATGAACTGGGGAACCTGGTTGTTGAACCTCAAGGTCATGAGATCCACATCCGGCGTCAGCCAGCGAAGGCAAATCTGCTGGAAGACTTCCGGATGGAGGGACCACTCGCCCGAAGCAAGACTTTGGCGACTGAGGAAGTCCGCTTCCCAATTCTCCACGCCCGGTATGTGGATCGCCGATATGAGCGAGTGATTGGTCTCTGCCAAGCGCAGGATGTGGGAGACTTCGCGCATGGCTGCTCTGCTGCGGGTTCCCCCTTGTGGGTTGATGTACGCCACGGCTGTGGCGTTGTCAGATTGAATTCTGATGGGATGACCTGCGAGAAGGTGGTGAAAGTTGTGTAAAGCGAGAATGATCGCTCAAATTTCCAGGATATTGATTGGGAGACGTGACTCTCTCGTTGACCAACGACCCTGTGCCGTGTGGTGAATAAAAACTGCACCCCAGCCAAAAAGGCTGGCATCGGTAGTCACCACTAACCAGCGCACAGGAAGAAAGGATTTCCCTTGGTTCAAGGAAGACTGTAGTGTCCACCACCTGAGGGTCTGCCTGACCTGTGGGGGTAGATGAAAGCGACGGTCGAGAGAAACCGGGCTTCTGTCCCAGGCTAAAAGGAGAGCCTGTTGCAAGGGACGGGGATGGCACTGCGCAAACAGAATGGCTTCCATCGCCGCAACCATTTTCCAGAGGATGCGCATCGCAAAGCGAATGGAGTGAGGGACTGGGCGGAAGAGCCTGCGCGCTCCCTGTTGTAAGGATAGAACCTTCTCTGGAGGGAGAATGACCAGCCCGCGGGAAGAGTTCAAAATCATGCCCAGGAAGCAGATTTGCTGGGCCGGCACTGGAGATGATTTCTCGAAGTTGATCTTACAACCCAGGCGAGAAAGAGAATCCACGGTGATGCTCACCGACTCCTCGCAGGCAGACTGGGATGGACCTTTGATTAATAGGTCGTCCAGATATGGCAGGACTACCACTCCCCGAGCGTGAACAATGGCCATGACCGCCGCCATGACCTTTGTGAAGACTCTGGGGGCGGTGGCAAGTCAGAAGGGCAAGGCCACAAACTGGAAGTGTTCTTCTTGGGCTGCGAAGAGCAGGAACTGCTGATGAGAGGGAAAAATTGGGATGTGTAGATAGGCATCTTTGATGTCTATGGATGCAAGGAACTCTCCTTTTTCCAGGGACGCGACAACGGAACGGAGGGAGTCCATCCTGAAGTGTCGGACCCGTACGAATTTGTTTTAGCAGTTTGAGATCCAGTATGGGCCGTAGAGTCCCGTCCGTCTTTAGGACCACGAAAAGGTTGGAGTAAAACCCCGTGAACCTTTGGTCTCGAGGGACTGGAGTGATGACACCGTCCTTTTGAAGCGCCTGTATGGCGTGAAGAAAAACTCGATTTTGTATCTGGAAGACACGAGCTCTCTGACCCACTCGTCGTGAACGACCGAGAGCCACTGTTGACGGAACAAAAGAAGGCGTCAGCCTACTTTGTCGGTGTCCGCCGGACACGCCAACGAGTCATTGAGAAGGTTTAAGGGATGCGGACGGCTCAGGGGCAGACGGCCTGGGTCCGGGTTTCCAGGAACAGTTTGGTCTGTATGAGACCTGGGAAGTTCTGTTGTCCCGACGTCCCGAACCAGGGGAAGAGGACGACAAACTGGAGTTGTTACGAAATGACCGGAATCGAAACTGCTGCTGATTCCGAAAGTGCCGGGCCGGTTTTTGCTGGGGAAGAAATTCACTTTTTTTTTTTTTTTTCCCGTAGCGTCAGAAATGATTTGGTCTAGGTTTTCCCCCAAATAAACGACCCGCTTGGTAAGGAAGAGAGGTCAGCGACTTTTTGGAAGCAGAGTCTGCTCACCAATCGCGGAGCCATAGGGCCCCCCCCGATGGAAATTGCGTTAGCAGCCGCTTGCGCTGCGCAATTAGCCGCATCTATGGAGGCGCTAACAACAAAATCTCCGGCCTGAGCTAACTGGTTAGCTAGTCTGGCCGTCTCTGGGGGAAGATTACTGCCGTGGACGGTAAAGGTCAACACCTCAGCCCAGGCCACCATTGCCTTAGCTACCCAGGAAGCTGCAAAGGATGCAAGGAGGGCTGCTCCTGAGACTTCAAAGACTGAGCGAGCCAAATAATCAATCTGGCGGTCAGAAGGGTTTTTGACTGATGAATCGTCTGACAGAGAGAAGATTGTTTTGGATGCAAGCCGCGACACGGCAGGATCCAGAAGGAGAAAGAAGTAAGCCCTTCACCAGATCCCTTGAGAAAGGATATTTAGCTTCCGTGGCTTTTTGAGCCGTAAAGCGCTTTTCTGGGTGCTCCCTGTGTTTTGGATAATATCCTGAAACTCAGGGTGATTAGCAAATATCTTTTGGACGCGTTTTCCTGAGAGGAAGCAGATTCATCGTCCACCATTAATGCCTGACCAATAGAGGAGTCTTGGGTTAAAGATTCCTCCGACTCATATATTGAGCCCTGTACGCTGCGACCCTCAGGGGAGGGGGAGCGAGAAGATGAGCTTGCAGAAGCTGAAGCTCGAGCGTGTACGGGAGATGGGGAAAGGGTCCTTTTCCTGGAACCCCGGGAGTCCCGTACAACGATGCGCCCCCTGTGGTCGGACAGCCCCGCGCCGTTACCAGATTCTGTCGCAGCCGACGGAGGTGAATTCTGGTTTAAGGAGGACCCACGGAAAGAGTCCAATGCCTTGACCAAGGATTCCACTGAACGTGCGCGGCCCACTCAGGAGACGACATAGGAAGTGGCGGCAGAAGGCGGCTGCGCACTGGCCAGGTCACAGTTCTGGCACAAGGGGGTACTGTGGGCACTTGGCAAAGCAGACTTGCAAGTGGCACAAATGGTAAAAAATACAGTGTGCTTTTTGTCCCCTTTTTTTTTTTTTTGCGCGTCCATAGATTGAGACATAGTGAATGTCTATCTCCGATAAACCGCAGTAGCAGTTATGTGAGCAGGGAAGGGGTTAAGCTTTTCCCTATGTAGCGGAGCAGCTTACCCACGGTCCTGAACTGGTGTCCCCAGGGAGGAAGAGAGGGAGGTAGCGTTTTCGGCTGTATTTCCCTGCAGCAGTGGAGTCCCAGGATGGCGCCCGAGATTTGCAGGGCTCTTCTCATTCAAAACGAGAAGCGCCTGAACAGTGGGCGGGGCTCCGGCGTGGGCGGGGTTTTTGAACTGCGGCCTAGTCCGGCTGGAGAAGCCGGGGACTAAATTAGTGGAGCCGGCCGGCGAAGCGCTCTGGCGGCCGCGACGCCGCGCCTAACGATCGTCGCTGGCATCTAGCCAGCGGTACCTCTCCCCAGGGACCCGGACCGCTTCTTCCCATGCCGGCAGCGTGAGGAAGATAGTACTCACCGAAGGAGGGACCAGCTCCAGCTCAATCGATCCTCCCTGTGTCGGGGGACGGAGAGCCTCCTGAAGCATGCTTGCCTTCTCAGGGGACTTACAGCTGTGCCTGCCGCATGGAGATTTTGCAGGGTTCTTCTGCGCCTGCCACAGGGGGCTTACGGCTACTGTGGGGACTACGAGACGCCAAGATGAGGGCTTGAGTGCGGTGGAGCCCGGGAGATGCACATAAGAGGTATACTCCATGTGCTCGCCATCTTACAGGGGGGAGAGCGGGACCGTATAGGAACCGTCGCCCTAGCGTAGATTAGGCGTGCCCCATACGTCGCAGGAGAGGGACGGGGAGGTATACTCGCCGTGCTCGCCTGTTGATGGTTCGGGGGAGAGCGGACCCTATTAAAAAAGGAACCCGTCGCCCCCTTCACTCCGTTAAGTAAAAAATTAAAAATTTACAGAAAACTAAAAGCTTTAAAATAAAAATTAAAATAAGAAAGTTGGGGCCTGAAAACAGACCCAAGTGCCTCCTACAGACACTAAGCAAGAACTGGTTGAAATTGTATCCAGTGAAGGGGTGTATACTGCAGAGGAGGAGTTAATCTTTCTGTTTACTTAGTGTCCTCCTAGTGGCAGCAGCATAACACCCCATGGTCCTGTGTCCCCCAATGAGGCGTAGGAGAAAAATGCCAATATGAGGAATACTTTCGCAAGCCACTGTAGCCTGGTGGTGTCATGTTGAAAAAAAAAAAAAACAGCTCCTAGGACACTTTCAAATTCCCTGGTGAAGACCACTTTGTGGCTCTACCCACATGGTCTCCAGTCCAATCTGCGGGTATTATTGCATCCGAGACAAAAGCTGGACTCATCAATGAAGAGGACAGACCTCCACACCAGTTTTATTCTGCTCCATGATAGCCTTTGAGAGCAGCAGCATGAGGTCAATGGACACCTGTTGCTGGACGTCTGGGCTTCACACAGTGTCATGTAGACTCCTTCGGATGGTTGTGTAGACACTGTTTGCCGCTTCAGTCTTGTATGTGATGTCCAACTTTATTTGCAGCATGGAATAGATCACAAGGCGCCATTCTTCAAATCAGACGATCCGTCCGTGCAGAGATTCCCCTCTGGGTATCACTGACTGACACTCCAGATCGTCCTTGTTCTCCCAACCACTTGGGAGAACGATGTTCACAATGTCGGGGTGAGAAACCAAAGTCCCTCGGTTTCCGACAAGTGGCGATTACTGGCGTGTTGATAAACATAAGGCATCGCACAATCATCCCACAAGACTTGATCTGATTTCGAAGTTTCATCTGGCTAAAAAACAGTTACGTAGCTTTCCATCTGGCGTTTAGGACCGTTCCACCTGTCACATAATGGAGATCAATGCTTAAAAATGCGATCATGTGCAGATCTTGGAGACACCGGCTACGCCCTTGATTCCCATAACATTGTGAGAGCCATCTGTGCTGCCATTGAGGAGTGTAGCTTACAATTATTTTTTTATGGGGATTCCTATGGGGATCAAATGGCTTAAAAGGCTACACAATCATAGCAATGGCTTGGAAAATGGAGGGGTAAAGTAGAAGATTTTGTCAGGCTCACATTAAGAAAAAAAGAATATTGTACCTAAAAATGGACAACTTCTTTTAATATACTATACTAGTACCGATTCGACCGAAGAGCACATTTTAGACGGGGTGCTGTGCCACCCTCCATGTATTCAGTACAGGAAACTTGTCGCCATTCATAAGAAGCGGTGAAGACTCGGTCACCTTGCTATTCCGCTCGGCCTCCATTCTGATGCGCATGGCTTGTTCCTGAGGATGGAGCAGAATAGATTTCCCGGCCAAAACCGTGTTGTCAGTCACTTCATTAGAGTCTAAGAAAAAAGACAAAAAAAAAAATAAAAATAGATCACTGCACAGAATTGCTGATTTTTATACATAATACATTACACGGGAAGAGTCAGATCTATACGGCCCAGAACATCTTCAAGGAATAAGACAGAATATTAGAGTACGGCTCCGAGTAATGACTTTCCCAGATCTAAGGTCTCTGTTCACATTTTATTTCAGTCTTCGTTGACCTTTTAAGGGAACGACAGGGGCTGTCTATCATTTTTGTGTTATCTATTTGGGGGTCCTTTGGAGATCCACATTATCACGCAGAACACAGACCGTCAGCAGGCAGCTTTCTGACTCTGAACCCGCTTGTGCCAGGCAGAGCGATGTTTCCCTGCCGTTTCCGCCTTGAAGGCTATACCTTCCCCTAAAATACCATACGGCTTAGATTTGTAGGAAAGTAATAGAAAGACATGAAACAAGCAACAAGGACAAAAGCTGGGAAGAATTCGATGTTCCAGGACCACCAGAACCGATCCAGGGGAGGAAGAAACAGAGAACATGGTGGGATCTGTGTCCCCCAATACATTCAATGAGAAATCAATAATACAGGAAGCTACACATAGAAAAAAAAAAAAAACAGGGTGTATGCTGCTGCTGCTGCTAGGAGGCTGACACTATGCAAAAAAGGAGAAAAAGAGTAGCTCCTCCCCAGCAGTATACACCCACCGACAGGCACAAAGTACCTCAGTTGGTGAAAAAAGCAGAAGCGACCAGAACTCAGAACATATTAGTACCAACTAAACCAGGGCGCTTAGACCCAAACACGGTACTAGAAAAAACAGCAGGGAGGGTGCTGTGTTCCCCAATGAAGGCTCTAAGAAAGAGATTTTACTGTAATTACCAAAAATTCCCTTTTTCTTTATCGCTTCATTGGGGAACACAGACAACCATAGGACGTCCAAAAGCAGTCCCAAAAGAAGGGTGGGGATAAAACACAAAGAGAAAGGACTTAGGTCGGCCGGTGAGCAACCGCCGCCTGCAGTACCTTCCTACCAAAACCTGCATCAGATGAGGCCTGGGTATGAACCCTATAAAATCTCGAAAAAGTGCGCAAGGATGACCAGGTTGCGGCCTTGCAGGCCTGCAAGGCAGACGCTTAGTGACGAACAGCCCAAGAAGCTCCAACAGCCCTCGTGGTGTGGGCTCGCCCCCTTGGAGGTGGCCTTTTGTCATGGACGCGGTAGGCTTCCAATATCGCTGAATGAATCCAACGAGAGATCGTGGACTTGGACACCTGAAGACCTTTCCGGCGACCTTCAGAGATGACAAACAGGGAATCGGACTGGCGAAAGGTGGCAGTTCTAGAAAGATAGATCCGAATGGCTCTGACCACGTCCAGTTTGTGAAGAGACTTCTCCAGAGGATGAACTGGGGGAAGGGCAAAATGAGGGAAGAATGATGTCCTCATTGATGTGGAAAGCAGATACCACCTTGGAAAGGAAAGAAGGGACAGGTCTGAGAACTACCTTGTCCTGATGAAGAATCAGAAACAGAGAATGGCAGGATAAGGCTGCCAACTCGGAGACCCTCCTTATTGATGTAATAGCAATCAGAAAGGCCACCTTCCAAGAAGAAGGGAAAAAGAAATGTCCTGAAGAGGTTCAAAGGGTGCAGCCTGTAGAACACCCAGAACCAGGTTGAGATCCCAAGGTTCCAACGGGGAATGGAATGGAGGAGCAAGATGCGCAACTCCTTGGAGAAGGGTATTTACCTGAGGGATGGAGGATAGATCCCTCTGAAAAAGAATGGACAAAGCGGAGACCTGACCCTTTAGGGTACTGAGGGACAGCCCCGAATCGAGACCAGCCTGGAGGAAACCAAGAAAGTCCGGAAGGGAAAAAGACATCGGAAAAACATTGTCTCGCACCATCGGAAGAAAGCCTTCCAGTACCTGTGTTAAATGCGGGATGATGGTTTTCTAGCTCTGATCATGGTCTGAATGACCTGGTGAGAAAAACCGGACTCCCTTAGGACCGCGGCTTCAACGGCCATGCCGTTAAACTCAGAGACTGAGAACTCTGGTGGAATAGCGGACCCTGTGAGAGAAGGTCTGGGAGTCTCCAGGAGGTATCCGAGACCATGTTCACGAGTTCCGCATACCAAGGGCGCCTTGGCCAGTCTGGCGCTATCAGGATAACCGGAATCTCTTCTGACTTTATCATCTTTACAACCCTTGGGATCAAGGGAAGAGGAGGGAACAGGTAAGGGAGCTGAAACTGGGACCATGGAATTACCAGGGAGTCGTGGCCGATGGCCAGAGGATCCCGGGACCTGGCTACGAACCACTCGCCCGCTGCCAGGCCTTGGCGGCTCAAGAAATCGGCTGCCCAATTTTCGACCCCCGGAATGTGAACGGCTGGAGCGTGAAGTTCTGCCCAACGCAGAATCTTTGCCGTTTCCGCCATCACCTGATTGCTGCGAGTCCCGCCCTGGTGGTTAAGTATGCCACGGCCGTGGCATTGTCCGACTGAATGTGGACGGGCCCGCCTGTCAGGAGAGACTGCCAGTGAAGTAGGGCTAGAAAGATTGCCCTGATCTCCAGGAGGTTGATGGGAAGAGCAGCCTCCTGGGCGTTCCAACAACCTTGCGCTGTGTGTTGTCGGAAGACTGCACCCCATCCGAGGAGACTGGTGTTGTTGGTGATGACCTGCCACCGAAGGGGAAGGAAGGACCTCCCTTTGAGTACTGAGGAGGACAGAGTCCACCAGGTTAGGGACTGCCTTACTTGGGGAGGCAGACGAACTGAACAGTCTAGGGAGGTCGTGGACTTGTTCCAGGTAGACAGAAGAAACAGCTGGAGGGGGCGAGTGTGGAACTGGGCGAAAGGCACAGCTTCTATTGAGGCAACCATATTTCCCACGACTCCCATACAGAATCGTAGGGGACGGGGGCTGGTGTTTTAGAGATCGGACTGCCTTGCGGAGAACGGAAAACTTGTCCTTCGGGAGAAAGACCAGAGCCAAGTTCGTGTCGAATTCCATGCCCAGGAATGTCAGACGCTGGGAAGGAATCAGAGAGGACTTGTCTCGGTTGATGATCCAGCCGAGACGGGTCAGAGTGTCCAGAGAGATTTGAAGGCTTCGAGCACAGTCTCGATGGGATGAGCCCTTGATCAGCAGATCATCCAGGTAAGGGATAATGAGAATCCCCCTGGAACGAAGAATGGCCATGACAGCCGCCATGACCTTGGTGAAAACCCTGGGGGCAGACGCCAGGCTAAAGGGAAGGGCCGTGAATTGGTAGTGATCGTCCTGGATTGCAAACCGAAGGAATCTCTGGTGCCGCACACAAACAGGAATGTGAAGGTAAGCATCCTGAATGTCTGCCGAGCAGAGAAATTCCCCCGGCTCCATAGCGGCGATCACCGACCGTAGGGATTCCATCCTGAAGTGGCAGAGTCGAACGTGACGATTCAGCATTTTTACGTCCAGAATTGGACATAGAGAACAGTCTTTTTCGGGACTACGAAGAGATTCGAATAGAACCCCGAAAACCGTTCGTTTGACGGAACGGGAACGACTACACCAGCGTTGACCAGGGAGGATACTGCCTGGAGAAAACCGGGTAACTGGGACGGCTGCTTTGGTGGACGAGAAAGAAAGAAGCGACTTTCTGGGAGGGAAAAAAATTCGATCTTGTAACCTGAGGTAACGAAGTCCCTGACCCAGGCGTCGCTGACCACCAACAACCAGGCATCCTTGAAGGAAAGAAGCCTGCCTCCCACCCTGGAAAGACTTCCAGGTGGGGGCGACCCGTCACTTAGAACGGAACCTGTTGGAACGGGACCCAAAGGACCTTGAGGGTTGGCCCTTAGGCCTCCAGCTGGGAGCTGGTTTGTAAGAAGGTTTCCTTCGTTCACCTGAGGCAGAGGGACGCTCCTGCTGTGAAGAGGATTCTGATGCTGGAAAAGGACGAAAGGGCCTAAAGGGCCCAGGGCCCTTTTTGTTGAAAAGACGCTTGGGTCTAGACTGAGGGAGAGAGGTGCTTTTGCCCCCGGTAGCGTCCGAAATGATCTGGTCTAGACAAGCCCCAAAGAGCCTTGGAAGGCTAAGTTGGTGAGGGACCTCTTGGAAGTAGTATCTGCACACCATGCCTTCAACCAAAGGATGCGGCGTATAGCCACGATGTTACTGCTTGCTCTGGCAGACCAGGCTGCCGCATCCAAGGAGGCAGCCAAAACGTATTTGCCAGCGTGGCCAATCTGGTCTGCCAATTCGGCCAGCTCGTCCTGAGAAGCCGAAGATAAGATGCCCCGGCAAAGGATCTTGGCCCAGGCGGAGGCGAAATTAGGGCAGAGGGATGCTCCAGATGCCTCAAAAGCAGATTTGGCTAGTGCTTCTGTCAGTCTGTCGCGTCTTTAAGAGACGCACCATCCGGTAAGCACAGAACTGTCTTGGAGGAAAGACAAGAAACCGGTGGATCCACATTGGGGGACTCTACCCACCTGCCAAGAAGATCGGCACTGAAGGGGTATAGGACGTCCAAGTGTTTTCTTCCCGGAAAACGCTTTTCGGTATGCTCCCAGTGCTTTGACAGGGCACTCAAACTCCTCGTGGTTCGGAAAGGAGCGAGAGGGAAGTTTAACCTGCTTGAAAGACAAGGAAGGATCCTGGGGAGGAACCTAGTCCTGTTTAAGTTTGAGGGTTAGAGAGATAGCCGAGATAAGACTATCAACCATTGCCTGCATACTGGAAGTCTGGTCTGAATCAGAGTCAGACCCAGACTGTGAATCTATATCTGACCCAAGGTCCTCCTTCGAAGAGGGGAATTGGGAAGAGGAAAGCAGCTTGGGTGCTGCGGAGGGACCTGGAGAGCTGGAAGAGGAGCCAGACAGAGTCCTCTTTCTAGAACGGCTGGCTGGTCTGTCTCTTTGAAGGTCGATATCAGGTGCGTGCAAATCGCCATGAGAGACGTTCGGACCACTGGTGGCTGCAGACAGGTGTGGAAGTCGTTCAAGCGCCTAGACCAGAGACTGGGATACCTTTGTCAGGTCAGAGACCAACTGGGATATGGCAACGGCCCACTCTGGGGATGCACTCATCCTGGGAGTCGAAGGGTTCCTGAGGTGCAGACATGGTAGGAGGACTGCAGGACTGGCAGAAAGGTGACGACTGGCCTGCTGAGGACTTTTTCTTGCAGCGGATCTGGGATAGATCCCACACTCACAAATATTCGGAGATCACCCGAGCATGCTCGGAAATCTCAAGTAACAAGCACACTCGCTCATCACTAGTTACAACCCATGGACTGTATCCCCCAATAACATGGAGCAGAAACTGATATGTCTCTGCAAAAGAAAAACACAACAGACACTCATGTGAACAGGTCCATAAACTACAATGGATATTCAGTCCATCGGAAAAACGTACGTCTGAACGAAGCGTTTGCAAGAGAAAGCCGAACAATATTGAGCAGGATGTGTGCTACATTTCACATGGTTTTAATTGAATCCAAGTACAATGGAACAAAGCAGCCTGGCCGCCACCAGACCGCCACGATCAGGAGGAATTACCAATTGCAGACTTGTGTTTTGCCTCTTGGATGACATCTGCAGCTTCCTGATGGATGGGCAGAGAGCCGGACTCCAGTGTGTCGCTGGCCTCATCCGACGTCTCGGCTTTGGCGTTCCATTCGTCCTTCTGTGTCCGTATTCGGTTTAATAACCTTTTCAGCACTTTCTTAGATTGCGGTTCTCCGGTTTCTAGTAAACAAGAAAAATAAAAATGAAGAAAAAGTTCTCAAAAACCCAATACTTCTGGTATGTAAAAACCAAGATGGTAAATTCTGCCTCCTTACCATGCTGCTCTTCTACTGATGAGACGTCCTCCGTTCCTCCAGAATGGGGCTCCACCCCAGACACCGCTTCTGGCTCCGCGGTCAGATCTAGGTCTTCATCCACACTGGTCACAGAGGGATCGGGCAGGGGCTGGGGTTTTAACTGTAGGACCATGTCACCTCTTATTTCTTAAGAGAACAAAAACTAAGAATTAAAGGGGTGATCTCCCTGTTTCTTTTTGTTTTTTTTTTAAACAAATGCTTAAATTGTGAGGGAACTGGATGGTAAGTGATCAATTCCTCAACAGCACTGTCACAGAAGTCGAAAAGCCCAAATAAAATAAAATTAAATATATAAAAAAAGCTTTACTCACTCATCACTTCAACAACGCTGCAGCCAATCAGTGAGCTCAAAGGCTCTGCCCAAATAGACAGTATGAGCTACTTAAGGCAACTGCAGCGCTGTTGACGCGACACTGCTGATAACTCCGCATAGGAGAGGAAACCTGCTGCTCAGGTTGAATGGAAACAGGCTGAGCACGCCCTTACTTGCACTTCTCGTATACATCTCCTCGAACGCAGACTCGAGCTCCCTCTGCCAGTCCTCCCTGATCTCTGCTCGGCGGTAGGCCGGCTCAAACAGCTGCTGCGGCATCTTCGCTACGATCTGTCGCCGTCTGGATAGGTCATCCTGCTGCATCTGTTCCAGATCTTTCATTAGCCTGTCCCTGTCCTGGGAAAGGAAAAATTGAGAAGCTGCATAAACCCAAACCGTTCTCAAGTGGACTTTAATATTGATGGCTTATCCCTAGGAAGGGTCATCAACATAAGATCAGCGGGGGAGCGACACCTAGGACCACCCCGCCGATACCAGCAAACAGTGTATGGAGCAGCTCAGTTCCCACTGAAGTCTACGAGACCACCTTTATATCACGGACCTGGGTGAGCTGAACCATTTTTAAAGCGTGAGATCCGCGGAGGACGGCCTTCTCCATCTGTTCCCGCCTTTCACGGTCCTCTTCCTGTTGAAGTGCATTCAGCCGCTTCTCTTCCTCCACGGCTGCAGAGCGGGCGTCAGTCTGCAAAGTAATAAACATGGTCAGAAAATGATGAATTAGTGCTTCCTGCTGGTACAGCGGCGGTCAGCAACCTGCGGCTTTCCAGCTGCTCCAAGACTATAACTCCCAGCATGACCGGCTGGAGATTGGTTGTAAATTGTGTGCGATTTTAGATCTGCGGCAGACCGCTTTAGTGTCCAATTCCCTATTGCATTTGTGCCATTTTCTTCATTGTTTTTCATTTTCGCCTTATTATTACTTTAACTTCCACCTTTTATAGGCGTTCACCTGTTTTTTTATTCACCATTATGGGTAAAGCTTGGTGTTTCTAGGTGTTTTTCTGACAAATTCATCAATGGTGACATACTATAAAAAAATTAAACTTGGCAAAATGTTCGTGCACATTTACTAATCACCAGAGTAATTTTATAAATGTCAGAAATTTTTAGTGCAAATGTTACCACATTTTAGCAGAATATGCGACTTTTTGTGCCCCAAAAATATTAGAGCATTTCCTGATTTCGCGTAAAATTTATGAACCGTATGTGACAATCTCAACAATTTGGCACCAAAAAAAAAAAAAAATATCAAGACTTAAAAAGGCAATAGCAAACCAATATGGCAGCCATCAGGGCTCCCCCGGGAGATCCCACAATGCGATGGCCCCGGCTATAACTCACCTGCTCAGTATCCATCTCTCGGTCCACATAGGCTTCAGGTAGGTGGTAGTGGGAAGTGGAGAAGTTCTCTACATTGCAGACCTTCACCAATGGCAGGCGCTGCGCAACTTCAAGGTTCTGTTTAAGATAAGGAAGGGTCAGACATATTCAGGTGATATACAGGCAACTCTGCACATTATATATACCGTATTTTTACGGACTATAAGACGCACCTAGGTTTTAGAGGAGGAAATTAGGAAAAATTGAAGCAAAAATGTGGTCAATTCTGTACTTAATATCCTATCCCCTCTCCTGGTATATATGGTCCTCTCATCGACATCCGGATACACATAGCCCCTCATCCCTACCCTGATATACATGGCCCCCTCATCCCTATCCTGGCAGGAATGAACGCCCTCATCCCTATCCTAGTATGCAGGGCCCCATCCCGGGCCTGGTATGAATGGCCCCATCAGAAAACATAAAAAAAAATAAATTACACTTGCTCCGGTGCCAACAGCTGCTTTATGCTTGAGATTTAAACACCGCTTCACTGATAATGTATATATTTTACCCGGAAAATCCTGTGTATTAACTGCATTATTCTTAAATCTTCATACATATTCTAGAATACCCAATGCCGGAGCCGCAGCGTGAAGACAAGAAGAGGACGTGATCGTAAGAAGATGGGAGGCCCCGGACCGGACCGCCCCGTATAATCTAATCTCTCTTTCTCATCTTTCAGGTAACATCGGGGGCTTATCTACAGCATTACAGAATGCATTACAGAATGCTGTAGATAAGCCCCTGATGCCGGTGGGCTTAGCTTATCTTTGATTTTGGGGGTGACAGGTTCCTTTTAAGAGGTTCAAGGTTCGTATTAAAGTAAAGGTACCTTCACACGAAGCGACGCTGCAGCGATAGCGACAACGATGCCGATCGCTGCAGCGTCGCTGTTTGATCGCTGGGGAGCTGTCACACAGACCGCTCTCCAGCGACCAACGATGCCGAGGTCCCCGGGTAACCAGAGTAAACATCGGGTTGCTAAGCGCAGGGCCGCGCTTAGTAACCCGATGTTTACCCTGGTTACCAGCGTAAAAGTAAAAAAAACAAACAGTACATACTCACCTGCGTGTCCCCCAGCGTCTGCTTCCTGACACTGACTGAGCTCCGGCCCTAACAGCACAGCGGTGACGTCACCGCTGTGCTTTCACTTTCACTTTAGGGCCGGCGCTCAGTAAGTGTCAGGAAGCAGACGCTGGGGGACGCGCAGGTGAGCATGTACTGTTTGTTTTTTTTACTTTTACGCTGGTAACCAGGGTAAACATCGGGTTACTAAGCGCGGCCCTGCGCTTGGTAACCCGATGTTTACCCTGGTTACCAGTGTAAAACATCGCTGGTATCGTTGCTTTTGCTTTCAAACACAACGATACACGGCGATCGGACGACCAAATAAAGTTCTGGACTTTATTCAGAAACCAGCGACATCACAGCAGGATCCTGATCGCTGCTGCGTGTCAAACTAAACGATATCGCTAGCGAGGACGCTGCAACGTCACGGATCGCTAGCGATATCGTTACAAAGTCGTTTCGTGTGAAGGTACCTTAACACAAACAATTGCCAAACTGCTCTTACTGAGTAGTAAAAAAAACCGAACAAAACAAAAAAACAAAAGTATAGAATAATAAAAAGCACAAACACGAGCACCATTATCTCTCTGCTAAATGTGGTCTGATCATTCAGGAGGTTTTTTAAGTTCTGGTTTTACCTGCAGAGGATCTGGCGGAGGAGGGGGGAGTCCGGCTATTTTGGCTGCACGCTCCTTCTCGGTGCAGAGAGCCTTTTTCCGTGCTCTGATGTGCCTGAGAGAAGGCAGAGGACAGGATTAGGATATTGACCTTTTACAACCTCTTTTCCCGGCATATTCAATGTGGTCACAAATCGGCTGAGAAAAGGAAATTTTTGTGTACTCACCGTAAAATCTTTTTCTCCGAGCCACTGATTGGGGGACACAGGACCATGGGTGTTATGCTGCTGCCACTAGGAGGACACTAAGTAAACAGAAAGATTAACTCCTCCTCTGCAGTATACACCCCTTCACTGGCTACAATTTCCCAGTTCGGTAGTAAAGCAGTAGGAGCATGAACAATGACAACCTATGTCAAAAACGAAGAAGTAACAACAACTAGCCAAACAGGCTAACAGGGTGGGTGCTGTGTCCCCCAATGAGTGGCTCGGAGAAAAAGATTTTACGGTGAGTACACAAAAATCTCCTTTTCTCCTACGCCTCATTGGGGGACACAGGACCATGGGACGTACCAAAGCAGTCCCTGGGTGGGTAGCAATATGCTAATACCCCATGTACCACTGACTTACGGCTAAGGAACTGCCGCTTGCAGAATGCACCTGCCAAGGGCGGTGTCTGCAGAAGAGAGAGAATGAATGTGGTAATGTTTGGTGAAAGTGTGCAAACTGGACCATGTCGCAGCCTTGCAGACCTGCTGTGCTGACGCCTGGTGCCGAATGGCCCACGAGGCACCCACCGACCGAGTAGAATGGGCCTTGATCCCAGCCGGGATAGGCACACCCCGGACACGATAGGATTCCTGAATGGCTGACCGAATCCACTTAGCTAGAGTAGCTTTGGAAGGAGAACCCTTCCTGGACCCTTCTGGAAGTACAAACAGGACATCCGACGTGCAGAAGGGAGCCGTCCTTGAGACGTACCGACGAAGAGCCCTCACCACATCAAGAGTGTGCAGAGCCTTTTCAATGCGATGGACTGGAGCCGGACAGAACGAAGGCAAAACAATCTCCTCATTGAGGTGGAAAGGAGAAACGACCTTGGGAAGAAAAACGGGAGAGGTTCTCAACACTGCCTTGTCCAGATGAAAAATTAGAAACGGAGGGCGGCAGGAAAGTGCCGCTAGCTCCGAGACCCGTCTGATGGACGTAATAGCCACTAGGAAAACTACCTTCCAAGAAAGGAAGGTCAGGGAAACGTCCGATAGTGGTTCGAAGGGAGTCTCTTGAAGAGCTCCGAGAACCAAATTAAGATCCCACGGATCCAAAGGCATTTTGTAGGGAGGCGCCACACGGGAAACTCCCTGGAAAAAAGTCCTGACCGGCAATCTATTGGCGATTTTTCGCTGGAAGAGTACTGACAATGCCGAAACCTGACCTTTTAGAGAACTGAGAGCAAGTCCCGAGTCCAGGCCAGTTTGGAGAAACTCCAATATGGCAGGGACAGAAAATACTAGGGGAGATCGCCCCTGTGTATCGCACCATGAGAAGAAAATTCGCCAGGTACGGTGATAACTGCGCATGGATACGGGCTTCCTAGCCCTGATCATGGTGGAAGACACCTTGGGGGTGAAACTCGCTTGGCCTAGAATCCAGGATTCAACGGCCAGGCCGTCAAAGACAGGGCCCCCGAGTTCTGGTGGTAAATTGGGCCCTGTGAAAGGAGATCCACGAGATCTGGAAGACACCAGGGGGCATCGGCGACCAGCTGAACCAGTTCCGCATACCATGCCCGACGCGGCCAATCCGGCGCGACGAGGATCACTGGTACCCCCTCTGCTCTGATCTTCTTGATGACCCTCGGCAGCAGGGGAAGAGGGGGAAAATGTACGGGAGGCGGAATTGGCGCCAAGGCAAGACCAGGGCGTCCACTCCGAGGGCCCGTGGGTCGAGGGACCGCGCAAAGAATTGTGGAACTTTGTTGTTCATTCTGGATGCCATGAGATCCACATCCGGGGGCCCAGCGATGACAAATCTGCTGGAAAACCTCCGGGTGAAGGGAACACTCGCCGGAAGCGAGACCCTGGCGGCTGAGGAAGTCCGCCGCCCAATTCTCCACACCTGGAATGTGGATCGCTGAGATGGGCGAATGGTTGGACTCGGCCCAACGAAGAATGTGGGACACCTCGAGCATAGCCGTCTTGCTGCGGGTTCCCCCTTGGCGGTTGATGTACGCCACGGCCGTGGCGTTGTCGGACTGGATTCTGACTGGGTGACCAGCCAGAAGATGGTGAAACTGGAACAATGCTAGCCTGATAGCTCGTATTTCCAGGAGATTGATGGGAAGACGGGACTCTCGAGTGGACCACCGTCCTTGAGCTGTGTGATGGTTGAAAACCGCCCCCCAGCCTATGAGGCTGGCATCGGTGGTCACCACCAGCCACTGCACCGGGAGAAAAGACCTTCCTAGGGATAGGGAGGACTTCAGCGTCCACCACCTGAGGGTCTTCCTGACCCGTGGGGACAGGAGGAGTCGGCGGTCGAGGGAGAACGGATTGCCGTCCCATGCCGAGAGCAGCGCAAGTTGTAGGGGACGGAGATGAAATTGCGCGAATGGAACCGCTTCCATGGCAGCTACCATCTGCCCGAGAACGCGCATGATGAATCGAATGGAGTGGGAGACTGGGCGGGAAAGGCCCTGAGCTCCCCGCTGCAAGGCCAAGGCCTTGTCTAGAGGGAGGATGACCAGACTGCGAAAAGTGTCCAGTGTCATCCCAAGAAAAGAGATCCGTTGTGCCGGAACTGGAGAGGATTTTTGGAAGTTTATCTTCCAACCCAGGCGAGAGAGAGTATCCACCGTGAGGGCGACGGACTCCTCGCAGGCTAGGTAAGAAGAACCTTTTATCAGCAGGTCGTCCAGGTACGGCAGTATCACAACTCCCCTGGAATGAAGAATGGCCATGGCAGCCGCCATGACCTTCGTAAAGACTCTGGGAGCGGTGGCGAGACCGAAGGGCAAGGCCACAAATTGGAAGTGTTCTCCGCGAAATGCGAAGCGGAGGAGCTGTTGGTGCGGAGGAAAGATTGGTATGTGCAGGTAAGCATCCTTGATGTTTATGGACGCCAGGAATTCTCCTTTTTCCATAGACGCGACCACAGAACGGAGAGATTCCATTCTGAAGGGTCGGATTTTGACGAATTTGTTTAGGAGTTTGAGGTCTAGGATCGGGCGTAGCGATCCGTCCTTTTTGGGGACCACGAATAGATTTGAATAGAAACCCTTGAATCTTTGTTCTAGGGGGACCGGGATGATGACTCCGTCCCTTTGTAGAGCCCGTATTGCCTAGAGGAACGCTGTGGCCTTTGACTTTTGCGGGCAAGACTGGAAGAAACGCATGGGTGGAGGGGAGGAAAATTCTATTTTGTATCCGGTGGACACCAGTTCCCTGACCCATCCGTCGGAAACGACTGAGAGCCAGGCTTGACGGAACAAGAGAAGGCGTCCGCCTACTTTGTTGGTGCCCTCCGGATGATGCAAGGAGTCATTGGGAGGATCTATGGGATGTGGATCCCTTAGACCCGTGTGGTCTCGGTCTGAGTTTCCAGTTACGGTTTGGTCTGTAAGAGACCTGGGCGCCTCGGCCACCACGCGAACCGCGTCCTGATGCGGAGGCACAGGATGTAGAAGACCAGTTGGCATTTTGACGAAAAGGCCGAAATGGAGGTTGCTGTTGGTACCGAAAAGGCCGGGTAGGCTTTTGCTGGGGGAGAAATTTACTTTTTCCCCCGGTGGCATCCGAGATCATCTGGTCTAATTTTTCTCCAAATAACCGACCGGCCTGGTAAGGCAGGGCTGTCAAAGAACGCCTGGAAGCCGAATCTGCTCGCCAATCCCTGAGCCACAGGGCTCTCCTGATGGAGATTGCATTGGCGGCTGCCTGTGCGGCGCAATTAGCTGCGTCTATTGAGGCGCTGACCATGAAGTCCCCGGCCTGGGCTATCTGGTTAGCCAGATTGATGGCTTCTGGAGATAAGTCACTAACTTGGATGGTCGAGGAAAGTGTCTCGGTCCAAGAGACCATAGCCTTAGCCACCCAAGAGGCGGCAAAGGAAGGGAAGAGAGAGGCTCCTGTGGCCTCAAAGACGGAGCGAGCCAGATAGTCAATCTGGCGGTCAGAGGGGTTCTTAACAGAGGAACCGTCAGAGAGAGACAGGATGGTTTTTGACGCGAGCTGTGACACAGCCGGGTCCACTGAAGGGGACTGCAGCCAGTCCTTGATCAGTTCCCGAGAAAAAGGATATTTGGCCTCGATGGACTTTTGCCCTATGAAGCGTTTATCTGGACGGTCCCTATGTTTTTGTACAAAATCCTTAAACTCAGGGTGAGTGACAAAAACCTTTTGGACACGTTTAGTCTTTTTGAAAGACACCGCGTGTTCGGGTGCGGATACGGAGTCCTCAGTCACCTTCAGGGTCTGGTTGACTGCCTCGATGAGAGAGTCGAGAGACTCTTGGGAGGGAGAGGATTCCTGAAAGTAGGAATTGTCAGACTCATATTCAGAGTCGTTTGGGTAAGGGGAAGGGGACCGGGAAGCAGAGCTTGCGGGCGCTGAAGGACCCGCCGACCTATGATCAGGGGACGAAACGTGAACCCGTTTTCTAGAACCCCGGGTAGAAAGTGACAGGGTACGCCCCCTGCTGGAGGATGGATCGTCTGAATCCTCCGCGGTCTGACTTGGAGGGGGGCCCCGGAGGGAGTCAATTGCCCTAACCAGGGAAGCCACGGACCGTGACAGAGTAGCTGCCCACTCCGGGGGACTAGGCTCTACAGGATCGACGGCTGCGGCCTCGGCGGCGATATCGGCGGCGGCGGGAGGCGGCTGCACAGAGGCTGTGACACAATCCGCACACAGCGGGCTGCTGTAAGCTCGGGGCAGCGCCGTATTGCAAGTGGCACAAACAGTGAAAAACACTGTTTGCTTCTTGTTACTCTTTTTGGTCTCCTTGGATTGAGACATAGTGTCTTTTAGAGACAGAGCGGGGTAGTATGCAGGGAAAGGGTTAAGCTTTCTTGAAGCAGCTTACCCACGATCCTGTGTCTGTGTCCCCGGGGAGGAATGAGCCGTGGCGGTTCTTGGGCTGCAGGTGGATGCGTGGGCCACCTTGCAGAGAAGAAGAAATATGGCCCCCGAGAACTGCAGGGCGCCTTTCGTCCCAGACGAAGGGGGGCGGGGTTTTTGCGGCCGTGGGAGGTACCTGCCCACTGAGGCCTACTCGGGCCGAAAAGCCGGGGACTAAATTTCCGGCCTGCCCGGCGATGTGTGGCGGTGAGGCCGCAAAGGGTGTCGCTGACAGCGCAGGTCCCCGACCGCCGGCGCCTCTCCCCAGGGACTCCCGCAGGTAACGCCGGCGCCCCCCTGAGCTTCGGGGGGCAGGAGGGATGTACTTACAGTGCCCTCCGGTAGCCGGTCCCCCTGACAGCTGTGCGCTGCACTTCCTCCCTTCTTCAAGATCCTCTTCAGCTTACACCTTCTGAAGTGTTGCAGGGCAATGGGATAACCCTGTGCAACGCCATAGTGGGCCTTGTCTTGGGGCCCCCGGAGAGGTACATCAGAGCGGACTCTGTGTGCTCGCCGCAGCAGGGGGGAAGGGAGATCGGGACCAAGTGGTAACCGTCGCCCCGGTAAAATTGGCGTGCTCCAGCGTCGCAGGAGAGGGACGGGGAGGTATACTCGCCGTGCTCGCCTGTTGCTGGTTCGGGGGAGAGCGGGCCCTATAAAAAAAGGAACCGTCGCCCCCTTCACTCCGTTAAATAAAAAATAAAAATTTACAGAAAATTTAAATTAAAATTAAAATAAGAAAATTGGGGTCTAGAAATAGACCCAAGTGCCTCCTACAGACACTAAGCTAGAACTGGGAAATTGTCGCCAGTGAAGGGGTGTATACTGCAGAGGAGGAGTTAATCTTTTTGTTTACTTAGTGTCCTCCTAGTGGCAGCAGCATAACACCCATGGTCCTGTGTCCCCCAATGAGGCGTAGGAGAAAGAGCGCGATAGTAAAATGCGCTACAAGCTCTTCTGTCGGACCGTGAGAAGGAGCTCACTGACGGATTCTCAGTGAGCTCACTCTCCAGCCGGCAATAGACAGTGCAACACAGGCTACAGAAAGCAAATGGTGCAAGGTTTTTAATGAAACAATTGCAAAAAGTAACTCCAACTAAATACATTTATAGTAAGTAATGTGTCCCCAAGTGTGGACAATCCTGCGGTGTTTTAGCCCAGAGCTGCATTAACTATTTTTCCGGCTTCAGAGCTGTACTCTCCCAGCATCCCTTACCTGCTCAATGTCTGGAATACGTGTTCTAGATAATGAGATGTCGTACAGTAGCCGGCTGTATATGAGCCCCAATGATCGGCCACATGACGGTAAGACCCCGTCACACACAGCGACGCTGCAGCGATACAGACAACGATGCTGATCGCTGCAGCGTCGCTGTTTTGTCGCTGGGGAGCTGTCACACAGACAGCTCTCCAGCGACCAACGATGCCGAGGTCCCGGGTAACCAGGGTAAACATCGGGTTACTAAGCCCAGGGCCGCGCTTAGTAACCCGATGTTTACCCTGGTTACCAGCGTAAAAGTAAAAAAAAACAAACAGTGCATGCTTACTTCCGCTGTCTGTCCCTCGGCGTTCTGCTTCTCTGTACTGTGTAAGCACAGCGGCTGGAAAGCAGAGCGATGACGTCACCGCTGTGCTGTGTTTTCCGGCTGGCCGGCGCTCAGAGTGCAGAGAAGCACAGCGCAGAGAAGCACAGCGCCGGGGGACAGACAGCGGAAGGTAAGTATGCACTGTTTGTTTTTTTTTACTTTTGCGCTGGTAACCAGGGTAAACATCGGGTTACTAAGCGTGGCCCTGCGCTTAGTAACCCGATGTTTACCCTGGTTACCAGTGAAGACATCGCTGGATCGGTGTCACACACACCGATTCAGCGATGTCAGCGGGACCTCAACGACCAAAAAACGGTCCAGGCCATTCCGACACGACCAGCGATCTCACAGCAGGGGCCTGATCGCTGGTACGTGTCACACACAGCGAGATCGCTACTGAGGTCGCTGTTGCGTCACAAAACTTGTGACTCAGCAGCGATCTCGCTAGCGATCTCGCTATGTGAGACGGGGCCTTAAGACCCCAGAACAAGGCGCTGCTCTGACTACAGCTCCGGATCACAACCAGATAAGGAACTTCATTAATTGGATGAAGTGTAGGCGGCGGTAGGGGAGGGATTCCCATCCTGGACAGGGCGAGACCCCCTACTGGCGTCATACCACCTGATATAGGTGCAAGGGTCCGCAGCACGAGGAGGGGGCACTCACCAGGACTGCGCCCTCAGCTGCTTCTCTTTGTGTTGTTTTAACTCTTTCAATGCCTCTCGGTGTCTCTTCTCGGCTTTTTCTTTATTTGCAGCATTTTTCATTTCGATCGCCTTCAAATCGGGCTCCTTGACGGGAAGAAGGAAAAAAAAAAAAAAGCTAAATTAAATAAAGATTGACCCCTAACTGACCGGGCGATTTTCCTTTTTTTTTCTCCCACTCTTCCAAGATCCATAATTGTTTTGTTTTTTTTTCTTTTTCTGTCCCTATAGTTGTAGAGCGAATTGTACTTTTGATTGACCCTGTCCAATGTATCATGTGGATGTACTGAAAAATGGGAGAAAAAAAATAAGGAAGTATCCACTCTGTGATGCGCTCAATAGTTGGACACGCTTGCGGGTCACGCAGCGTTCCAGCGAGCGCAGTCGTGCCCTTATATCCAGGAAGGGGATGGAAGCGCTATGCGCCAGTAAGCTTGATTGACATCCGGCATCTCTCCTCCCACCATGACGCTTCATTTAACGATTGGCCGCACGCTTCATAAATAGCCATCCTTCCTCTCACTGGGTCACGCCCCCGGAAGAAGCTTATGGGCGAAACGCGCGTCGGGGCGCACGTGGAAGGACCGGTGGGCTTTTGATCTGTATAGCTGACCCCTTTTGGATACTCCCTTATTGTAAGTATACTGCCGTATATCCGGATTATCCCCTCTATGGTTTTCTGGCACAAGTTGTGGGATATGTGATTCTATGTATGCTTAATAGATATAAGGGATACTGGCTACATGCGGTATTTAGCATATGATAGGGTGGTTACAGCCCCTCACTATATACTATTGTTATAATGAATATCGTATTTATGTGGTGACTATTCTCTACTACTCCTCAATGGTCAGCTATATATATGGATATGTATTTCAGATAAATTTATAATCTTTAGCCGATCTGTTCTATTTCATTTGTTTGGGCACTTTGTTTATTTTATTTTGGGTTTTGTATATTGTTGTATTTTATTGATACTTAATAAAGAGTTAACTTTTTAAAATTTATGTATGGGTCTCTTCATGCGGCAAAGTATATGTAAGTCCGCAAAATGTTTTGATGTCTAGTGGAAGTGCCATTATTGAGAAATTAAGAGGACTAATTTGGTATTCTAATAGGAAATATGGTTCTCCAGGTCAGTACGAGTATGCAGATACCAAACATGCATAGATTTTTTATATATTTAAGTGGTGAAAAAAAAAATTCTGAAATTTGTAAAAAGTAAATAAAATTTAGCGTTTGTCGCCATTTTCTGAGAACTATGTACAGCAAAAATCAGGGTGTCCTATGAACGCCGGCTAAACCTTGGGGATATTGATAATTTCTCAGGTCAGACATTTGTCGGTAATGTGGACAACCCCTTTAATAGTCAGAAAATCGGGTGCCGGATTCATGGAACTGTGCACCAGACAAGGCGTCCCAGCATCAGAATATTCCTGACACAACTGGGAGATCCTCCTCACATGTAAAGCGCCATGGAATAAATGGCGCTATAACAATAAATAATAATAATAATAATAATATTACACCCAAAACTAAAAACACAAAAGCTTCCTTTCCTTCCAGAGCGAAAAATGGCAAATTAATCCCTCGACTACAAAAACAGGATTTAGCCAAAGCCTTAAAAGCGGGAGGAGGAGGAGGAGGATTACTTGTAGCTGCTTCTGCAGGATAAGAGATGAAGAACCAGGAAGAAAAAGAAGACTCATGCTCTCCTGTGTTGAGGAACTACAAGTACCAGCATGGGCAGGATATCGCATCACATTATAATAAGGCCTGATTGGCTTTGTAATATCCATTATAACCCTAATAACCTGCTCCTACACACAGGACTATCCCATCTCTGCCCAGCCCGAGCTGGCTGATAACAGCGCACAATAGCTCACGCTCAGTGACAGTCAGTAGGGGTCCCATTCCATTAGGCTGGGGGTCTCACGTTTTCCTTGGCCTGTCTGTGTCCTTCCCCGATGGCGCTCAGCGTGCGCAGGTAGATCTTCTCCAGGGCTTGTAGCTTCTCAGCCTGGGCGGTTTCCCACTTGGTTCTCAGGTCTTCCGCTAATTGCTGCAGCTGCTGATCTCTTCTTTCCTTAACATCTTGGCGGATCTGCTGAGCGATGAACTTCTCCTGCTCCCTGACCTAGAAAGACAGTTAGGGGGTTAAAGCCGAACGGCACTGGGAGGGGTCCGAGCTCTGAGAGCCCTAGAATATCTACTATATCTCGCATGTACCAAAGTGCACACATTAGGGCAGCCTCCCTCTAGGGCAGCAGTGTACCCGTTCAGGCAGCCTCCCTCCAGGGCAGCCGAGTACCGGCCCAGGCAGCCACCCTCCAGGGCAGCCGAGTACCGGCCCAGGCAGCCACCCTCCAGGGCAGCAGAGTACCGGCCCAGGCAGCCTCCCTCCAGGGCAGCAGAGTACCGGCCCAGGCAGCCTCCCTCCAGGGCAGCAGAGTACCGGCCCAGGCAGCCTCCCTCCAGGGCAGCAGAGTACCGGCCCAGGCAGCCTCCCTCCAGGGCAGCAGAGTACCGGCCCAGGCAGCCTCCCTCCAGGGCAGCAGAGTACCGGCCCAGGCAGCCTCCCTCCAGGGCAGCAGAGTACCGGCCCAGGCAGCCTCCCTCCAGGGCAGCAGAGTACCGGCCCAGGCAGCCTCCCTCCAGGGCAGCAGAGTACCGGCCCAGGCAGCCTCCCTCCAGGGCAGCAGAGTACCGGCCCAGGCAGCCTCCCTCCAGGGCAGCAGAGTACCGGCCCAGGCAGCCAAGTACCCGCCCAGACAGCCTCCATCCAGGGCAGCCGAGTACCCGCCCAGACAGCCTCCCTCCAGGGCAGCCGAGTACCCGACCAGACAGCCTCCCTCCAGGGCAGCAGAGTACCCGACCAGACAGCCTCCCTCCAGGGCAGCAGAGTACCCGACCAGACAGCCTCCCTCCAGGGCAGCAGAGTACCCGACCAGACAGCCTCCCTCCAGGGCAGCAGAGTACCCGACCAGACAGCCTCCCTCCAGGGCAGCAGAGTACCCGACCAGACAGCCTCCCTCCAGGGCAGCAGAGTACCCGACCAGACAGCCTCCCTCCAGGGCAGCAGAGTACCCGACCAGACAGCCTCCCTCCAGGGCAGCAGAGTACCCGACCAGACAGCCTCCCTCCAGGGCAGCAGAGTACCCGACCAGACAGCCTCCCTCCAGGGCAGCAGAGTACCCGACCAGACAGCCTCCCTCCAGGGCAGCAGAGTACCCGACCAGACAGCCTCCCTCCAGGGCAGCAGAGTACCCGACCAGACAGCCTCCCTCCAGGGCAGCAGAGTACCCGACCAGACAGCCTCCCTCCAGGGCAGCAGAGTACCCGACCAGACAGCCTCCCTCCAGGGCAGCAGAGTACCCGACCAGACAGCCTCCCTTCAGGGCAGCAGAGTACCCGACCAGACAGCCTCCCTCCAGGGCAGCAGAGTACCCGACCAGACAGCTTCCCTCCAGGGCAGCCGAGTACCCGACCAGACAGCCTCCCTCCAGGGCAGCTGAGTACCCGCCCAGGCAACCTCCCTACAGGGCAGCCGTGTACACGCCCAGACAGCCTCCCTCCAGCGCACACGGCGTAGCCACACATGCAGTCCCCCTACAGGGGAGGAATGTACCTGTGCACGCAGCCTCCCTCCGGCGCACACGGTGTACCCACACACGCAGCCTCCCTCAAGCGCAGTTACAGAACTCCAAACATCTCAAGTAAAACCACATCTCTGCATGTTGTCAGCGGCTGGAAAGTCTCCGGCCGATGATCGTCCCTTCACCTGCTGCAGGCGCAGCTTCCTCCTCCTCTCCCGTTCTTGCTGTATTATGGACATCTCCTCGTTTGGGCTCAGCCGCAGGGCGCTCACTTTGGCCACCTTCCTCTTCATGGTGCCGGTGGACATCAGACATCGGTCCCCTGTGCTGTGAAATAGGTAATCATATCACATGTGCTTTTACTAGAATTGAGGCGCTAAGAACGTCCCCCTCTGATTATAAAAGTAAATCACCCCACTGTATAACAACTGGCCCAGTAATGTGCCTTTGGTCATGGACATCTTTGGGGAGACATTTTTATTTTTTACATACAAAAATTATTTTTAGCCCCAATTGCATGCATGTATTTGGGTTTCATTAAAAATATTACACTATTTGTCTTCTACAGCCTTCGTGTTGCTCTGTCTACTGCTGACTGTAGACTGGGTTAACTGAGCATCTGTTAGCGAGCTCCTTCTGACAGTGGTTTTATCTCTTATCTTCCTCCTTCCGATTCTGTCCCTTCCTAGCTCTAATTTTCAGTTGTCTCTGAGCTAGTGGGTATAGAATAGCTGCTATGTCGTCTACCATACATGTGAGGGACTCCTGCTCTCCTGTCTCTATGGAGCACATGTTCAGAAGCAGCAGCATGGAGAGCATTATACAGCAGAACTGAGCAGTGTAGCTGTGAATCCAGCTCTGAAAGCAGCAGCACGGTCTCTGTGTGTATGTGCCTTTCTTCCTCACTTTGCTCCATAGACAGCAACAAGCAGAGCAACTCACCTCATTGTGTTGATTTTTTTTAACAAAGGTGGATTTTTGCAGTTTTTCAACATGCATGAAAAGTTTAGAAGAGGGGGAGAAGAAGTAGTGCCGGCTCATAAGTGGAGAAATAAGCTGATTTATCTGATAAGATATATTACATAGATTCTTATATTTTCTCCTTCTATTGATAGATGCAGATTTTGATAAAACGACACCAAAAAGGGTGCTTAAACCTCTGCCAGGGCCAACAACATATATTTTACAGGGAGTCTGTCAGCAGGGTATTGCCAAGTAATCTGAGAACAGCATGATGTAGGGGCTGAGACCCTGATTCCAGCAATGTGTCACATGCTGGGTTACTTGGTGCAGTTGTGATACAATCAGTGTTTTGTTCTGAAGATCTAGCGGTGCTCTGAATGCTGAGCTGTGTATGACCCCCGGCCACACCCCCGATTGGCCGCTTCCTGTGAGCACTGTGCTAATCAGTGCTGGGGGTGTGGCTGGACCAGGAGGCACCAGACACCTAGTCCTCTAGTGATAATCTCCTGCTGATAAAACACTGATTTTATTAAAGCTACAACAAGCAGTGATACATCGCTGGAATCAGGGTCTCTGTCTCTACATCGTGCTGCTCTCAGATTACATAGCAAAAACCTGTTGACAGATTCACTTTAAAGGGGCTGTCCTTTACTGGACAAAGCGTTGAACCGTGGATTGGCTGCAGCCTTTCAGTATTCCATCAGAGTGTACTACAGGAGACTGCAGCCGGTCACTGGGGGAAGAGCTTAGAGATGGCAGCGGTGTTTCCACCAATCCAGAAGGTATGTACATTTTATGCCCCAGCTATTGAGAAGGGTTTGTCCAGTTGTTGGCTCTTTTGTTGCATGTGCTCAGGTATGGAGAGGTGATCACATCTGCCATCATTGGAAGTCAATGGCGCGGCTTCGGGAGCAATAGGAAGGGGTACGGGAAGCCCCCCCCCCCCTGAAGAATGTGGTCACATGATAACGGCCTCACTGTTTACATGTTGCCACGGTAACCAGGAGAGATGCCGATGTTATTCCTTCTATTGGGGGGTGCAGGTGGTGACACAATGTGGCAATATTCCAAACCCCCTCCTTATACCTCTGCTGTGTGATGTAACACAACCACAACAGTTTGCAAAATGCTACTTTTTTTTTTTTTTTAGGGGCTTTGCTTGTCACCTACAAAAGTAGGATCTCTGCAGATTCAATAGGGGGGGGACTACAAGCTCCAGCGTTCTGCAGCTGGGACTTGTAGTTTCACAAAATCGGGAAAGACCAGGCAATAATTGACAATAGACCTTGCCCCCCCCCCCCCCAAAAAAAAAAGAAAAGTAAGTAGAAACAACTCCCCCAAAAATAAAACTATCCCATGCAGTTCCTGTATTTGGCCACAGGGGGGAGGTATATACATAACACACTATTACTCCCTACACACAGCACCGGGCGCTTCCATACCTGGTCCCAGCTGCCGACTGCTGCTCGCCGTAACATCCACTGGAGACTGGATGGCTGTTTTCCGCTTCACAAACCGTCACTTCCGCTCTTCAAAACAAACCGCCAATGCCCGAGCCGAGCGGCGGGAAGTGTACGCAGGCGCAGAGAGAGAGAGCGGAGAGCTTGGAGGACGAAAGGGGAGGGGCTGCTAAGGACTGCCAGAGCCGTGTAAGGGCAAGCCACGCCCACTTTGTGCTCCAGGTGCCGGTTGTTGCTCTATGCCTATTACCATAGAGTTGACAACGAAGGCCAGAAGGGAATTGCGCATGCGTATTAGTAGCGCCGCGCATGCGTTGTGAGAGCGGACACGTGATTTTCGTCACTTCTCAGCCTTCACATTATTAATTTATTAATTAATGTATTTATTTTTAAGATGTTTATTTTAAATGAGGGGGGGAGTGGGTCATTTGAATTTTTTTTATATATATATATATATATATATATATATATATATATATATATATATCTCATAAAAGTTTTTATTTTATTTTTTTCATTTTCTAGCCTCTTTAGGGGGGACTTGAACCAGCGATCATCTAGATCATATAGTCAAAAAAAGATAAGTTTTAAAAAATATATAAAATTGAAATCACCCCCTTTTCCTACATTAAAAAAAAAAAATTGATATTGCCGCATCCATAAAAGTAATATAAAAATAATAAAATATGAAAAAAAAATATAAAAATATAAAATTAATTAACTCGTAAAGTAAATGCTGTAACGCAAAAAAAAAAAAAAAAAAAAAAGCCACAATTGTGTTTTTTTTTTTCCGGTCACCGCTTCTTCCTAAAAAAAAAAAAAAATGCAATAAAAAGTGATTCATAATGTTACATGTAAAACCATCAGCTCAGGGCACAAAAAACTAAGCCCTGACACAGCTCTCAATGGAAAAATAAAGACCCCATTGGTGTCAGAAAATGCCGACACAAACAAAAATATTTTTGGACAAAAGTCTGAAATTTTTAGACCACTCAAAAAAAAAAAAAAAAACTCGCACGTTAACGTTAGGAAACTCCGAATTTAGCAGAAGGACAAGCAGCAAAATAAGGAAATAGGAGGAGATAATAGGATTCCACCAGGAGGTGGCAGCAGAGATCAGATAACGGTGCAGCTTACACCTGTCATGTCCAGGTTGTGTAAATTCTGGGGCTCAGTGGTCCCTGCAGTCTGGGTGTCAGGAATCAGACCCCCCCCCCAATCCTCTATACTAGGAATACTCGTCTGTGTGTAATGTCTGGTAATTAAGCATCAGATTCTGTGCGGCTCAATGGGTACTCCGAGCATGAGGGACAATCACTCATTATTTATAGACCCTGACCCTACCCTGAATAAATAATATATCACTCAGACCTTGCAGGGCTGAGAACGTGGACAAAATGGTCTCTGTAACCATTAGGCCGGGGTCACACCACACAGAAATACGGATGGGTGAGAGGCGCAAAAACGACGCATTACACTCGGACCAATGTTTCTCTACGGGGCAGCTCCTATCGGCCATATATTTCTCTGCTGTATTTTACGGGCTAAGAAAATCGCAGAATGCTGCGTTTGTCAGCGTATTTCTCCAAAAATGCTCCAATGAAAGTCTATGGGGGCGAGAAAAATACTGATTACACACAGACCATGCGTGTGACTTGCGAGAAATACGCAGCGGTGTTCTCTAGAAAAGCCGGCAATTCAGCGCGGTGTACAGTAAAATCACACTGACAGACTAGAATAGGTAGAATAAATGTGCACACATGGAATAGGTACAGTACAGACCAAAAGTTTGGACACACCTTCTCATTTAAAGATTTTTCTGTATTTTCATGACTATGAAAATTGTATGCAGCGCCCCAGAGTCCTGGTCGTTGCAGTACTGTTGCTCCGCCACTAAGGGGGGCTATGGTACGTCTGATGGCACTGAAGGAGTTCATCTGACCAGGTATCACAGTCACCAATACACTTCACAGTCTGGCCTCCAGGGGGAGCTAAGGGTTCTATGTATTAGGCCACTCCTCACAATCTGGTAAAACTGGGGGTCAGGCAGGAAGTTAGAGAGAAAGCTGACTGGGTTGGAACCAGGCAACACCTTGTGGCAGAGGGTGTTGTAGGGGAAGATTCAGTAGGGTCCCTGTCAGGGGTGGGATCCTGACAGAGGCCTGGCAACCAGAGAGAACGTTACGGGACCGCGCCTGCACGATATTGCGGCGGTACTCCAAAGAAAGGACAAGAGGCGAGGTTTATTGTGCTGAGTGAGAAACGAGATCAACGCGACAGAGAAATACCAGTAGGAGTCGTGCTGTAAGACCGAGGCAACATCCTATTGAGGCGCAAATAACCGGTGGCCGGAACGCCGAGGAAGTATAGAGCTCCAGGCATTACTTCAAACCAACGGCAGGACAGTCAGTTACAGGCGGGCTGTCTCACCTACATCACCTAGGAAGACATAGGGGGCACACTAGGAGAGGGGCGACTCTAGGGTCCCGGAAGACCTTCGAGCCTACCCGTCATACGGGTGCGTCCTACCATAAGATCTGGGGGACGAGAAGAAGAAGAACATCAGAATCGAGTTGTGAGGGAACACGAGAAACAGACACAACAGTTGTGAGGACTATCCCGTAAGCACAGCAGGGGAGGACCGCAACACACAAGTGCTAGAAGGTAGGCACAGATTTCCACCTGCAAAGGGAACTCTGGAGGTGCCATCGGACCGGCCGGACTTGCGCAGCCCGGTTAACCGTACTTCGGACTGAGGATCTAGAAGCCTTCAGTAAAGAGGTAAAGAGACTGCAACCTGGTGTCCTCGTTATTTACTGCGACCGGCACTTCACCGCACCATAACATCGTCATCATACCTACACCTATTATTGGGCGCCCCACGGCAGGGTCACGGACCGGGTCTAGCCACCGTGACAACCCCAGAACAGAGACTCAGAGGCCCGGTACCGGGTACCCCTCGGCCCTGCGGCAGTGGGGGCGCTGCAAAACTTGGCGTCACGAACAGGATCTACTTAAGCCTGAGGAATCAGGTCATGTGTGCCTTGGAACTGTGATTTACTGTGCTTGGACTGTGCTTTATTGCAAGGACTGTGTATTGCCACTTGCCGCCAAAAGTTCCCGCCAAAACCGCCGCCATTACAGCGCTAAGGAGAGCGCAGGAGAAGAAGAAGGGCGTGGAAGTGGGCGTGAACAAGCTGAAGAGCGCGAAAGACAATGGCCGCCCAGTCTAAATATTTCGGCCCCTTGAGGACGTGTCCGTCAGCAGCCGAGATCCGCCTCCTGATCCTCAATGGTGGGCAGAGACAGAGAAAACGAAACCGCCCACGAAGGAGAGAGCGGGAAAAGGACCAGGAAGAAGGAGTGAGCCACATGGAGGACGCCATGGCCAGCCGCCCGGAGCCGGAGCGTGGGGTCGGAGCCGAGGACTTCCCCAGCTACCCGGAGAGGCACCGCAGCCAGACCTCCACAGTCGACGCTGACCTCCTACAGACCGCAGCGGACGAGCTGATCCACCAACTCCTGCAGACGCAGCGGAGCACTGAGGCCGGGTGGAAGAAGACCATCATCGGGAGCCTCACCAGACGTCTGTCGGCAGCCTCACCTGGTCCGGAGCAGGAAAGGAGCTTCAGTGCTCCGAAGCTGGAAAGCAAGGCCCTGCCGGAAAGCGGGATGCTGCAAGCAGAGATGACAACGTCGCAGCACAAGGCCCTGCAACCAGCGTTCCAGACCCCAGCGGAGATGGAGCAGACCGGCACTGGAGGGACCGCATCTGAAGCAGGTATGAAGGACGACCCTGCCCTGACGACCGACACCACTCCCGTGACTGCTAGTGCCACAGCTGCTGATTCTGTTCCAGTGACTGATCTTGCAGCAACCGCTACCTCTGCTGCAGCAAATGCCCATACTCAAGCTGCGCAGACCTCCATCGCTGTGCATGATTTAACCGTACATGAAAGACGGATTAACGGCGTTTGTCCAGCACTGGGTATAACCCTGGACCTCACTTTTCCCAGGCCAAGAAAGGTTAAGTGCCAGGTACAGCCCTGGAAGCCGTCCAACTAAACCTCGGAAACCTGAACATGTAAATAGTTAACTGTTTGTTTCCCTGCTTTTTGCTGCTTTAAACCCGACTAGGGTTATTCTTAAAGGGATCCCTTTGTTGACCCGGGATCCCTATTGCTTTTTGTTAGTTTTCTACTGTTGCCCAGTTATCAAGAACTGCTGAATCATGAACAATGCATGATTACAAACTCTTTGTACATAGTTTGCACCTTCTTAAAGGTGCTCTCTACTGGTTTTACATAAAGAAAGGACTCTTTGCGAAGAAACTGTTCCTGGAAACAGCACCGGAGTCCTTACTGCGAACAGACTTGCAGCTTGAGAAGTTGCACTACCTCATAGAGACTTGGTTCCCTCTTAAAGGGAATGTTCACATGTTGCACTTATGAACAGTGTTGCCTTAAAGATGGTAAAAATGGCAATAATGTCTTGAAAGAAAAAGTTAAATGTAACTGACTAGTTGATTGTAAGAAATGTTTGATAATGTTGATAGAAGAATGAGGACAGAAAGTGAACCCGTACGGGGTTAGTCAGTGAGTCCTCCTAGGAGCCATACAGAGATGGCTCAGTAATCTTGAACTGAAAGATGGATGATATGTTCTATACTGTGTATAGTAGTGGAAAGGCAGTAGGCCCGGGTGGAAAGGGGCGGTCCTGTAACAGAAAGGAGAGGCAGCAGGCCTGGAGCAGTTAGGACAGGCGGTCCTGCAGACTTAAAGAAGGAGAATGTAGAAAAGTTGAGTAGCCTTATAATGTTTTATAAGAAGGTCTTTAGTGGATTCAGCGAGTACGTCCTTAAAGGCAAAGTTAAATTATTGTTCAAAAATTTTGCACTTAGTAGAATACCCGTTGGGTAAGAAAGAGTTATTCATAGTAAGTTATTTAAAAGTATTTAACCATGTTTGTAACATTCAAGTGTCCTCACCTCCCATAAAGGGAAGCTCTGTTAATGTTAACTTGTACTTGCATTTTCAAAATTGTATGTCTTTTTGCTGACATGTATTGTTGTTTTCTTCCCAGTCCAGGAGTACTGGATTTAACCGGGGGGGAGTGCAGCGCCCCAGAGTCCTGGTCGTTGCAGTACTGTTGCTCCGCCACTAAGGGGGGCTATGGTACGTCTGATGGCACTGAAGGAGTTCATCTGACCAGGTATCACATACACCAATACATTTCACAGTCTGGCCTCCAGGGGGAGCTAAGGGTTCTATGTATTAGGCCACTCCTCACAGTCTGGTAAAACTGGGGGTCAGGCAGGAAGTTAGATCAGAAAGCTGACTGGGTTGGAACCAGGCAACACCTTGTGGCAGAGGGTGTTGTAGGGGAAGATTCGGCAGGGTCCCTGTCAGGGGTGGGATCCTGACAGAGGCCTGGCAACCAAAGAGAACGTTACGGAACCGTGCCTGCACGATATTGCGGCGGTACTCCAAAGAAAGGATAAGAAGCGAGGTTTATTGTGCTGAGTGAGAAACGAGATCAACGCAACAGAGAAATACCAGTAGGAGTCGTGCTGTAAGACCGAGGCAACATCCTATTGAGGCGCAAATAACCGGTGGCCGGAACGCCGAGGAAGTATAGAGCTCTAGGCATTACTTCAAACCAACGGCAGGGCAGTGAGCTATAGGCTGGCTGTCTCACCTACATCACCTACGCAGACATAGGGGGCAACCTTTGGAGAGGGGCGACTCTAGGGTCCCGGAAGAGCTCCGAGCCTACCCGTCATACAGGTGCGTCCTACCATAAGATCTGGGGGACGAGAAGAAGAAAAACATCAGAATCGAGTTGTTGTGAGGGAACACGAGAAACAGACACAACAGTTATGGGGACTACCCCGGGGTGCTCAGCAGGGGAGGACCGCAACACACAAGTGCTAGAAGGTAGGCACAGATTTCCACCTGCAAAGGGAACTCTGGAGGTGCCATCGGACCGGCCGGACTTGCGCAGCCCGGTTAACCGTACTTCGGACTGAGGATCTAGAAGCCTTCAGTAAAGAGGTAAAGAGACTGCAACCTGGCGTCCTCGTTATTTACTGCGACCTGCACTTCACCGCACCATAACATCGTCATCATACCTACACCTATTATTGGGCGCCCCACGGCAGGGTCACGGACCGGGTCTAGCCACCGTGACAACCCCAGAACAGAGACTCAGAGGCCCGGTACCGGGTACCCCTCGGCCCTGCGGCAGTGGGGGCGCTGCATGTACATTCACACTGATGGCATCAAAACTATGAATTAACACATGTGCAATTATATACTTAACAAAAAAGTGTGAAATAACTGAAAATATGTCTTATATTCTAGGTTCTTCAAAGTAGCCACCTTTTGCTTTGATGACTGCTTTGCACACTCTTGGCATTCTCTTGATGAGCTTCAAGAGGTAGTCACTGGGAATGGTCGTCCAACAATCTTGAAGGAGTTCCCAGAGATGCTTAGCACTTGTTGGCCCTTTTGCCTTCACTCTGCGGTCCAGCTCACCCCAAACCATCTCGATTGGGTTCAGGTCTGGTGACTGGAGGCCAGGTCATCTGGCGTAGCACCCCATCACTCTCCTTCTTGGTCAAATAGCCCTTACACAGCCTGGAGGGGTGTTTGGGGTCATTGTCCTGTTGAAAAATAAATGATGGTCCAACTAAACGTAAACCGGATGGAATAGCATGCCGCTGCAAGATGCTGTGGTAGCCATGCTGGTTCAGTATGCCTTCAATTTTGAATAAATTCCCAACAGTGTCACCAGCAAAGCCCCCCCACACCATCACACCTCCTCCTCCATGCTTCACGGTGGGAACCAGGCATGTAGAGTCCATCCGTTCACCTTTTCTGTGTCGCACAAAGACATGGTGGTTGGAACCAAAGATCTCAAATTTGGACTCCTCAGAGCAAAGCACAGATTTCCACTGGTCTAATGTCCATTCCTTGTGTTCTTTAGCCCAAACAAGTCTCTTCTGCTTGTTGCCTGTCCTTAGCAGTGGTTTCCTAGCAGCTATTTTACCATGAAGGCCTGCTGCACAAAGTCTCCTCTTAACAGTTGTTGTAGAGATGTGTCTGCTGCTAGAACTCTGTGTGGCATTGACCTGGTCTCTAATCTGAGCTGCTGTTAACCTGCGATTTCTGAGGCTGGTGACTCGGATAAGCTTATCCTCAGAAGCAGAGGTGACTCTTGGTCTTCCTTTCCTGGGGCAGTCCTCATGTGAGCCAGTTTCTTTGTAGCGGTTGATGGTTTTTGCCACTGCACTTGGGGACACTTTCAAAGTTTTCCCAATTTTTCGGACTGACTGACGTTCATTTCTTAAAGTAATGATGGCCACTCATTTTTCTTTACTTAGCTGCTTTTTTCTTGCCATAATATAAATTCTAACAGTCTATTCAGTAGGACTATCAGCTGTGTATCCACCAGACTTCTGCTCAACACAACTGATGGTCCCAACCCCATTTATAAGGCAATAAATCCCACTTATTAAACCTGACAGGGCACACCTGTGAAGTGAAAACCATTCCCGGTGACTACCTCTTGAAGCTCATCAAGTTTGTATTGGTACAACACAGCATTCGTACTATCATGCGAGTTAGGTGCTCAAGTAGGGCATCCAGCCCAAAGCAATCCAGACAATAGAGAAACTTGGCACTCAAAAATACTTTAGCGTGGATAGTTATTTATTCAATGTGCATCCATAAAGACAAAAGTTGAACGTTTTTGGTCCACATCCGGACCTAAATCAGAACAATTATACTGGTATACTGGGAAATACGTATATCCTGTCAAAACTGGTTCCAACAGAGTTTTCAAAGAAGCCTGGATGCGAAGAGGAATCCTTAGTGTGTCCGCGCACATGGAGGGCGATAGAAGTCGCGTGGTGAGTATTTCCCAGTATACCAGTATAATTGTTCTGATGAAGGTCCGGATGTGGACCGAAAACGTTCAACTTTTGTCTCTATGGATGCACATTGAATAAATAACTATACACTCTAAAGTATTTTTGAGTGCCAAGTTTCTCTATTGTCTTGAAGCTCATCAAGAGAATGTCAAGAGTGTGCAAAGCAGTCATCAAAGCAAAAGGTGGCTACTTTGAAGAACCAAGAATATAAGACATATTTCCAGTTGTTTCACACTTTTTTGTTAGGTATATAATTGCACATGTGTTAATTCATAGTTTTGATGCCTTCAGTGTGAATGTACAATTTTCATAGTCATGAAAATACAGAAAAATCGTTGAATGAGAAGGTGTGTCCAAACTTGTGTGATTCCAAATGCCAGGGCTGAATTTCAGCCCCAGTCCGTACCTGGTCTGTACTGTATATATATATAAATGGTGTAATTCAAAACTACAACCATCTCCCCACCAACAAAAAACCCTCATACGGTGATGTTGAGTAAAAAGAATAAAAAAAAGTTATAGTTCTTGGAAAAAGGGTGGAAAAATGCACAAAATAGTGTGGGAAGGGGTTAAGAAGCATTATTGGAAGTAAATGTTCCTGTAAACTCTGTAGTGTAGAGAAGCAGGTCATCCGTGACAGTAAACTGTTAGCAGTGGAGGACAGGATAACAGGTGCGAGCCGCCGATCAATACTGTGTCAGGCTCTGACGGATACTGTTACGCTGTGTCAGTGATTGCCGCTCCTGAAGTCCTCGCCCTGCGCTCCGCTCCACGCATCGCTAGCTGCCGTCTGCTGTGCACAGCTCCGCTACACCAACAGCAGAGACCAGCAGGTGACACATGTTTGTCTGGCACAAAGTGGGGCGCCAAATACTAACATATTGTACCATCACACAGAAACATTTCATCTGTATTTACATGCGCTGAGTTCAGGCCGTTAAACGAGCGTGATCGACAATATTGAATTCGTTCGACGCTTGTTACCCGGCCTCTTTACATCAGCTGAGGAACAATGATGGGGACAGAACAATTACTACTAGATCAAAATTTGTAATACAGTATCCTGTTATTAGCAGCATATCTGCAGTTTTCACCGGGAAATGTGCTGCTGAGAACAATGATTTCTATTCAGGCATAAACAATCCAATCACATGATGAATAGCTTGTTTAGTATAATGCATCCCATAGTCCTCCACATAGCATAATGCACATCCCATAGTCCTACATATAGTATGGCATGCCCCATACTCCTCCATATAGTATAATGCACATCCCATAGTCTCTCACATAGTATAATGTGCCCCATAGTCTTCTACATAGTATAATACCCATCCCATAGTCCTACATAAAGTATGACGTGCCCCATACTCCTCGATATAGTATAATGCACATCCCATAGTCTTCAATATAGTATAATGAGTCCCATAGTCTCTCACATAGTATAATGTGCCCCATAGTCTTCCACATAGTATAATACACTTCCCATAGTCCTCAATATAGTATATTGCATACCCCATAGTCCTTCATATAGTGTAATGCACTTGCCATAGCCCTTCATATAGTGTAATGCACTCCCGATAGTACTACATATACTCAATATAGTATAATGCATCCCACAGTCATCCATACAGTATAATTCATTCCACATAGTCCTCCAGATAGTATAATGCACCCAATAGCCTTCCATACTTCCATATAGTATAGTGTCCACCCCATAGTCCTCCATATAGTGGAATGCACTACCCATAGTCCTCCATATAGTATAATACACTTCACATAGTCCTCCATATAGTGTAATACACTCCCCATAGTCCTCAATATAGTATAATGCATCTCATAGCCCTCCATATTGTGTAATGCACCCCCCATAGTCCTCCATATAGTTCAAGGCACTCCCCATTGGTTAATGCACCCAATAGTCCTTCATATGTTATAATTCATTCTCCATAGTCCTCCATACAGTATAATGCACCCAATAGCCTACCATATAGTATAATGCCCACACCATAGTCCTCCATATAGTGGAATTCACTACCCATAGTCCTCCATATAGTATAATATACTTCCTATAGTCCTCCATATTGTATAATACACCCCCATAGTCCTCCATATAGGATATTACACCCCATAGTCCTTCATATATAATTAATTCCTCATAGTCCTCCATACAGTATATTGCATTCTCTTAGTCCTCCATACAGTATAATGCATTGCTCATAGTCCTCCATACTGTATAATGCAAACCCCATAGAGCATAATGCAGCCCCATAAAGTATAACGCAGCCCCATAAAGTATAACGCAGCCCCATGGAGTATAATTCAGTCCCATAGAGCATAACGCAACCTCCATAGAGTATAACACCCCCCCATAGAGTATAACACACACCTTATAGAGTATTACATTGCCCCCTATAGAGTATAACGCAGCTCCCATAGAGTATAAAGTAGCATCATAGAGGATAATGCAGTCTCATATAGTATAATGCAGCCTTATATAGTGTAATGCAGCCCCCATAGAGTATAACGCAGCCCCTATAAGGTATAATGCAGCCTCATAGAGTATAATGCAGCCCCATATGGTATAATGCAGCCCCATAGAGTATAATGCAGCCCCCATAGTCCTCCAATAGTATGGCCACCACGTACTCACTACTCACTGATTTAAAAATACATACTCCCCTCTCATCGTTCCCCCACTGCTCCGGTCTCTGAAGTGCGTCTACTCAACAGCTCCACTGCTCAGCACAGTGTGGAGTGCAATGAAGTGACGTAATCATGCCCGCTGCATCAGAAGCAGAGGGGGAATGATGGGAGAGATAGCGTTACCTACAGTTGATTGAGCGATACCATGAAAAGGGCCGAAGCTGGCGCTAGGTCCCCCTGACTCACGGTCCCTAAAGCGGCCACTGGCTAGGGTGCCCAGAAGAAGTAGGGGCCCTAGGCAAATGCCTAGTTTTCCTACTCCTAACGCCAAACCTGCTCTTATGTATTGCACAAGCGATCAGACAATTTCATCCTCAAGTCTGACCAGTGTCAGTTTAAGAGGTAATAACTCTGGAATGCTTCAACGGATGCTAATGATTCTGAGATTCTGTTTTTTTTTCGTGACATATTGTAAGATTGTGGTAAAATTTCTTCGATATGACTTGTCTTTATTTGTGAAAAAAATGGAAATTTGGCAAAAATTTGGAAAATGTTGCAATTTTCAAACTTTTAATTTGTGTGCCCTTAAATCAGACAGTTATGTCACACAGAATAGTTAATAACAATAATTTTTTAAACATAATTTTTTTGTTAGGAAGTTATAAGGGTTGAAAGTTGACCAGCGATTTCTCATTTTTTCAACAAAATTTAAAAAAAACGTTTTTTTAGGGACCACCTCACATTTGAAGTGATTTTGAGGGGCCTATATGAGAGAAAATACCCAAATGTGACACCATTCTAAAAACTGCACCCCTCAAGGTGCTCAAAACCACTTTCAAGAAGTTTATTAACCCTTCATGTGCCTCACAGGAATTTTTAAAATGTGGAAGGAAAAAATTAACATTTTACTGTTTTTCACAAAAATTTTACTTTAGAATTTCATTTTAACCCCTTTCTGACCTCGGACGGGATGATACGTCCGAGGTCAGAACCCCCGCTTTGATGCAGGCTCCGGTGGTGAGCCCGCATCAAAGTCGGGACATGTCAGTTGTTTTGAACAGCTGACATGTGCCCGCAATAGCGACAGGTGAAATCGTGATTCACCCGCCGCTATTAACTAGTTAAATGCCGCTGTCAAACGCTGACAGCGGCATTTAACCTGCGCTTCCGGCCATCGGGCCGAAAATGAGTGCATCGCCGACCCCCGTCACATGATCGGGGGTCAGCGATGCATCTGCATAGTAACCATAGAGGTCCTTGAGACCTCTATGGTTGCTGATGCCAGATTGCTGTGAGCGCCCCCCTGTGGTCGGCCCTCATAGCAATGCAGGAATTCAGCTACATAGGAGCGATCTGATGATTGCTCCCATGTAGCTGAGCTGATCCAGTTGTGCCAACTTCTAGCCTCCCATGGAGGCTACTGAAGCATGGCAAAAGGAAAAAAAAAAAGTTTAAAAAAATGTGAAAAAATAAAAAAAATATAAAAGTTTAAATCACCCCCCTTTCGCCCCATTCAAAATAAAACAATTGAAAAAAAATCAAACCTACACATATTTGGTATAGCAGCGTTCAGAATCGCCCGATCTATCAATAAAAAAAAAGGATTAACCTGATCGCTAAACAGCGTAGCGAGAAAAAAAATTGAACCGCCAGAATTACGTTTTTTTAGTTGCCTCGACATTGCATTAAAATGCAATAACGGGCGATCAAAAGAACGTATCTGCACCAAAATGGTATTATTAAAAACGTCAGCTCGGCACACAAAAAATAAGCCATCACCCGAACCCAGATCACGAAAAATGGAGACACTACGGGTATCGGAAAATAGCACAATTTTTTTTTTTTTTACCAAAGTTTGGAATAGCTCAGAAATGAAGGAGTAATGTTTTGGAACCCAGACTTTGATAGAACTGTTATTAGTACTATTAGTCCATAGGGGAATAAATCGCCTGAAAAACACTCAACTGGGATTTATCAACTATATCCATACAGGTGCAATTGCCAAGGATAATGAGTGATATAGGCTAAAGAGTAATTTTTAAAAGAATTTTTATTACAAAAAGATCATGAATAAAAACCTAATTAATGAACAGGGCTGAAAAAACCTCCATAGGGAGGGACAATAGATACAGACACGGTAGTAAGTGTAAGGCCGGTTTCACACGTCAGTGGCTCCGGTACGTGAGGTGACAGTTTCCTCACATACCGGAGACACTGACACACGTAGACACATTAAAATCAATGCATCTGTGCAGATGTCATTGATTTTTTGCGGACCGTGTCTCCGTGTGCCAAACACGGAGACATGTCAGTGTTCGTGGGAGCGCACGTATTACACGGACCCATTAAAGTCAATGGGTCCGTGTAAAACACAGACCGCACACGGACGTTCTCCGTGTGCAGTCCGTGTGGCGTGCAGGAGACAGCGCTACGGTAAGCGCTGTCCCCCCACATGGTGCTGAAGCCGCGATTCATATCTTCTGTGCAGCAGCGTTTGCTGCATAGAAGATATGAATAATAGTGTTTAAAAGAAAGATCTATCTGTCCGCCGCCCTCCCACCCCCTGTGCGCCCCCCCGCTGTTCAGAAAATACTCACCTGCTTCCCTCGTTGGCCGCTCATTTACAGTCATGAATAGGCGGCTCCACCCCTATGGGAGGCGGAGCCGCCTATTCATGACTGTAAATGAGCGGCCCCACGTGACCGCATACAGTAGAAGGAGCGACAGCCAACGAGGGAAGCGGGTGAGTATTTTCTGAACAGCGAGGGGGGCGCACAAGGGGTGCGAGGGCGGCGGACAGATAGATCTTTCTTTTAAACACTATTATTCATATCTTCTATGCAGCAAACGCTGCTGCACAGAAGATATGAATCGCGGCTTCAGCACGATGCAGGGGACAGCGCTAAACTTTAGCGCTGTCTCCTGCACGCTCCGTGTGGTACCCACTCGGCACACGGGCGGCACACGTGTGCCGCACGTATGGCCTACGTGAGCTCACGGGCACACGGACACGGATAACTCCGGTACCGGAATTATCTAGACGTGTGAGACTGCCCTAAAGATGTATACACATGTTCTCATTCCTAATAATATATATAACCAAATAGTTACAAAAAATGGAAATATATAAATATACTAGCTGTACTACCCGGCTTCGCCCGGGTTAATGACTGCTGTTAGCAAAATAGAATGTGTTAACAAAAATTTATTCTGCACACAAAAACCACAAAACAAATAGATAGAAATGTAATTATTAAAAGGCAAAAACTAAGCAAATAGAAGCATTTCACAACATATATTAGCTTTGTTATACTGAGAATGTCTTTGTTGCCTATATTAACCAATCAGAGCTCAGGTTAATTAACTGTAGCAAAATAGAAGCTGAGCTGTGATTGGTTGCTATTGGCAGCCTGATAAATCCCCAGCCAACAGGAAGCCCTCCCCCCTGGCAGTATATATTAGCTCACACATACACATAATAGACAGGTCATGTGACTGACAGCTGCCGTATTTCCTATATGGTACATTTGTTGCTCTTGTAGTTTGCTTATTAATCAGATTTTTATTTTTGAAGGACAATACCAGACTTGTGTGTGTTTTAGTGCGAGTTTTATGTGTCAAGTTGTGTGTGTTGAGTTGCGTGTGGCGACATGCATGTAGCGACTTTTGTGAGATGAGTTTTGTGTGGCGACATGCGTGTAGCAACATTTTGTGTGTTGAGTTGCATGTGACAGGTTAGTGTAGCAAGTTGTGTGCAGCAAGATTTGTGCATGGCGAGTTTTGCGCGTGGCGAGTTTTATGTGTGGTGCATTTTGAGTATGTGCAAGTTTTGTGTGAGGCAACTTTTGCATGTGGTGCAACTTTTGTACATGTGGCAATTTTTCTGTGTGTGCAAGTTTTGCATGAGGTGAGTTTTCCATGAGGTGAGTTTTGCACGTGTGGCGAGTTTTGCGTGAGCCTAGTTTTGCATATGGCGAGTTTTGCATGTAGCGAGTTTTGAGTGGTGACTTTTGTGTTTCGACTTTTATGTGGCGAGGTTGGTGTGTGTGTGTGGTGAAATGTGTGCTGAGGGTGGTATATGTGTTCAAGCACGTGGTAGTGTGTGGCGCATTTTGTGTTTGTGTTCATATCCCCGTGTGTGGTGAGTATCCCATGTCGGGGCCCCACCTTAGCAACTGTACGGTATATACTCTTTGTCGCCATCGCTCTCATTCTTTAAGTCCTCATTGTTCACATCTGGCAGCTGTCAATTTTCCTCCAACACTTTTCCCTTCACTTTTTCCCCATTATGTAGATAGGAGCAAAATTGTTTGGTGAATTGGAACGCGCGGGGTTAAAATTTCACCTCACAACATAGCCTATGACGCTCTCGGGGTCCAGACGTGTGACTGTGCAAAATTTTGTGGCTGTAGCTGCGACGGTACAGATGCCAATCCCGGACATACACACATACATACATACACACATTCAGCTTTATATATTAGATATACCTGTATGTAATCTCCTGTATATAGTATATACCTGTGTGTCATCTCACCTATACAGTGCCTACAAGTAGTATTCAACCCCCTGCAGATTTAGCAGGTTTAATAAGATGCAAATAAGTTAGAGCCTTCAAACTTCAAACAAGAGCAGGATTTATTAACAGATGCATAAATCTTACAAACCAAAAAGTTTTGTTGCTCAGTTAAATTTTTATAAATTTTAAACATAAAAGTGTGGGTCAATTATTATTCAACCCCTAGGTTTAATATTTTGTGGAATAACCTTTGTTTGCAATTACAGCTAATAATCGTCTTTTCTAAGACCTGATCAGGCCGGCACAGGTCTCTGGAGTTATCTTGGCCCACTCCTCCATGCAGATCTTCTCCAAGTTATCTAGGTTCTTTGGGTGTCTCATGTGGACTTTAATCTTGAGCTCATTCCACAAGTTTTCAATTGGGTTAAGGTCAGGAGACTGACTAGGCCACTGCAACACCTTGATTTTTTGCCTCTTGAACCAGGCCTTGGTTTTCTTGGCTGTGTGCTTTGGGTCGTTGTCTTGTTGGAAGATTAAATGATGACCCATCTTAAGATCCTTGATGGAGGAGCGGAGGTTCTTGGCCAAAATCTCCAGGTAGGCCATGCTATCCATCTTCCCATGGATGCGGACCAGATGGCCAGGCCCCTTGGCTGAGAAACAGCCCCACAGCATGATGCTGCCACCACCATGCTTGACTGTAGGGATGGTATTCTTGGGGTCGTATGCAGTGCCATCCAGTCTCCAAACGTCACGTGTGTGGTTGGCACCAAAGATCTCGATCTTGGTCTCATCAGACCAGAGAACCTTGAACCAGTCAGTCTCAGAGTCCTCCAAGTGATCATGAGCAAACTGTAGACGAGCCTTGACATGACGCTTTGAAAGTAAAGGTACCTTACGGGCTCGTCTGGAACGGAGACCATTGCGGTGGAGTACGTTACTTATGGTATTGACTGAAACCAATGTCCCCACTGCCATGAGATCTTCCCGGAGCTCCTTCCTTGTTGTCCTTGGGTTAGCCTTGACTCTTCGGACAAGCCTGGCCTTGGCACGGGAGGAAACTTTCAAAGGCTGTCCAGGCCGTGGAAGGCTAACAGTAGTTCCATAAGCCTTCCACTTCCGGATTATGCTCCCAACAGTGGAGACAGGTAGGCCCAACTCCTTGGAAAGGGTTTTGTACCCCTTGCCAGCCTTGTGATCCTCCACGATCTTGTCTCTGATGGCCTTGGAATGCTCCTTTGTCTTTCCCATGTTGACCATGTTTGAGTGCTGTTCACAAGTTTGGGGAGGGTCTTAAATAGTCAGAAAAGGCTGGAAAAAGAGATAATTAATCCAAACATGTGAAGCTCATTGTTCTTTGTGCCTGAACTACTTCTTAATACTTTAGGGGAACCAAACAGAATTCTGGTGGGTTGAGGGGTTGAATAATAAATGAGCCTCTGAAAAGACTTTTCACAATTTAAAAAAAAAAATAAACAAAGAAATAACATTCTTTTTTTGCTGCAGTGCATTTCACACTTCCAGGCTGATCTACAGTCCAAATGTCACAATGCCAAGTTAATTCCAAATGTGTAAACCTGCTAAATCTGCAGGGGGTTGAATACTACTTGTAGGCACTGTATATAGTATATATCTGTGTGTCATCTCCTGTATATAGTATATACCTGTATGTCATCTCCTCCTATACATAGCATATACCTGTGTCATCTCCTCCTGTATATACTATATACCTGTAGGTAATCTGCTCCTGTATATAGTATATACCTGTGTGTCATCTCCTCCTGTATATAGTATATACCTGTATGTCATCTCCTCCTGTATGTAGTATGTACCTGTATGTCATCTCCTCCTCTATATAGTATATACCTGTGTGTCATCTCTCCTGTATATAGTATATATCTGTGTGTCATCTCCTCCTGTATATAGTATATACCTGTGTGTCATCTCCCCTGTAAATAGTATATACCTGTGTGTCATCTCCTGTATATAGTATATAGCTGTATGCCATCTCCTCCTGTATTAGCCCTCGTTCACACGTTATTTGGTCAGTATTTTTACCTCAGTATTTGTAAGCTAAAATGGCAGCCTGATAAATCCCCAGCCAACAGTAAGCCCACCCCCTGGCAGTATATATTAGCTCACACATACACATAATAGACTGGTCATGTGACTGACAGCTGCCGGATTCCTATATGGTACATTTGTTGCTCTTGTAGTTTGTCTGCTTATTAATCAGATTTTTATTTTTGAAGGATACCAGACTTGTGTGTGTTTTAGGGCGAGTTTCGTGTGTCAAGTTGTGTGTGTTGAGTTGCGTGTGGCGACATGCATGTAGGGACTTTTGTGAGATGAGTTTTGTGTGGCGACATGCGTGTAGCAACTTTTTGTGTGTCGAGTTGCATGTGACAGGTTAGTGTAGCAAGTTGTGTGCAGCAAGTTTTGCGCATGGCGAGTTTTGCGCGTGGCGAGTTTTATGTGTGGTGCCTTTTGAGTATGTGCAAGTTTTGTGTGAGGCAACTTTTGCATGTGTTGCAACTTTTGTGCATGTGGCAATTTTTCTGCGTGTGGCAATTTTTCTGCGTGTGCAAGTTTTGCGTGTGGCGAGTTTTGCACGTGTGGCGAGTTTTGCATGTGGAGAGTTTTGCGCGTGGCGAGTTTTGAGCGGCGACTTTTGTGTTTCTACTTTTATGTGGCGAGGTTGGTGTATGTGTGGTGAAATGTGCACTGAGGGTGGTATATGTGTTCGAGCACGTGGTAGTGTGTGGCGCATTTTGTGTGTGTGTTCATATCCCCGTGGTGGTGTGATTATCCCATGTTGGGGCCCCACCTTAGCAACTGTACAGTATATACTCTTTGGTGCCATCGCTGTCATTCTTTAAGTCCCCCTTGTTCACATCTGGCAGCTGTTAATTTGCCTCCAACACTTTTCCTTTCATTTTTTCCCCATTATGTAGATAGGGGCAAAATTGTTTGGTGACTTGGAAAGCGCGGGGTTAAAATTTCACCTCACAATATAGCTTTGACGCTCTCAGGGTCCAGACGTGTGACTGTGCAAAATTTTGTGCCTGTAGCTGCGACGCCTCCAACACTTTTCCTTTCACTTTTTCCCCATTATGTAGATAGGGGCAAAATTGTTTGGTGAATTGGAAAGCGCGGGGTTAAAATTTCACCTCACAACATAGCCTATGACGCTCTCGGGGTCCAGACGTGTGACTGTGCAAAATTTTGTGGCTGTAGCTGCTACGGTTCAGATGCCAATCCCGGACATACATACATACATACATACATACACACACACACACATTCAGCTTTATATATTAGATTGACAAGATCATTACCTCCCTGTGGATGCCCCCGGAAGAAGCGATCAGCGAAACGGTGCCCGTTGGGTGGGAGGGAGGACGTCAGACACAGTACACCTCTGTGGTAAGCTCTTACATCAATATAATATATTCCTATTTACTGGCACTAATAGTGTTATGATTCCTATCGCATAGCGAGCACCTTTTAATGGGAGACTGTTACTTTTTGCATTAGCCGACTTCGGTGGTATCTACATACCTAGTATTGTATTGGATTATAGCGGTCTTCTGTTATCAGCTTGTACAGCTACCCCGTTACCTATTAAGATAGGGCTTTTTAGTCTCTATATCTTCTTTGATATTATTACCTTGCTGTTATTAGTGCATTTTAGAGGTATTTTTACATCATCCTTGTGCCAGTTAATGATCTTGTCAATATACTTATATATTTCCATTATTTGTAACTATTTGGTTATATATATTATTAGGAATGAGCACATGTGTATACATCTTTACACTTACTACCGTGTCTGTATCTATTGTCCCTCCCTGTGGAGGTTTTTTCAGCCCTGTTCATTAATTAGGTTTTTATTCATGATCTTTTTGTAATAAAAATTCTTTTAAAAATTACTCTTTAGCCTATATCACTCATTATCCTTGGCAATTGCACCTGTATGGATATAGTTGATAAATTTGATAGAACTGTGCGCAGGTGTCGTGTCGAGTTTGCAGAGCCCCGGATGTGCCTAAACAGTTGAAAACACCCACAAGCGACCAGATTTTGGAAACTAGACCCCTCAATGAATTTATCTAGATTTGTGGTGAGCACCTTGAACCCCCAGGTGTTTCACAAAATTTTACAATGTTGCTCTGTGAAAATGAAAAAAAAAAATCCCACAAAACTGTTGTTTTAGCCCCAAATTTTTTCATTTTCACAAGGATAGCAGGAGAAAATGGACCCTAAAATTTATTGTATGACTTCTCTTGAGTACAACCATACCCCATATGTGGTTGAAAACTAATTTTGAAGCACAATGCAAAGTTCTAAAGGGTAGAAGCAACTGTCATGTTGCAGCACTGCAGGTAAATGCAAACTCCACTAGATGGCAGCAGAGTGGAAAGAGGGTTGAAAAACCTGCTCAGCGCAGACCAGCAGATCTGCAGCAGGGCTACCCACATGTCGAAGTAGAAAAGTCAGACAAGCCGAGTCGATGCCAGAGAGTAGCGTAGTATCAAGGGAAATCCCAAACACCGAGTCAGAGGAGCACCAAAAGGTCAGTAATGGTCTGTAGCAGAAGTACCAGAGGAAGGAGACAGAATCAGGTCAGAGCCAAAGCAGAGTCGAGTACCAGTGAATCTAAACACACAGGGACACAAAGAGTCGGGGTGGGAAGAGAGGAATGAACAAACATGGGCAAAGAAGCTAAACGCAGCTGGACAAATCAGGGTCTCACCACAGCCAGCTACACATGCCATAGGCAAGAAATACAACTGGCACTACCTGCAGGATGCAGCACAGAACGAGGCAGAAAAAGTTAACCCCTGACATGACAAGACTGGGAAAGGAGAGAAAAGACCCAAAACCCGGTCTGGATCATGACAGTAACATACTGGAGTTCAGATTTTGCTGGCATGGTTGGAGGGTGCTATGTCACATTGGCAGAGCCCCTGAGGTGCCAGAACAGAAGAACCCCTCCATATATGACTTAATTTTACAAACTACACTCGCCAATGAATTCATCTAAGTGTGCAGTGATCATATTGACACCACCTGTGTCTCACAGATTTTATACTATTTGGTGGTGAAGAAAGAATAATGACATTTTTACCACTAAAATGTTGTTTTAGCCCCAAGTTTTAATTTTTGTAAGGGCCAATTGGAAAAATGGACCTTTGTTGTAAAAATTTCACCTGAGTGCGCCAATACTCTATATGTAAATGGGAAATACTTTTCAGGCACAGTGCAAATCTCAGAAGGAAAGGAGCGCCATATTATAGTGACCCCATTTTACAAAATACACCTCTTGATGAATTAATCTAGCGGTGCAGTCATCGTATTGACATCAAAGGCGAGCATTGCAATGGATTATAACTGTCAGTACTGCACCGACACAAGCCCCAGAGATCGCGCTCTGCACATGGTCTGAGGGGCTTGCCGTAGCCTGATGATGGTCGGGTCTCCGATCCAAGGGCAAAGAAGCTTTCTTCCCTCCGCCTCCTCGCTACAGGGGGTTAACGTGCTAGGAGCGGTGACACCCAGTGGCAATCACCTCTGCCTCTGTGCGCGAAAAATCGCCTGGACGTACTCAGTACGTCTAAGGTCAATAAGTACCCACTGACCATGACGTACTGAGTACTTCCAAGGTCGGTAAGAGGTTAAATACAGTAAAAAGTAAAAAAAAAAATGTGAAAAAAACACAAACCAGCACACAGCCCTATACATTCAGACCTGCAAGCAGACCACAGCGTGTCATAATGTCAACATTCTGACAATACTATTTCCGTGAGCCAACTGAGGAAGTACATGGCACAGGGGAAACGCGTCGAGGTTGATTTTTAATTACAGAGGCTGCAGATAAGTGACTCTAATTCTGTTTGCCCTGCCATCTTTATGTCTTTTTGAGTTTATGCCTTTGTTTTGCATATGTATGGATAGCACATGTGATTATGTTTATCTTGTGATTCTGATAGTATCTACCTCCTGACCCCTTGTCCCACCTGACCTATTTATTGTCTGTGTCTTGAGGACTGGTACACATAGTATGGCTTGAACTATTATTATTGAAGGAAATAATGATTAAAAGTTACATTTTAACGGGTATTTTCACAGAGCCGTTTAACCACATCTAGTGTGCGTCGAGCCGTTTAGTCACATCTAGTGTGTACCAAGCCGTTTAGCCACATCTAGTGTGTACCGAGCCGTTTAGTCACATCTAGTGTGTACTGAGCTGTTTAGTCACATCTAGTGTGTACCGAGCCGTTTAGTCACATCTAGTGTGTACTGAGCCGTTTAGTCACATCTAGTGTGTACCAAGCCGTTTAGTCACATCTAGTGTGTACTGAGCCGTTTAGTTACATCTAGTGTGCACCGAGGCATTTAGCCACATCTAGTGTGCACAGAGCCATTTAGCCACATTTAGTGTGCACCGAGCCGTTTAGCCACATCTAGTGTGCACCGAGCTGTTTAACCAAATCTAGTGTGTACCAAGCCGTTTAGTCACATCTAGTGTGTACCGAGCCGTTTAGCCACATCTAGTGTGTACCGAGCCGTTTAGTCACATCTAGTGTGTACTGAGCTGTTTAGTCACATCTAGTGTGTACCGAGCCGTTTAGTCACATCTAGTGTGTACTGAGCCGTTTAGTCACATCTAGTGTGTACCAAGCCGTTTAGTCACATCTAGTGTGTACCGAGCCGTTTAGTCACATCTAGTGTGTACCGAGCCGTTTAGCCACATCTAGTGTCTACCGAGCCGTTTAGTCACATCTAGTGTGTACCGAGCTGTTTAGTCACATCTAGTGTGTACCGAGCCGTTTAGCCACATTTAGTGTGCACCGAGCCGTTTAGCCACATCTAGTGTGTACCGAGCCGTTTAGTCACATCTAGTGTGTACCGAGCCGTTTAGTCACATCTAGTGTGCACAGAGCCATTTAGCCACATTTAGTGTGCACCGAGCCGTTTAGTCACATCTAGTGTGTACTGAGCCGTTTAGTCACATCTAGTGTGCACAGAGCCATTTAGCCCCATCTAGTGTGCACAGAGCCATTTAGCCACATTTAGTGTGCACCGAGCTGTTTAGCCACATCTAGTGTGCACCGAGCTGTTTAACCAAATCTAGAAGGCTCTGAGCCGTTTAGCTGCATCTAGTGTGTACCGAGCCGTTTAGTCACATCTAGTGTGTACCAAGCCGTTTAGTCACATCTAGTGTGTACCGAGCCGTTTAGTCACATCTAGTGTGTACTGAGTCATTTAGTCACATCTAGTGTGTACTGAGCTGTTTAGTCACATCTAGTGTGCACCGAGGCATTTAGCCACATCTAGTGTGCACAGAGCCATTTAGCCACATTTAGTGCGCACCGAGCTGTTTAGCCACATCTAGTGTGCACCGAGCTGTTTAGCCACATCTAGTGTGCACCGAGCTGTTTAACCAAAACTAGAAGGCTCTGAGCCATTTAGCTGCATCTAGTGTGCACCGAGCCGTTCAGCCACATCTAGTGTGCACCGAGGCATTTAGCCACACCTAGTGTGCACAGAGCCATTTAGCCACATTTAGTGTGCACCGAGCTGTTTAGCCACATTTAGTGTGCACCGAGCTGTTTAGCCACATCTAGTGCGCGCCGAGCTGTTTAACCAAATCTAGAAGGCTCTGAGCCGTTTAGCTGCATCTAGTGTGCACCGATCTGTTTAGCCACATCTAGTGTGCACCGAGGCATTTAGCCACATCTAGTGTGCACAGAGCCATTTAGCCACATTTAGTGTGCACTGAGCTGTTTAGCCACATCTAGTGTGCACCGAGCTGTTTAGCCACATCTAGTGTGCACCGAGCCGTTTAGCCACATCTAGTGTGCACCGAGGCATTTAGCCACATCTAGTATGCACAGAGCCATTTAGCCACATTTAGTATGCACCGAGCTGTTTAGCCACATCTAGTGTGCACCGAGCTGTTTAGCCACATCTAGTGTGCACCGAGCTGTTTAACCAAATCTAGAAGGCTCAGCCGTTTAGCTGCATCTAGTGTGCACAGAGCCGTTTAGCAGCATCTAGTGTGCACGGAGCCGTGTAGCAACATCTAGTGTGCAACGAGCAACCCAATTAGCATATTTCATGAAAATTCAGTTTCCGCAGAACGGAGGCAATGATTACTCAGTTACGCTACTTTCACATTAGCGTCGTTATGTAGAAAAAACGCATCCTGCAAAGTTGCTCGCAGGATGCGTTTTTTCTCCATAGACTTTCATTAGCGGCGCATTGCGACGTATGGCCACACGTCGCCTCCGTCGTGCGACGGTTGCGTCGTGTTTTGGCGGACCGTCGGCACAAAAAAAGTTACATGTAACGTTTTTTTGCGCGTCGTGTCCGCCATTTTCTACCGCGCATGCGCGGCCGAAACTCCGCCCCCTCCTCCCCGGACCTTACAATGGGGCAGCGGAAGCGTTGTAAAACTGCTTCCGCTGCCCACATCGGACATTACTTTCACAACGCGCGTCGGCACGTCGGGCCGACGCAGAGCGACGGCCCCGTGCCAACGCTAGTGTGAAAGAAACCTAAGAGGCAATGTTTATAGGGCCGATATCCCCTACAAGGCTATTTACTTACTTTATACCGTCAGTTTGGGCTAACATGCCCATGGATGTAAAATACGATGTCATAAACGCTCCTGTGGTGCAATGTTTAGGTGTCCAAACACTCATGTCCATATTATGTACCGATATATTCAGAGTGCCAGCAAATATGTATAGACACTATGGGCGTCTACAGCGGACGTCACTACTCATCTATTTATTAAATCCTTGGTGAATCCACGCTCCACTAGTCACGCACTGTATTAGTGACTCGCACCCAGGACCTTATTTAGTCCCTGGAGTTATAACCATAGATGTCATCACCAGTTACATATTGCCGCTGAACAAGTCAGTTGACATTTTCTTACAAAGGATCAGAGGTAAATATGAAATATATTCACATACTGGGCCACTAATAGCCCTTAGGGGCCGCATAGGCACTGACGATAGGAGTATGGGTCGTGATACAACCCACAGTACACATATTATATTCCACGACATTGTGTCTATGAATGGTTGGACAAAATATGATGTCTGGGTAAGGATCGGCATGAGTCTCCATGAGATTGGCGAGTGGCCTCAATGTCTATGCAGGGGACAGCAAAAAACGCAACGTCTAAGGCCACGTTCCCACAATGAGCTTTAGTTGAGTTTTTGATGTTGCACAATTTCTGCACCTATTATTTAAATGATGTTTTTATTGCATTTTTTTGCAACATACGTTTTTATTGCATTTTTGACCCTGCGGTTGTTGTCTCTTGTTGGTGTGTCATGCTTTAAATAAAGCTGTTTTGTTTTTGAAAATTTTCAAAAATATAGGAGACAGGAATTTTGGCTATAATTTGTGATAATGTTGTATTGCAGTACATGGAACAAGCGATCAGACGCTTGTCGCCCCTATGGGGACTAGAAATTTTTTTTTTTTTTAAGAAGATAAAAAATAAAAAAAAATTTGAGTCACCCCTTAGATTCCCAATTTACAAATAAGAAATAAACAAAATAAAGATATTCGGCATCTCCCGCATCGGTTAGTGTCCCATCTATGACAAAATGAAATGAATTAACCTGAACAGTAAAAGCTTTAAGGAGAAAACAAAAATCTAAAAGTCAGAATTGCAGTTTTTTTATTGTCTCAAAAAGTCACAAAAAAGTGCAAAATAAAGCAATTAAATCGTTGTATTTGGTGATAAAAAAAAAGTCAGCTAGCTGTGCAAAAACCAGCCCCCCACAGCTCTGTCCACTGAAAAATGAATGCCCTACAGATCCCAAAAAAAGGGGGAGCACACTTATTTTATTTTTTTTACATTACATTTTTTTTTTCACCAATTAAATAATAAATAAAAAACTGTAGAAATTTGGAATCATCGTTATTATATTGATCTGTAAAATAAATAATGTTTCTAGGTCATTTTTAATATTTCCTTTTGGGGGGGGGGGTGTTTTTTTGGAGGCTGTTTTGTACATGGTGTGGCTTTTACCACTTCATTCAGTAGTCAAGTTTGGAGCATTTTTGTCCAAGCAGAAATCTTTAGACTTTGCTTTATTCTTCTTTAGATTTTCACAAATTAGTTTTCTGAAGTGGAAACTGCTCCAATTTGAGAGATTTCTTGGAGAAGTTTTTCTTTTCCTGAAGGGGTTTGTAAGAGTTTTTTTGCTGATGCAAAATTTGCACCTACACAGACCAATCAGAGGCCGGCAGCTCGGTGCTACACAGGCCAATCAGAGGATGGCAGCTTGGTGCTACACAGGCCAATCAGAGGCCGGCAGCAGACATCGGCTCGCCCATGAGGGGCAGTGTATGGTATTGACGTCGTACGCGCTTGTGGCGGGCACACCGGAGTCAGCTGCCAGCCTCTCTGTGCCAGCTATGGAAGAGGACACTACACGTTGTGGAAGTGGGTGAAGGTAGGAACCTTTTTTCTTTTAAATGTGTTGGTTAAAAGTGGAGGAAATTATTAGTGGAAGGGGCCCAAAATGGAGGATACTGTTATAGAATGGGGCAAAGGATTGGGGACATTACTAAATAAAGGGACCAGGGTGATGGACATTATTACTGGACGGGGTCCAGGATGGGGGGATGTTATACAAAGAAGGAGCTCAGAATGGAGGACATTGTTATAGGATGGAGAGATTAGTACTGGAAGGGGCCCAGGATGGGGGGACATTATACAGCACGGTGGCTCAGTGGATAGCACTGCAGCCTTGCAGCGCTGGAGTACTGGGTTCAAATCCCACCAAGGACAACATCTGCAAGGAGTTTGTATGTTCTCCCCACGTTTGCCTGGGTTTCCTCTGGGTTCTCCGGTTTCCTCCCACATTCCAAAGACATACTGATAGGGAATCTAGATTGTGAGCCCCATGGGGATAATGAGTGCAAACTGTAAAGCGCTGCGGAATATGTTAGCGCTATATAAAAATAAAGATTATTATTATTACAAGGAAGGGGCTCAGAATGGAGGACATTGTTATATGATGGGGAGATTATTACTGGAAGGGACCCAGGATGGGGGGACATTATACAAGGAAGGGGCTCAGAATGGAGGATATTGCTACAGGATGGGGAGATTATTAATTGAAGGGGCCCAGGATCGGGGACATTATAAAAGGAAGGGGCTCAGAATGGAAGACATGGTTAAAGGACGGGGCCCATGATATTGTAACAGAAAGGGGGGCATTATTATAGGAAGGAGCTCAGGATGGGGGACATTATTACACAAAGGGGGCAAGATGGGGAGATTATTACATGGAGGATGAACACACGTTTTTATAAGATCTAGAAGGCAACAAGGTCCCACACATCTGACCAGCATGCAGTTGGGGGCCCATCAGACTCTAGTTACGTCACTGGTCAGAGGTTTCCTTTAAGATCCGTTTTAAAGAAGTAGCATGCACTTTCTTTCTTCCCATCAGGCGTATTTCAACACCTTGTCAGGAAAAAAAGAAAGCTACAAAAAGTGATAAGGAAAGTAGGAGTTTTACAAAAATTTAGTTTTTTTTTTTAGGAGGATTTTGGATTTGCTGCACCCTGCTAGTGCATTTGTCATTTGACAAGGTTTTGGGGAGTCTGCTTTTTATGATGTGTTTTTTTGAGGATTTTGGATCTGCTCTAAAAAAAACCTCAAGTGAGAACAGAGCCTCGGAAAAAAAATGCACTATATGTATGCACTATAGCCATGTTTTCCAATTGAAAATGAATAAGAACCTTAAAGAATTTATGAAGTGTTTTTTAGCTCCTCGGGGGCGGGTTCAGGAGCTGAGCCCATCCCATTCCCAGTAGATGATGGTTGTATTATTCAGCCAGCATCTACCTCTAACAGATGCTCCGACCACTAGTCTATGGCTGTGATTTTTACTATATAGAGCAATACGGAAGTATGCAGTATATCACACATGCGATTGGATGATAGAACGTTCAAGTCCTCTAAAAGGGACGTAAAAATAATGTAAAAAGTTAAAAAAAGTTTTAAAGTGTTTTTTTTTTTATATATTTTTTTTATTTCTATAGAACCACTAATTCAATTAAAAAAAAATTGTATTAATCTGCTTTTTATCCCATTTAAAGGAAACCTGTCACCCCTTTTTTTTTCAATATGAGCTAAAAATAGCTTTAAATAGGGCCTGAGCTGTGCTTTATAACTGTGTCTTTATTGTCCCCTGATTCGCCACCTTTGCTGCCAAAATACCTTAGGAAAGTCGCCGTTTTCGCCTGTCAATCACGGCGTTCTGGTCAAATGGGCGTTGTGAATTCGCTGTTTCTCCCCCACCTCTTGCTTTTCACTAAGTAATTTCTTCCCGGCGTTTCCGTAGTGTTTCGCGCCTGCGCAGTTAAGTCTAATGTCGCGCCTGCGCATTATGCTTTGCCCAACTGTGGGCATAGCATACAGCTCATCTCTGCGCATGCGCGGCTCTTCTCTGAAACCCATGTGCCCCGGAAGTCTGGCTATGCAAATGGTGTTGTCTTGGATGCCGGTAAAATTTCCCCATCCAGAACTTCTTGCGTAAGTTTTGTAGATAAGCGATTTTCTTACAAAACTTACGCAAGAAGTTCTGGATGGGGAAATTTTACCGGCATCCAAGACAACAGGGCCGCTCCTTACTCCCCTGCCATCAGTGCCCGCTCCATACTCCCCTCCAGTCAGCGCTCACACAGCGTTAATGGCAGCATTAACGGACCGCATTATGCCGTGGTGTAACGCACTCCGTTAACGCTGCTATTAACCCTGTGTGACCAACTTTTTACTATTGATGCTGCCTATGCAGCATCAATAGTAAAAAGATCTAATGTTAAAAATAAAAAAAATAAAAAAAATCATTATATACTCACCTTCTGTCGGCCCTACGATCCAGCCCAGGCCTTTCCTGCTCCTCGCGACGGTCCGGTCCATGCATAGCGGTCTCGCGAGACTGCTACGTCATCATCTCGCGAGACCGCAATGCACTCTTGGGACCGGAGCGTCACAAGGAGCATGGGTAAACGCCTGGGCTGGATCCGGGGGCCGCCAGAAGGTGAGTATATAACTATTTTTTATTTTAATTCTTTTTTTAGCAGGGATATGGTGCCCACATTGCTATATACTACGAGGGCTGTGTTAGATACTGCGTGGGCTGTGTTATATACTACATCTCTGTGCTATATACTATGTGGGCTGTGCTATATACTACGTGGCTGTGGTATATATTACGTGGCTGGGCAATATACTACATAGCTGTGCTCTATACTATGTGGCCTGGGTTATATACTGCATCGGCTGTGTTATATACTACGTCTCTGTGCTATATACTATGTGGCTGTGCTATATACTACGTGGCTGTGCAATATATTACGTGGCTGTGCAATATACTACGTGGCTGTGCAATATATTACGTGGCTGGGCAATATACTATGTGTCTGTGCTCTATACTACGTGGCCTGGGTTATATACTGCATGGGCTGTGTTATACACTACGTCTCTGTGCTATATACTACGTGGCTGTGCTATATACTACGTGGCTGTGCAATATATTATGTGGCTGTGCAATATACTACGTGGCTGTGCAATATATTACGTGGCTGGGCAATATACTACATGTCTGTGCAATATATTACGTGGCTGGGCAATATACTACGTGTCTGTGCTATATACTACGTGGCTGGGCAATATACTACGTGGCTGGGCAATATACTACGTGGCTGGGCAATATACTACATGGCTGGGCAATATATTATGTGGCTGGGCAATATACTACGTGTCTGTGCTATATACTACGTGGCTGGGCAATATACTACATGGCTGGGCAATATATTATGTGGCTGGGCAATATACTACGTGTCTGTGCTATTTACTACGTGGGCTGTGCTATATACTACGTGGATGGGCAATATACTATGTGGCTGTTATATACTACGCGGGCTGTGTTATATAATATGTGGGCTGTGCTATATACTACGTGGCCTGTGTCATACGCTACGTGGGTTGTGCTATATTTCTCTGCTGTATCTGTGCATCCTGAATCGTGGAATGTGTTAAAGAGGGCGGCTCACTGAGACTCGCCCAGGGCCCTCAAAAACCTGGAGCAGGCCCTGGCTTCACTGATTGGTCACGCCTGGCCGCGAGCAATCAGCGATAGTGGCAGTCCACCTGCGAATTGGCGCGGAATTTGAACCACGCTTCGCTAATTGGTCGTGGCCGGCCGAATCCTTTGTATAAATTGCATTATTCCGAAATCTAAATAAAAAAACTACATACATATTCTAGAATACCTGATGCGTTAGAATCGGGCCATCATCTAGTCTACTATATAATTGTCTAAGGGTCACTTCCGTCTGTCTGTCTGTCACGGAAATCCCAAGTTGCTGATTGGTTGCGGCAAAACGGCCACGACCAATCAGCGACGGGCATAGTCCGTCGGCGAAATGGCCGCTCCCTACTCCCCTGCAGTCAGCGCTCACACATGGTTAATGGCAGCGTTAACTGACCGCGTTATGCCGCGGTGTAACGCACTCCGTTAATGCTGCTATTACCCCTGTGTGACCAACTTTTTACTATTCATGCTGCCTATGCAGCATCAATAATAAAAAGATCTAACGTTAAAAATAATAAAAAAAATTAAAAATCATTATATACTCACCCTCTGTCGGCCCCCGGATCCAGCCCAGGCCTTTCCCGCTCCTCGCAACGCTCCGGTGACCGGTCCATGCATTGCGGTCTCGTGAGACTGCTACGTCATCATCTCGAGAGACTGCAATGCATTCTTGGGACTGGAGCGTTGCGAGGAGCATCGTTAAACGCCTCGCCTGGATCTGGGGGCCGCCGGAAGGTGAGTATATAACTATTTTTTATTTTAATTCTTTTTTTTAACAGGGATATGGTGCCCACATTGCTATATACTACGTGGGCTGTGTTATATACTACGTGGCTGTGCAATATACTACGTGGGCTGTGTTATATACTACATCTCTGTGGTATATACTATGTGGGCTGTGCTATATACTACATCTCTGTGCTATATACTATGTGGGCTGTGCTATATACTATGTGGCTGTGGTATATATTAGGTGGCTGGGCAATATACTACATTGCTGTGCTTTATTTTACGTGGCCTGTGCTATATACTGCATGGGCTGTGTTATATTCTACGTCTCTGTGCTATATACTACGTGGCTGTGCTATATACTACGTGGCTGTGCAATTTATTATGTGGCTGTGCAATATACTACGTGGCTGTGCAATTTATTATCTGGCTGTGCAATATACTACGTGGCTGTGCAATATATTACGTGGCTGGGCAATATACTACATGTCTGTACTATATACTACATGTCTGTGCTATATACTACATGTCTGCTATATACTACGTGGCTGTGCAATATATTACGTGGCTGTGCAATATACTACGTGGCTGGGCAATATACTATGTGGCTGGGCAATATACTACGTGTCTGTGCTATATACTACGTGGCTGGGCAATATACTATGTGGCTGTGCTATATACTACATGTCTGTGCTATATACTACGTGGCTGGGCAATATACTACATGTCTGTGCTATATACTACATGTCTGTGCTATATACTATGTGGCTGGGCAATATACTACGTGTCTGTGCTATATACTACATGTCTGTGCTATATACTATGTGGCTGGGCAATATACTACGTGGCTGGGCAATATACTACGTGTCTGTGCTATATACTACGTGGCTGGGCAATATACTACGTTAAAAAATAAAAAAAATGCACATGAAACTCAGATCTCTCAAAATATAACAATTAACCTGATCGGTAAATCATAAAAAAAATGTTTGTTTTTTTCAGTCGCCACAAATTAGGAGCGACTGAAACACCGAAATCGCAGCAATAAAAAAAAAAAACAAGGCACAAGAAAAGCAACAGAAAAATAAAGGGAAGGGAAAAAAACAGAAGTGTAAAAAAAAAAAGGGAAAAATTGCTTGGACCTTAATATGTTAATGTGGATTTTGTAATAGAATCAACTTAAAAATCCACCAGAAAAAAAGTGTAGAAATAACTTGAAACCGCATGAAATCTCCTCTCCACTCCCCACATTGCCCCAGGCTGGTGATATCGCACGTGTGTGAACTGCCCCCGATCCGCGCACCGCCACCGTCACATCTGCAGGGATCTCTGTGCTGGGGGAGGTGGGCGTGGTCTCCGCCGCTCGTGCAGCCACGTCAGCCCTGACCGCTGCCTCCCCTAATAAAGTTTTTTCCGCTTTGAAGCCGTCGCTCAGTGCTGCCGGGAGTTGTAGTTTTGCGCTTCTCCGCTGTGGAGGTTCCTCTCCATGGGCTGCTTGTTGGGACCAGGCTGAGAGCAGGAGGTGAGAGCTCCGGGGCTGGGGGGCTTGGTGGGGTCGGCAGGGAGTTCCCGGCCGCGGGTTCTGCGTCAGTGCGGAGCCGGGGTCCGGACATTATTGCTGCAGAAGTTGTGCCGCTAGCGGATCGGGGCTGCAGAGCTTGCGATCTCTCTGATCGGACCTGGAGATCTCTGACGCATAGTTTTGGGGGAAAATAAAAAGTTTGTTTTTTATTTATTTTTTTTTAATTTATGTGCCCCACCCCTGTGACGTCACTGCCCTCTGACAACTCTGCTGACAACCAGATAAAGTTGGCTTTCTTTTAGGTCATGGATTAAATCTTATGATTATTGATAGATTTTTTTTTTATTTTTTTTTTAATTCTAAAAATTTCCAAAAGAGCAAATGGAGGGAGAAAACAAAAGAAGTAGTCGGCGACAACCAGTTTGTTCACCATTTCAGCTCCCGCAGCGGTTGTCAGCCGCAGGACTGATGAGTGACAACCAGTGTGGCCACGGCGGTTGTCACCCAGATTATATCAATCCAACCGCCCCTCGAAGATTTGCCACCAAGCATGACTGCCGAAAAACTCTCTGACAACCTCTCGTAGAAGGAAACGTGTCCATGCTGGTTGTCACAGCCATAAACTCCTCTAATACCACAATATGATCATTAATTAATTATTTATTATCGATATCCTGGACCCTAGGACAGATACAGCGTGGGACGCATGCCTCTAGTGAACTACAACTCCCAGCGTGTCCTGACAGTAAAACAACTTGTGTACTATTATTATTATTTAATATATATATATATATATATATATATATATATATATATATATATATATATATATATAGTAGTTATTATTATTATTATTTATTTTTGGCAACAAACTTATAAAAACCTAAAAACTATTTATCCAATAAGTTGAGGGGGATTTTAAATAAATGATGTATTTTACTTGCCGCAGTCCCCACTACCCCACAACATTTTTTTTTTTATTATTGCAAAAATTGCAAAATGTCTAATGTATATCAAAATGGTATCGATTAAAAACATAATCTCCCAACAACTCCATCAATGGAAGAATAAAAAAGTTAGGTCAACACAATTTAAAAAAAAAAAAAAAAAAATTATATATATATATATTTTTTTTATAATTTTACTGGAATTTTAGCAAAAAACGAAAAAAAAAAAAAGAAATTACAAGTTTGGTATCTCCCAAAGCGTACTGACCTAGAGAATCGTGTCGCTAAGTCACTTTTACCACCCAACTGACCCCCATAAAAAGAGAAACACCCCCAAAAAAAAAAATGGTATTTATTTATTTATTTATTTTTGTTTTATCCCACTTTTAATTTTTTTCCCCGTTTTTCAGCACATTACACGGTAAAGTGAATGGCGTCATATAAAACTACAGCTTGTCCTGAAAAAAACCCAAAACACACCAGCATAAAAAAGTGGGGGGAAAAAAACGCAAAAATAACTAAAAAAAAAATAAAAATAAGCCCAGTCGGTAAGAGGTTAAGGTGGAAGCATTCAGATGAGCTAAGGCTACTTTCACACTAGCGTCGGGCTCGGCCCGTCGCCGTGCGTCGGGCCGAGGTCCCCGACGCTAGCGTTGTCCCCGCCGCACAACGGGGGCAGCGGATGCATTTTTCCAGCGCATCCGCTGCCCCATTGTGAGGTGTGGGGAAGTGCGGGGAGGTGGGGGCGGAGTTCCGGCCGCGCATGCGCGGTCGGAAAAAGCGGACCGTCGGGAGCAAAAAACGTTACATGTAACGTTTTTTGCTCCCGATGGTCCGCCACAGCACGGCGCAACCGTCGCAGGACGGTTGCGACGTGTGTCATTGCGTCGCAAATGCGTCGCTAATGTTAGTCAATGCAGAAAAAACGCATCCTGCAAGCACTTTTGCAGGATGCGTTTTTTCGGCAAAACGACGCATTTTCGACGTAATGCAGTTAACGCTAGTGTGAAAGTAGCCTAAGGCTCGGTTTGTCTACGCAGCGGCATTCGTCACGTGACAAACGCAATGTGCACTGTGGTAAACTCATTAAATTATTGTGTTTTTTTTAAAATTTTATTTCTGTACTCTAAAATTCACTTTTATGCATTTGCGCTTTGCATGACCTTCTTTATTTTTTTTTTCTCTACAGCGACTTGTGGTTGTGCGGCCATTTTAGAGCTCTGATAAAAAATTTAAAAAATACAAACGAGTTGCACATTAAAAAAAAAATAAAAATTGGTTCCACATCTGCAAAAGAAATCCCAAAAAACCTTTGGGGTTTTTTTTTTTTTTTTGCACACTAAAAAAAAAAAAAAAAAATTAGAAATGTGTACAGGCCCACAGGCTATAATTGGTATGTGTAGCTGTTCTGTGGAAAACACGGTCGTCTACATAAGACCTAACTATGAGGGCTATGGTTGGCTAAGTCGTGCGACATTTGCCACCAGATTTGGTAGGTGTTTGTGGCATCTGACCAGAATCGCTGCTGAAGTCTACAGCTATTCAGGCCTCAAAGGCGCTATGCCCCATTTCTCTGCCTTAGTTGCCAATAGCAACCAATCAGAGCTCAGCTTTCGTGTGGTAAACCGCTGTGGTGAAATGAAAGCTGCGCTGTGATTGGTTGCTATGAGCAACAAAGACAGTGTTGATAAATTTTTCTCTAATGGTTTTTTCAAGCAAAATATGACATGGGTAGGATTACTTGGAAGCCATTTAGGAACTAATTTAGGGTCCCACATATGTCCTGTCCTAGAAAGGGCTTGTCGCTGTCGGTAGGGACAAATTTCATAACTGATGGTGGATGCAGAACTCGATACAATTCAATAATGGTGGCAAAATGTGGGTCTTGAAGTGGTTGCTGTGTGGTTATTATTAATATTTTTTTTATTAAATGCATTCATTTGGGTTAAATAAAAGCATTTTTACAATTGGGTTTTATTAAACATTGTGCACCGTTTGGCTTTTACAGGCTTTTTGAGATGAGCGAATAAATTTGAGTGGAAGTGAATTGTACTGAAATTTTACAAACATTTGCATGCTCTAAAATACGGGTTTTTGGTGGCAGCCATTTTTCCAAAATGTAAAGTGTTGGGTTAAAAAAAAACAAACAAAAAACCCTAGGGTATTGTGCAGCAGAGAAACCGCGTCGCCCGGCCTCACATGTACCTGTACCGTCACGTGGCGTACTAAGGCTTTGGTTCACAGTTTCTGAAGTAGGTTTGCTGAAAATGCAACTGTTCAGCAAAGCTGCGTTACAATCAAAACTTCAACTGCAGGGTGTGAACACAGCCGATTCCTACAAAGCCATTTCCTATAAACACAGCCTATAGGCCTGAATCATGAAGAGTTTTCACCAGTTTTCTGGCATAAAACTCCATGAATGGTTGCAAATTTTTTGCGCAACTCAAAGTTGTGTAAACATTTTGCAGCTCTTGTTGTTTTTACTCCAGTTCTGGCATGATTGTACAAATGGGTGGAGCTGGGATGGGGCGTGGTCAAACTGGCGCCAACAAAGTAAACGTAATTTACTCCAGAAAATGTGCAACCGAATCTGGCTGGTATAAGTGTCTAGTGGCGGCAGTGGAAAGATGCAGAAAATTAACTAAGGAGGCACATACCCCTTAATGAATTTAGTGCATCAAAATACTTACACTAAAACTGGTGCGAAATGCTCTTCTTAATGACTCAGCCCTGCCTAGAAAGCCACTCCCCTGGGGAACATGGCCCCTGGCTAGAAAGCCGCTCCCATGTGAACGCGGCCCCTGCCTATAAAGCCGCTCCCCTGTGAACCTGCCCCTGGCTAGAAAGCCACTCACCTGGGGAACATGGCCCCTGCCTAGGAAGCCACTCCCATGTGAACGCTGCCCCTGCCTAGAAAGCTGCACCTTTGAATGCGGCCCATGCCTAGAAAACCGCGCTCCTTCCTGTGAAGCCAACCTCTACCTAGAAAGCTGCGGCCCTTGCCTAGAAAGCTGCACTTCTTTGAATGTGGCCCCTGCCTAGAAAGCCACTCACCCTGGGAATGCGGCCCATGCCTAGAAAGCCGCGGCCCCTGCCTAGAAAGCCGCTCCCCCTGTAAATGTGGCCTCTGCCTAGAAAGCCACTCCCCCTGTAAATGTGGCCTCTGCCTAGAAAGCCGCTCCCCCTGTAAATGTGGCCTCCGGCTAGAAAGCTGCTCCCCTGTAAATGTGGCCTCTGCCTAGAAAGCCGCCCCCCTGTAAATGTGGCCTCTGCCTAGAAAGCCGCCCCCCTGTAAATGTGGCCTCTGCCTAGAAAGCCGCCCCCCTGTAAATGTGGCCCCTGCCTAGAAAGACGCCCCCTGTAAATGTGGCCCCTGCCTAGAAAGCCGCTCCCCCTGTAAATGTGGCCTCTGCCTAGAAAGCCGCCCCCCTGTAAATGTGGCCCCTGCCTAGAAAGACACCCCCTGTAAATGTGGCCCCTGCCTAGAAAGACGCCCCCCTGTAAATGTGGCCCCTGCCTAGAAAGACGCCCCCCTGTAAATGTGGCCCCTGCCTAGAAAGCCGCTCCCCCTGTAAATGTGGCCTCTGCCTAGAAAGCCGCCCCCCTGTAAATGTGGCCCCTGCCTAGAAAGACACCCCCTGTAAATGTGGCCCCTGCCTAGAAAGACGCCCCCCTGTAAATGTGGCCCCTGCCTAGAAAGACGCCCCCCTGTAAATGTGGCCCCTGCCTAGAAAGACGCCCCCCTGTAAATGTGGCCCCTGCCTAGAAAGCCGCTCCCCCTGTAAATGTGGCCCCTGCCTAGAAAGACACCCCCTGTAAATGTGGCCCCTGCCTAGAAAGACGCCCCCCTGTAAATGTGGCCCCTGCCTAGAAAGACGCCCCCCTGTAAATGTGGCCCCTGCCTAGAAAGACGCCCCCCTGTAAATGTGGCCTCTGCCTAGAAAGCCGCCCCCCTGCAAATGTGGCCCCTGCCTAGAAAGACACCCCCTGTAAATGTGGCCCCTGCCTAGAAAGCCGCCCCCTGTAAATGTGGCCCCTGCCTAGAAAGACACCCCCTGTAAATGTGGCCCCTGCCTAGAAAGCCGCTCCCTGTAAATGTGGCCCCTGCCTAGAAAGCCGCCCCCTGTAAATGTGGCCCCTGCCTAGAAAGCCGCTCCCCCTGTAAATGTGGCCTCTGCCTAGAAAGCCGCCCCCCTGTAAATGTGGCCTCTGCCTAGAAAGCCGCTCCCCTTTGAACACGGCCCCTGCCTAGGATGCTGCGCCCCTGCCTAGGAAGTCGCGCTCCTTTTGAAGGCGGCCTTTGTCTGCAAAGCCAATTCCTAGTTTTACCTGTTTTTGTTAAACTGTACAACAACTATCCAGCCATTATTATGGCTCCCACATGCCTTGTTGTTGTAACCTTCTAAAAACTATCTACCACTTTTGGTACACAACTCCTGTGCAGACCTATGTGTCTCCATGGTAATTAAAGCTAAACAAAAAAAAAAATCCCTGAATGGATCCAGTGCTGCAGTTGTGTTCCTCCTTCTGGCTATAGGAAGATAGATGGGTGCCTTAAGTTTTAAAGGGAACCTGTCACCCCCCCAGTCGTTTCAAACTAAAAGAGCCACCTTGTGCAGCAGTAATGCTGCATTCTGACAAGGTGGCTCTTTTAGTTCTGGGTGCTGTAACTTGAGAAACAATCAGTTTTATAATTTGTCAGAAATACCTGGTCTTCAGACCTGGAGACTGGCGTTTCCCCCCTGCTTCAGACAGCACACAGCCGTCACTCACATCTTCTTGGTGCTGGGCGCCTCCTCCTCACCGCTGTTTTCAAAAATAGCCGGCGCCTGCGCTCTTATCCCCTGCCTGGTGCAGGCGCAGTGAGCGCTGGCCGTCTTTCCTCATATGCAGTCCAGCTGACTGCGCCTGTGTGGCCGCCCTGCTTGTGATTCCCAGCCCCGCAGTGACTTATGATTTATTCTCACTGCGGGGCTGGGAATCACAAGCAGGGCGGCCGCGCAGGCGCAGTCAGCTAGACTGCATATGAGGACAGAGGACGGGCAGCGCTCACTGCACCTGCACCAGACGGGAAAAGAGCGCAGGCGCCGGCTACTTTTGAAAACAGCGGTGAGGAGGAGGCGGTGCCCGGCGCCAAGAAGATGTGAGTGACAGCTGTGTGCTGTCTGAAGCAGGGGGGAAACGCCGGCCTCCAGGACTGAAAACCAGGTATTTCTGACAAATTAAAAAACGGATTATTTCTCTAGTTACAGCACCCAGACCTAAAAGAGCCACCTTGTCAGAATGCAGCATTACTGCTGCACAAGGTGGCTCTTTTAGTTTGAAACGACTGGGGGGGTGACAGGTTCCCTTTAAGTCCTATTCTTTATTTCTAACCATGGAGATGCATAAACCAGCTTAAGAGCTGTAGACACAAAACGGTAGGAGGTTTTTAAACAGACTATTTGTAGTGTTGTTCCTTTTTTATATTAGATACATCATAGTAGCTCAAAATGTGAAAGTTTACACACCCTTTAAACTAAGCTGCTTGTTTAAGAAAATAAACCCGCCATCCATCTGCTGTCGCACGAAGCTTGTCTCCAGATTATAGGGATTCATTACCTATAATTGGTGAATTTACAGATTGAGATGATCGTTCCTGTTCTGGAGATAAATCACCGCTCTATTTTTATCTTTCTTGGACTCCTTTCTGAGTCAGCGGTGACGGCACATCAAGCTCCTCTACGGCTGGGTGGTGGGAAATGTCTTTTAAAGTGTAACATAGAGAGTTTTGTTCCACTGTGGTCGGGACTGGTTCCGCGGCTTTGTCCCTTTGTGGCCGGAAATGGTCCCGCGGCTTTTTCCCCTTGTGGCCGGGTCTGGTGCTGCAGCTTTGTCCCTTTGTGGCTGGGACTGGTGCCGCGGCTTTGTTCCATCATCGCAAGGAACTGGTGAAGTGGCTTTGTCCCTTTGTGGCCGGGACTGGTGCCGCGGTTTTGTCCCTTTGTGGCCAGGACTGGTGCTGCGGCTTTGTCCCATTGTGGCCGGTTATAGGGTCCCAATGAAGTGAATGGGGTGTAAACAGGAGCAGCACTTGTTGGTGTCAGACCAAGTCGATCCTAAGGATAAGGTCTTTGTTCTACCGATTGGATGTCCTAATCCCTAGGTCCTTGGAACTACACACATTACCAGACTTATTCATTCATCATCCCTTTATAGAAGAGGTGATAATGTTAAACCCCTTTAAGGCATTGGGGACAGTTAATTTCAAACTTTCTCCTCAATTTAAAGAACTCCTCCATAATTGTCCCAGATAAAATGTAAAAAACTTCTTTGTGTTAGCTATATCTGCGCTGTCTAACGTGACAACCACTGCAGCCAATCAGCGGCTGGGACAGACTGTGTGGTCACCGCCGGAAAGGCTGGAACAGCGATCGGGGTTTTTGTTTATCTAGACAATTAGTGGGCCACCCCTTTTACCTGGTGATCACACAACTTCGGAAGCTGCCTACAGCTTTTTCTCTTTGCACATACACATGCACTCTGATCATGCATGCGTTTGCAAAAAGGAAAGGGGAGTAAGCCGCTGTCGGATAACTCTCTTCTAACGGCTTATCTTCCCTGATGGCAAAGATTGTTGGAGTCAGAGGGTCAGCGCTGTCTCAGTAAGACCCAGCACGCCAGTTAATCAGCCGTTTTCAGCTGCAGTTGACTGTGCACTGTGTAGTTGCCGTTCTCAGTACTGCAGCTCCGCTTCTAATGAAGTCAATGTGAGCTGCAGTACCGAGGACGGCCACTATGCAGTGTATGGAGCTGTGTTTTCCATTGACTTCTATAATCAGATGGTATCTGCTGCTCCAGCAGTTACAGTATCTCCCATTTTAATGTAGTAAGTTAACCCCCGGCGCACACTTCACCGTCCCTTTCAGCACTTTGCCTGGGATCTGCAGTATCCGTCGTTGCATCTCTCCGGTTTGCTGAAGCAGGAAATGACTGTACAGTCTTTTCAATGTAATCTTGATATATTTTATTTTGTTTTCCTCCTTTTCTTTATTGTTTCTGGGCTGCAATCCCAGGGCTCGTAAAGCGATCTCTGCCTGCAAAAGTATCTCCCGTATCTACGGCTTATCACTTGAGCGCGAGCAGCAGCCATGCTGGACCATCAACTTCATTGAAACGCGCCAGAATTGAGCTATTGTATTTCACCGCGGCATCGGCCAGTTGGCATCAAATCTGCACATGTGGCCCAAAAACAAGAGGCTGGTGCTAGTTAATTATCAGAATGAATCATTACCAGCCGTGTCCTAATTGCTGGACGATGGCTGCATTTAGCCGGAACTGATTACTGATGAGGGGGAGAGGATATAGTGTTGAGGGGTAGCGTTGTGGTCACTGTACATTTTGAGCACATTGTTAAAGATGAAATACTCTTATGAAACAATTTAAAAAATATATTTATAAAGCAATTTTAAAAGTTGTGTGTTTTTTTTTTTTTTTTGTTTTGTTTTGTATGACACATTTTCCTTTATAATGTAACTTTACTGTATAGACTGGTGCAGAGTCATCTCATTATTATAAAATGGGAGTTTAGTGAACGCTCTGTGCTATAAGTAGAGATCAAAATAGTAATACTACACCCACACATAAGGCTCTGTACCAGGGCTGTTGAGTCGGTATAAAATAGACCGACTCTGACTCCTAAAATATATAATACTTTGGGTACAGTAGTACAAAGCAGGATGTGCTGAATATTTTCCTATCGCCACGACAGCACCCACAACGAGAGAGGGGATCCGCCCACCTTCCGGACAGGAACCTACAGGTTAAAAAAGGGCGGCCCCCCCTCGCCCTCCAGTTTGGGTTCCTGTCCGGACGGCGGGAGCCTACAGGTCAGCTTACCCAGGTCCGCCAAGCCTCTGTGCGGTGTCCGGGTGAGAACGGCAGAGTCGGGGGCCTGGAAGCAGCGTCGGGGGAGGTTCTGTGTTCAGCCTCCCCCCTCGTCTGGCAGGGACCGGCTCGGTGGAGAGAGCGGTCGTAGTGGCGTTCCCGGGGGAAGGCACGCCGCCCCGGGTCGACCACGCGCGCAGGACGCTGGAAAGATGTCGGCGCTTGTGACCCGGAAGTAGATGAACGACTTCCGGAGGAGGCCGGGAGGAAGAGCGCGGGACCTTTGAAAAGAAGGCAGCGCTTGGTGAGTAGTGTGCGGCAGCATGTCTTCTACAGGAGACGCCGAACACCGACCGTTAGGTGAGCAAAGGAGCAGCAGCAGATCTCACACAGGAGATGTGGCACGCGGGCAGCAGGACCCTGGCACGTCACGTCGCATCTCACCCCCTCAAAAACCGGTACTTTATTGTTTCATCAGCAGTGGTGAGTTTTTATATTGAACCATTGACTGATACAGATTGTCCCCTGTATTATGTTTTCTTATAGGGAAAAAAGACCTCAAAATCCAAACATAAGCAATGTGCGCTATGCACGGAGCCACTACCTGACACCTATCTAAAAAAGCTATGTCAGTTGTGTATATGCCGCACGTTAGAGGAAGAAGCTCCCCTCCGTGTATCAGATTTAAGGGAAGTAATTAGGGAGGAAATAAAATCATCCCTTAAAACCAAGCGGCATGAAAAAATTAGCATGGAGGTGATATCTGATTCCAGCCCTTCATTACAAGAGGGCGAGTGCTCGGACACCTCATCATCGGCCTCCTCGGACGAGGAAGGAAGACCTTGTTTCTCCACAGAAAATATGGACGCTTTAATTAAAGCAGTCCGTACAACGATGGGGGTGGCAGAGAGCAAAGAGCCAAGAACCACCCAGGAGATCATGTTTGCAGGACTAAACCAGAGGAATCGTAAAGCCTTCCCCGTGGTTGAGACCATTAAAGATTTAGTCAGACGGGAATGGGACAAACTGGATAAGGGGTTCTTACCTTCGGCTGCAAAAAGAAGGTATCCCTTTGAAGATGACACCTTGTCTCAGTGGGTAAAAATCCCGAAAGTGGATGCGGCAGTAGCCTCTACTTCAAAAACTGCCTCACTACCATTAGAAGATGTGGGACTCCTTAAGGATCCCTCAGATAGAAAGGCTGACATGCTTCTTAAAAAAGTGTGGGAAGCATCATCAGGAGCCTTTAAACCTGCAATCGCAGGCACCTGTACGGCAAGGTCAATCATGGTCTGGGTGACGCAGCTAGAAGAACAACTTAAATCAAAAACACCTAGGGATAAGTTGTTGAACTCCCTGTCTCAGGTCAGAGAAGGAGCGGCTTACCTTGCAGATGCCTCAATCGACTCCCTGAAATTAGCTGCGAGATCGGCGGGGCTCTCAAACGCAGCCCGAAGGGCGCTTTGGCTAAAGTCTTGGAAGGGTGATGCCCAGGCTAAAGCCAAGTTGTGCTCTATTCCGTGTAGGGGTGAGTACCTGTTCGGCTCGGTGCTGGATGACATACTTGCAAAGGCGGAAGATAGAAAGAAGGGATTTCCTAAAGCATTTAATCCCACTTTTAGGAACGCCTTCCGGAGACGCATGCCCTTCAGGAAGTTCCAGTCAGACCAGCAGGGATATAATCGTGACTGGGAGTCGTCGGATCAGAAAAAGAAAGGTGGATACTATAAAAACCCTTCATCTTTCTCAAGACGGAGACGCAGATAGAGCAGCCCTTCGTCAGGGAGAGTGGTCCCTAAACCACCACATATTCAATCAGATAGTCAATCTATGGGGATTACCGACAATAGATCTGTTTGCTACGAGGGAGAACAAGAAAACCAGGAGGTTCGCATCCTTACACAGGGCAGACCATCCTCTCATAGTAGACTCCCTTCGTGTCCGTTGGAACTTCCGACTAGCGTATGCATTCCCTCCTATGTGTCTAATTCCGATAGTTCTCAGGAAGATCCGGGAGGAAGGAGCCAGAGTAATCTTAATCGCCCCCTTCTGGCCCAGGAGGCCTTGGTTCTCTCTCCTCAAAACAATGTCTGTCACCGATCCCTGGGTATTACCAGTAGTTCCAGATCTCCTCTCTCAAGGTCCATTCCGTCATCCAGATTTGGAGACTCTTCACTTAACAGCGTGGAACTTGAGAGGGAGCTTCTGAGGGAGAGGGGGTTCTCCGAAGCTTTAGTAAATACCTTGTTAAAAAGCAGGAAGGAGGTTACAACAAAAATCTATTCAAAGATTTGGAAAAGATTCCTTATGTTCTACCAAAAACCATTGGGGAATAATGCTCCGATCTCAGCCATTTTAGAATTCCTTCAAAAGGGCTGGGAGTTGGGTCTAGCGGTCAACACTCTAAGAGTTCATGTATCGGCCCTAGGAGCTCTGTACAACAGTGACATAGCTGGTAATAGATGGGTGGCTAGATTTATTAAAGCATGTCAGCATTCTAACCCAATCCATATTGCCAGGGTACCTCCTTGGGACCTCAACTTGGTGCTTGAGGCATTGACTGAACCCCCCTTTGAGCCCTTAGAATCTATTTCGATTAAAAATCTAACTTTAAAAACAGCCCTGCTCTTAGCGTTAACATCTGCCAGAAGGGTCAGTGATATTCATGCCTTGTCAGTAGATCCTCCCTACTTGATAATTCTCCAAGATAAAATTGTCTTAAAACCTGATCCTGCGTACTTGCCAAAAGTGGCAACTAAATTCCATAGGAGTCAGGAAATTTATTTACCATCTTTCTATGAAAATCCGGGTTCAGATGAGGAGAAAAAATATCACACACTAGATGTTAAGAGGGTAATATTAGAATACCTGGATAGGACACAAAGCTGGAGGCAGAGTAGGGCTCTGTTTATTTCTTTCCAGAATCGGAAAAAAGGTTCTGGTGTCACGAAAAGCTCTATCGCCAGATGGATTAGAGAAGCAATATGTCTTGCCTACTCTGCCAAGGGAGTAACACCACCTGAAGGCATCAGGGCGCACTCCACTCGGGCCATGGCATCATCCTGGGCGGAGAAGGCAGATGTCCCCATTGAAATGATATGTAAGGCGGCAACTTGGTCATCACCTTCCACCTTTTATAAGCACTATCGCCTTGATCTATCTGCTAATTCCACCTTACAGTTTGGCCGCTCAGTGCTTAGTGCTGTGGTCCCTCCCAGTTAATAGTCTTTGAAAGTCTCTCGTTGTGGGTGCTGTCGTGGCGATAGGAAAACCGGTTTTTACGTACCGGTAATAGGATTTTACAGAGTCCACGACAGCACCCATACATTCCCCCCCCTGTAATTAGTTACTTATTCCTGCACTCTGTTGAGGGTGTGTTTTAGAGATCACTCTATAGAGGTGGTGGTATTTAGTAGTGTTTAAGATAATATTGTCATGTACTGATTCATTGGCGGTATCCCTTGTACTCTGGAACACAAACTGGAGGGCGAGGGGGGGCCGCCCTTTTTTAACCTGTAGGTTCCTGTCCGGAAGGTGGGCGGATCCCCTCTCTCGTTGTGGGTGCTGTCGTGGACTCTGTAAAATCCTATTACCGGTACGTAAAAACCGGTTTTTTCATAATAATTTGGGAAAGTTATGAATTGCCCTATAAACATCTGTTCTGCCCCTGATCTTAGGATATCGGCTTTTAGTGGAGATGAATCTGTGCTGCACTTCATGTACATGCTCAGTAGTGGGGCCGGGCTGTAGAGTCATAGATGAGATGAATCTGTGCTGCACTTTATGCACATGCTCAGTAGTGGGGGCAGGGCTGTGGAGTCGTAGTTGAGATTAATCTGTGCTGCACTTCATGTACATGCTCAGTAGTGGGGTCAGGGAAATTGAGGAGTCGGAGGTTTGGCTCACCGACTCCTCAGCCCTGCTCTGTACGCAGGTCTCTTGTAACTTCCATGACATTGACGACAAGGATCAAGAACTGGAAACGTCTTACTCCTGATGAAGTCCTCGAAACTCTTAGTCCGGATGAGTCGTTATGAAGCACTGGTAGATGACGTTGGTGCAGCAGAGCAATGCAGACGGAATAAAGGAAGTTGCGATGGCAGAATAGTAATGGGAAGAGCCAACTCAATCTGTTGAAGCAGAGTCGAGATTACAGCGTAACATAGTTGTAATCCGCAATGAGGAAGTAGTGGAGCAGAGCTGGGTTTGTCACAGAGTTCACAGCAGAGCTGTTAGTGGCAGAATTGACGCAGTGAGATAGCAGAGCTGAGTTTGTCGTAGAGTCCAAGGCTGAACTGACGCCAGTATCTGTAGCAGCTGGGTTTGTCTGGGACATCTAAGCAGGAAAGCAGTCCATGGTATCGGCGTCGTCTCCCAACTACCTACGTCTAATGGTACCGCCAGATGGTGCCATGGCAGCACGATTGAAGCCGTGCCCACGATGGCGGCTTTGTTCTCAGAAATGGCCATGGTAGTGGTGGGCAGAGTACAAGAAACGATCAGCACGTCGCACTCCATGGCCCTACCCTAAGGCTATGACATTTCTCTGGTAACCTCATTTATTGCAGCTGTCCCAAAGCACCCACGTCCCACTGCTCGGACTATCCAGGAAAAAAAAAAAGCGTCTACCTCCAATATGGCTGCCATCGGGGACGCCACAGACCTGGAATCTCGCAGTAGAAGAGAGGTGACGCTGATGATATCTTGTGTGTATTATGAGCATTGCGCTCTCCTTATAACGCCAGGTCTCGGCCCCGCAGTCACTCATACATCCCCATACACAGGCCCGGCTGCCCATCACCGCGCGGCGTGGGACCTGCGAGCTTCGGGGACATCGTAAGCCGTGAATGTTGGAACATCCTTGATCTCAAGCTGTAGTACGTTTTTTTTTTTTTTTTTAAATGCATACAATTATTAATACTTAAGCTATTGCAATGCCCAGCATATGGGGTAAGCGACATAGCTAATCAGAAGAACTATACTACATTTCTAATTGGACGTATTTGCTAATATTGTTATTTTTATTATTATTACACCTACTGCATATTGGGATAGGTTTTTGGAGAAGGGACTACCTCTTTAATCATAAACTTTTCCATTTCGATGACTTTTGACTTTTTTCCCTTTCTCTCTCCGCCACCCTCGTTTGGCCGTTCATTAAAGACGGATAATTACAGCAGGTCGTTTGCAGTTTGCTGATCCATGCATTTGTGACCATGTAAATTTTAATGGGATTTTCTCGTTATCATTTTATTAGAAATATATATGTCCTTTAATTAAAATGCTGCAGCGCGAGCGGCCGGACATGCGGAAAGTGTCCTGGCTGACGAGTTTCACGCTAATGGGAAGATCTCTGCCAAATTCTGGCTTGTACATGCTCCAATCTGAGATAAAGGGCTCTGCTATGTGACTTTAGCCTGGGACCCCCTAAATCACGCAGCGTAATTACCTGCACTCTAAATTACAATGTTTGCATCACTTGTTTAATATAAAGAAGCCAATCTGGTGGGCAAATTAATCTATTCGTTAGAGAGATCGCATGTGTGGTGCAGCCGAGCACAAGAACTTATTTGTATCAGTCGCAGTTGTAACTTGGACTAAATCTTGTATACAGTCGTGGCCGAAAGTGTTGGCAGCCATGAAATTGTTCCAGAAAATGAAGTATTTCTCCCTGAAAATTATTACAATTACACATGTTTTGTAATACACGTTTCTGTCCTATGTGTATATTGAACAACACAAAAAAAAAAAGAGCAAATCCGACATTTCACACAACACCCCCATAATGGGCCAGACAAAACTGTAGGTAAACAACTTTGTTTCAAGCATGTGATGATCGTTCAAACTCACCTGTGGCAAGTAACAGGTGTCTGCAATATGAAAATCGCACCTGAAACCATATAAAAAGGGGAGAAGTTGACTCAGTGGAGAACAGAAATAGGAGAAGAGAACTGTCTGAGGACTTGAGAATCAAAATTGCTAAAAAAAAAATATGAATAATCTCAAGATTACAAGGCCATCTCCAGAGATCTTGATGATCCTTTGTCAACGGTGCACAACATGATTAAGAAGCTGACAGCCCATGGCATATTTCTATGCTGCGGTCACGCTCGGGTCCGGAGATCTGCCGGCCAGTCTGTGGGCAGCGTTCTGATCGTGGTCTGATTTATACGGCCATCTGACCGCACCCTAACAGTGATTAATTTCCTCAATCTGCCGATCCAAGCGCTGGTACCGCCACTCCTTAGGAGGGTCACTTATTTAAACAGGAGAACCCCTTTAACTGATGGTAGAGGGATTTCTTTTGTAAGGCTTTTTTTTTTTATATATATTGCATATGCCATCTGTAGTTTTATGTTGTATACCAGTGTATATGAAAAATGTAACCACCATGATTTCCCACACAGCGAAAAAATAAAATATTCTTTCCATCCTTCGGGCCCCATATAGACTACATTTCACAGAGTTAAAGTCCCCAACGGAAACACTTGTGAAATGTTTGGAGAGTTCAGCTCTGAAGGATGATACTGGCTGTAATTCATAATCACTACCGGACCTTGTCATGTATTGTCCTCACCACCATGAGAATCCCTCAGAAATAACTTCAGATCCTCGGAGGTTCCTTCATGTGGACGCGACGTGATCCATTTGGTGATGGGCAATAACAACCCTATATATGGCTCCGATATTATCACAATATTGACTCTTCCAAGCCAGGAGTCGTATTAGAAGCAGTTTTGGGGTCCTGATGACCCCCCCCCAGTGTATGCGATGGAGAAGTTAGATTGTGGACCTCATTTCTCTCATGTGAAGTTATTAGGATAATTGCTAATTTTTGGTGTTGAGCTCGTTACTCGAGTTTGCTGAGGGTGGTCAGGTGTGCACCGAGTATCGTGGATGCTCGAGTGACATGTTCGAGCGCCCGTGTATGTGAGACAATACCCTCATATTTTGCGTCTAACAGCTGCGAAACATGCGGGTTCGGGGACTCCAACATGTCACTCGAGCACCCGTGATACTTGGCACGCACACGAGCAACCTAGGCAAACTGGAGTAACGAGCACTTGCGCTCATCACTACTAATCTTTGAAAAGTCAGCCATGCCGTCCCTCCTGGGATTATGTGGATAAAATGCAATTTCATCACAAACAAAAATGAAAAATTAGACCTCCATTTTCAAAAAGTATCTGTAATTAATATAAATCATGATGTTAGGCCAAATTCAGACGTTCGTGTCTGCCGATCTACGACTTTACCGTCTGTGCTCGAGACGCGTTTCACTCTACCATGACCGCTTCCTCAGGGGTGGTCCTCACCGCAGCTCCACCTACTTTATTTAAATGATGCATTCTAAAAAGTAGTGATTATCCCAGCCACACAACGTTTACCTGGTGACCAAAGTTGAGAGAATTTTAGAAGGAGCTGTCGAGATTGGATGACCCCTTTGATGAGCCAGATTGGTACTTATAATTAGGAAACGTGGGTCCTGCCTTATTGGGATTGGTAATGACTAACCTACTTTTCCTGAAAAAAAACTTGCATTTATTGGTGTTTTTCATGAAATTAAGAAGAATTTTCCTTTTTTTTTTTTCTCTAAACGTCCGTGCGACAAGACGCTCCACAACTGTAGGACCATGACCTCCATATGATGTAGACCCACCAAGTGACTGTCCGGACTTGCTTCTTTTACCCCCTTATTGTTGGAGGTTTTTTGGTTCATGTAGTACAGAATAGCTATGAGGGGTCCCTGCCCAGGGAAGGGAATAATGCCCGAATGCCTCATTACTGCAGAGCATATACATATATATATTGAGTGTCCTCTGACTGAATAATGAATCTGCTTCTGCTTTACAGGCTGCAATAAAGGTAATAGGGCCGTGCCCGGAGGATCAAGAAGTCGAAAACTTGAAGGTATGGTTACCATGATATTGGTAGAGAGGTAGTTTGTGCTTGTAAAGTAACTCTGCCCACTTCAACAGACCCGAACAACCTATCCACAGGATAGGGGATAACTTATTGATCTGTGGGGTCCTCACCCCTGGGACCCGCATCCGATCGGCAGAATGAAGCTTTTTTTTGTTTTTTTTATTCCCATTAGAATGCGATTAAAATCTGCCATTCTGCAGTGGTCGGACCTCTGCTAATCACCTCTCCGGTGGGTAGGTGATCACTTAGTTTTCACTGGACAAAACCGTGGGGAGATCAAAACCGTTGCCACTTGTGGCCTAGAAATGAAATTTGCTTTAAATTTTTAAAGATTTCTAAGAGTGAAAAAAAAACTAAGAGGAAAGGATAGGTTACTTCCAGAATGACAAAAAACTCTATTTAACCCCTCGTCAACCTAAGATAAGAGAGGTCTAAGTAAAAAAAAAAAAAAAAAATGTTATTATTTGGAAACCATCAACAAGCAGTCTAGCTGCTGTCAGACCGTTTTATGGCTTTTTATTTGCAATATGACTTGCACATGGTGGTTTTACTGTGTTGCAATGGTGGTAGAATTCTGACCTGTGACTTAAAGGGGTATTCTCATCTCCAAGATCCTACCCGGATGTGTAGGTACGTGTAATAATATTAGCAAATAACTTCAATTAGAAATGTGGTTCTTCTGATAAGCCATGTCACTTACCCCACGTGCAGGCCATTGCAGTAGCTTGGGTATCCATGGTTACGACCACTCATATAGTGACACTTATTTAGCTGTTACTGGTGGTAACTATGGATATCTAAGCTACTGCAATGCCCTGCATGCTTATCATGAGAACTATACTACATTTCTAATTGGAGGTATTTACTACTATTATTCTTATTACACCTACTACATGTTGAGATGGGAATACCCCTTTAAGGCCCATTTACACGCTTGCCCCCTACCACGGGCCATCTAAACATGCCACAATTGGCCGACAAGCAAGCAAAAGGCTGGTTTATTGGGTAATCTGATCGCTTCTACCTGGCATAAGTGATCATTGCCTGCGGCACATCGGCCTGTGTACACAGGGGCTGCGTTATTTCTGGTATGGTGGCTCCTTGCATCCCTTGTTCAGGATGAGCAGTTGCGATGCTTCACGGACAGTTGACATCGGCGGAGCTGGAAGATCCAGATGGAACATGGAAGCTGCCGAAGCAGAATGGAAAAAGAAAAAGCCGACGAGAAGCGCAGGATCTGAAGAAGCAGAGTTGAAAAATTGGCAAAGAGTGTGACCGGTCTGTAGAGCTGGTCAGAGGTCTAACAGAGTACCCAGCGATATAGCAGAGTTGGGTTTGTCCTTCTCAGAGGAGCCTCCCTGTCTTCAGCATTTCCTAAGAGTTGTGGTCGTGGGGGGGGGGGGGGGTCTCGCTGTCCTCCTCTAATCTGCTGGCTGCAAAAAACAAAATCAAGTAAAATCCATTCATTCAAGCAAAAGAGAATTTAACAAAGTGGAAACTGCTAAATATCAAACTTTCAATTGAAAGATTTTTTTTTTTTTTACCCCATGTTAACAATTTATTTTTTATTTACACCGCACATTTTTTCTTTATTTTGTAAGTGAAAATAATGATCTTTTTGCTTTTCTGTGCGGCTTGTAACCAGTGATTATCTGAGCTAATCAGGCCCGACTTTCACACCAGTCTGTTTCTAGTTGTGTGGGAATAGAAAGATTTAATGTGGATGAAAAGGAGAAAATAAGTGGTATGGTCGTGTGCGGAACAAAGCGTCGACACTTCCCATCTATTCTGCGCCGGTAACGTCTGATCCGTTCCATTTACTTGTTAATTGCCGGTACATAGCAGATGTTTATTCATGACGGAGCGGGGCGTCCTTCTACTTGGCTTTACTCCGGCATGTCTTACAGAAGTGCTCGACGGTATTTAACATGGAATGGTGTCAAATAATGATTTTTCTTTTTGTGGGTGTTTTTTTTTTTTTTTTTTTTTATTTATTTTTTATTAATGTATTCAATTTTTTTTTTTTTTTACATCAGTGGAAAAAGTAAAACAAAACCCCAAACTTTTCCCAATTGCCCATTTCCGGACTAGGTTCTGCAGCTTAGAAGAGTTTAAAAATAAATACACACTGAACAAAGCAAGAAGTAAATGTGAAAAACGGCATATTTGCCTCCTGGTGATGTTAAAAAAATCACGTGACCGCTGCAGACGATCAACCTTAGCCTTCTGTATTCCGTGAGAGCATAAGACCTTCCGCTGCAGCCTTCACTTTTTCGGCAGAAGCCTGTCCTACAGCTGACAAATGAGAGGTTATCGGCTTATAGTGACAGCTGTAGTGGTCAGTGTGAAAGCTGCGATATATAAGATTTATTTCACTTTTTTATGTGAATATAAAAAAAAAATAAAAAATAATAAAGTTGTCTTGGCCAACAGTATTCTCGGTATGATCCAGAAACACCATGGAGTAATCTCCTGCTATCCAATTCTATCTTGATCAGCTAAAGCTAAGGGATACTTTTATTTTGTTCTATTGCAGAAAGGGCAAAGGGGAGAGGCTCCTGCTGCAGCCAGTTGTCTTACAGCCACACACAGGACATTGAAGAGTGAGCTGTTTCTTCCTTGTAATAAAAAGCATTTTTGTTAGTTTTACTGTTTATTCCTTTACCATATAGATTTGGGCACATCACTTTTTAATTACTAATCATAATTACCGTAGCCTTTATGTTAATTACATTTTGTTCTTAAAGGGAGTATGGCAGCAGGCTTTTGCTATGTAATCTGAGGAAAGAATAAAGTAGAGGCCGAGACCCTGATTCCAACGATGTGTCACTTGCTGGGCTGCTTGCTGTCCTCTTGATACAATCACTTTTTTATCTGCTGCACCTCTGGCAGTGCTCTGAATGCTGAGCTCTGTATAACCCCACCCACACCACTGATTGGCAGCATGCTGTGAACACTATATCTGCCAATCAGTGGTGTGGGTGGGGTTTGCACAGAGCAGGAGGACTAGGAGGTGCGAGAGACTTAGTCTAGAAGTAATAATCTCCTGCTGATAAAACACTGATTTTATTGCAACAGCAGCATACAGCCTAATCAGTGACACATCGCTGGAATCAGGGTCTCTGTCCCTACATCATCCTGCTCTGATACATTTCAAAAACCTGCTGACAAATTCCCTTTAATATCTTTTTTTTTTTTTTTTTTAAGTTAATTTGAAAAGAAAGTGTAAGAGTTGTTTTTTTTCGTTTTCACCCTAGTTTGTATTCTAGCTGCGTTACGTTGATTCTTTGTTTAGAGAAAGTGAAGACGGCAGAAAAATAGAAAATTACCGGCAGAAAAATAGAAAATTACCGTGTGGCTTGCAGCATCTATGGGAAAGATCCCGGCCAGATAAACGCCGCTTGCTTGCAAATTGGAGGCTCTTACCGTCACATAAAAATCAATTGTTTCAGTGATAACTAAGCCATTTTCTGTCCGATCTCTGGTGTTCAGTGTTGTCACTCATCCACCGTGTGATGGCAGCTCTATCAGGCCGGAACGTCTCGGAAGCCCAGCGTATCGAGTGTGCACGACGCGAAAGACCCTGACGATGGTGATGTAACCTAGAGCGGTGTGGACGCTGCGCTTTGTGAGCCAAGGACAGGCAGGATGGAAATGTACAATGCTTCAAAATAACAGCGGCTGAAAAGTATTTTTTTTTTGCTTTGTTCTGTTTCGAGAGCAATGACTTATTCTAGTACTCTACTGGTGTTCACGTATCTGGACTGAACCGCCGTACAATAGCTCAAGGCCATTGTTGAAACCACAGACTGTTAATCCATAGCTGTGAAGATAATATGAGGCAGAAACAGGCGAGTCCCTGGTTGACAAAACAAGCGTCTGTGAAGTCTACAGTTTTGGGGGGGAAAACTGGACCTTCTTAAGGAGGCAAGTGGAGTATTTTGGCAATACTCTTTGAAAAAAAAAAAAAAAGTATGCTAAAGAATTCACTTCCGTAAAGAAGACTGTTTCGCTTGTCAAATATTGTGGAGCCGGCTACTGTCTCAGCGTATGCATCTTTAACGAGCCTTGGGATAGAAGACCAACTAAGCCAGATGCCCTCCTGTAGACCCTTTTGGAGAGCAGAAAGCTCTTTGACTACACTTCTAAAGGCCCTCATCAAATGGTCTCGTGTATTGGGTGGGGAGTAGATATGGATCCAACATCTCCTAGACTGGAGTGGTTGGTGGAGAGAGTGATCCTGTGTATGGGAGAGTCAGGCCGAATAGCTGCCGACTGGACCATCGTTTTCGCCGACAGCTATTTAAAGTGTATGGTGGGAGTTGAGCTTAAGCCTGTGTAGCTCAATAAGTCCAAAATTCCCTACTGATTTAATGTCTAAGTTCATCTTTATGGTGGTGTGGAGTTTTTTTTTTTCTGATGCAGATGATTTTGAGAATGTTGGAAGGAGTTGTCCCATCACAGACCAATCCTTTCACAATGTGGCCGTCGGGGTGGTCAGTTGATCGTTCTTGATCGCGCTCCCGGCACCACTGGTAAAGAATTGTTTTTCCCAGAGGAAGCTGTGTCTAGTTGGGCATTTACCCTTACCCCAGTGGTTAATGGCAGTCTTTGTAAGACCAGGATGTCCAAGTCTGCTGACATCGAATTCAGGATGGTAATCACTAGTAGTGACCACAGTGAGAGAGAATTTTATCATTTCGAGGGGTTGTTTAATGAGCACAATGCCTGTAATGAAATATGAAGGTCACAGAGGGGAGGTCACTGCACGGAATCCCCTTCCAGGAGCCAGAACGAAGAGCTGCTCTGTAAGACTTGAGACATCGATGAGATACATGGCTGACTTATCTGTAAATACATTTCCTCCTCACTCATGATCATTGTTGGGTGGGCTCCAAAGTGAAAAGCCCCTTTTTAACTATCTGACTATATAGGTGTCATAAACTGTGTACTTCGATACTCGTTACCCTAATGATGTGCCGCGGCAGCCCGAACTCCCACCGACCTGATACTGATGATCCCCACTAAGTACAAAGATGCGAGAATGCTGCGGTAAAAGTCATCTATTCCATCATGGGTTCGAAAAGTAAGGAGGCAATAGGTTGTGAATGTCCAATGCCGGTCATCAGTTACTTGTTGGCTGCGACACGTTGGCGTTGTGGATATCCTGTGTGGACACTACTCTACAGATCCATGATCTCCTTGGCTTTCCACCACTTCCTAGTCGATTGGATTGAGTCTGTACATAACTGGAAAGATATTCGACAGCTATTGTACGAGTCAACTTGTTGTGTTTCATGGTTTGCCGTCTGTACCAGGGATACTTTTTTTTGTTTTGTTGTTGCATAGATTCAACTCTACGTAAATGATTAGTTTAATCTCTCCATGCACAAACCAGGCCGCGTATACATTATTTATAGCCTAGATATGTAGGATTACAGCTCTGAATTTTTCATACAGCTCTGGGGAGATCTATTTGTGTGGATTTAGAGGAGGATTAAGGCCGCGGTTACAGGTAACTTTCATTCATTGTCAATAATAACATTTGACCCCTTGAATGCCGTCGCGGCAAGTCGAATATTGATGAGAAGTCTGAGCTACTTTACTCATGAAGCCAATCTAAAGGAATAGTAGAATTTGGTCCTTACACGGGTCCATGGCAGGACCCTGTAGCTTTCAATACAGCCAAGTGCATTGGTTGATGCTTTTGGTACAGGATGATTTCGACTAGGCCCTTGTGTAAAGAATACAAATATATAGGCTTTTATTGTAATGTATGTAAATTGTCTCTCCTCCGGAAGGAAGAAAAAATTGGATCTTTATTGCCACATAGATAATGTCTGACTTTTAGCAACATGACTGAAGATGTAACCCGTTCGGGGTTCCTTCCGCCGATTTTTAAGGCTTGTTAAAAGGTCGGAAGTTGACTTTAATAGTGTAGCTATCATCAGTAGGCTGACACTTGAGAAACCGTGCTCTTCCTTCTGAAGAGGAGCTAATTTTGTCTTGTTTTTAATTTCATCTCTGGTTCTCATTCACAAGCAATGCTAAATAGGGGAAAAAGTAAGCAAATCGGCTCTCCGCCAGAAGGAAGAAAGTGGCTGCCTGGTACCACTTTTACATGGTAACTCCATCTGTAGACCACTATTTTGGATTCCTTTCTCAGGTTTCAGAGGGTTTGAAATTGATTTTATAGATTAGTTACCATCAGCAGGTGGCACTTGTGAGTTTTGTGCCTTCTGGGGGAGAGCTAATCTGCATACTTTTTACCATTGTTTGTAAATCTGATTAATTAGAACTATATTCTAGTGCAAGATGACAATGTCTCCTGCATGGCTTGGATGTTTTTAGACAATGGAATAACGCTTATCAAAGCTCCCACATAGAGGGTTCTTTTCAGTTACAGCAGTATTATCTTAAAGGAAACTTTTTTTTCTTTTATGGGCAGTTCCTACAAAGCTAAGGTATGTACTAATGCTGAATTTGAGGTGCAAGTGTATTCATAAGTGGTTATAGAGGTTCACGTAGGTCTTTTTTAAAGAGGTATTCTCACACGTCTATCTCAATAACGGTCCCGTGCTTGAGATGGTGCAGTCATCACTTCCATCTCCAATCACCAGTGTGGACTGTGCTCTATCTAGGGAGTTGGAAAGAGAGGAGTATTTATTTTGGCAAAGCATGCCTAAAGAAATGAGATAGATATATATATATATATATATATATATTTTAAATGTCAGCCAAAATCTTTTAACTAATTCGACCTTCGTTAAAAACATGAAAGCCATCATTGGACGTTCCCAAGATCTTTGTGGGCCGTCATGTAGGCTTTTGTACCAATTGATTTTTCTTTTTCCTTGAGTACTAAACCAATTGGACAAAGAAATACGGTAAATACAGGCGGAACAGAGAGGATTGAGAAGGGTTGAGCGCACAGGAAATATTCCTTAAATCTCCAATGCCTTACACGTTCATTGACCGGGTGACCAAAGACAAGTTCCGGAAACCTCAAAAATGGCTTCATCTTCTCTCAATTTACACTAAAGCTTTTCTGGAGTCCGTTTTTTGGATTCATGTTTTACTTACGGCCTTATGTTAAGATACAATGAAAAGTTTTAAGTTGTACACTGCTCAGTAACATTGTAGCATATGGTAAGTCAGTACACCCATCTGCCTTCTGCTGCCTTTAGAAGTCATCATGTGGAAAAAAAAATTGTTAGATAGCATACAAAGCCTTGCATCATATGACAGTTTTTTCCTTTTGTGAAGCCCTCGGGCCCAGGATGACGCCGCCACCTTATTATCCGTGTTTATTTTACATGAACGGATTATTACATAGTTATTTGCAAATCTTATAAAAGACCCAGCAGGAGCAGCCGTGCGGTAGAGCCGGAGGAGACTCGCTCAGGATCATACATTATTCATGTGTCACACTGCCTTGTCTCCAAAAAAAAATAACCAACAACTTTTATGTAACATTTTTGTGACCCGTGCATTCCGTGGAGGAAAAATATACAACCGATCCCTTACCTTTTTTAAAAAACAGGTGCTACAGGGGAAATAATCCAATAATTTATTTCACCTCTATCCAAAAATGGAGACTGTTTCCTACAACCAAGGAGGTGAGGAAGTCTTTGTGCACAGACCTGGGTTTTATAATGTGCCGCACAACTTTATATATTTTTACTATCTTTTATATCTACATATCGTTACCAAAAAAGCACAAGACATGCAAAAAATGCTAGACATAGCGTCAATGGAAATAGCAACTTCCAACCGCATTGTCCCTCAGCAAGATGTACTTATGAAAAAAACAAAGGTTCTTGGCGCATAAATTGGCCAATTCATCTGTGCCCATCAACCACGGCAAGGTGACACTTTTCTGACGGGTCCTATCATAACCCTTCCCTATCCTACTGTACATGCCACTTTTGGGCTAAAAAGCCTACAATAATGGACAAACATGTCTATCCTGGGCTGCAAGCCTACAATTTGAATGGGCAAGTAGAATTGGTTGAGAACATCTACAGGTCAATGGAAAGAGTGCAGTGCCAGAGCAGAGAGAGCCATACCCTCCAAATTATCTATACAAAAAAAACCTGACCAAAACTTCAAGTGTGAATAGGTGTAAGCTATTATGATATGATCCATCGGAGAACTGTCACCTTGCTGTGGTTGATGGAGACACATGAATTGGCCAATTTATGCGCTAAGAACCTTCGCTTTTTTTTTTTTTAAGAACATCTTGCTGAGGGACAATGTGTTTGGAAGTTATTTCCATTGACACTGTATGTCTGGGCATTCACAGACTGCTGCTGTGCTTTTTTACACATATCTTTACAGACAAAATTATCATCACTGTCCCCATCAGGGCTCACAATCTAAATTCCCTATCACTATGTCTTTCGAGCGTGGTCATAAAGGGCAAATTAGACCATTCTTGAGGGATTAAAAGATAGGAAACTAAAATACAGTATAAGCTTTCATTACAATATGGTGTAGACCTGGCATCACCTTGGTCTATCTAGTGAGCCCCAAGAAGAAAAATGTTTCTGAAGCCACGTCCTAGAGAAACCCGGATGTCCACCCATGAGGGAGCAGTAATTGCGCCATTAATTATTGTTTTTTTTGTCACCTGGTTTCTCATAGAATAGATTTAACTTGACTGGGGAAGACCACTCAATGACCTACTTGTTCTTTGTTTGATTACTTGGGTTACTTTCTCACGGAAGAATTGATGATGTCCCACCACAATCCACCTGACGAGGTTGAGCCCATTTCTTTAGACAAGGTTGATTAGGTTTTCGCAATGATTGACTCTGAATATTGGGACAAGTGTTCATGTAGAACACCTTTTCTGTAAGACATCCTGGCAATGTGATGTTCCGTACCTTTCCTATCGTGAGGTCGAACGTGTCCTTGGTTCGGGTAGCTAATGGGAACGTTCTTATGCTCATCAGATGGTGAATACTTGACTTAATGACTACTCCATCCAAGATTTACATTGTACTTCTCACTTTCCAGATCACCAGCTCTTCTGCTGCGTTTTAAGACTCCTACACATCTAGTGCTGGTCTACTACGTGACATACTTGAGGACACCACCACCTCCACCTCCACCACAATGAGGCAACTAAAAGGAAAACCAAAGAAGGAGTCTAACAAAGATAAGAAGGAGCGGAAACAAGCCATGCAGGAGGCTCGTCAGCAGATCACCACCGTAGTGCTTCCCACAATCGCCATCGTGGTGGTACTCATCGTCGTGTTCGTCTACGTGGCCACACGTCCAAACACAATCGAGTAACACGTATTCCCTTGTGTATGGGTACAAGATGCTTTGTGCCAACAGAACCAAAAATTATTTTTTTTTTTACTCTACAGTGACAGTGTATACAGAGGATCCCCTCGATCAGCCTCAGTGTTTTTATCTGATTGATTTCGCCTCTGTCCTATTGAATGTAAAAAAATAAAAAAGTTGGGCAGGAACAAAAAAAAAAAAAAAGTGCCATAATTTATATGTAAAATAACAAACAAAACTTGTGCCTTTTATGGGGGAAAATAATTTTTTAAATATACCAGCTTAAAAAATAAAAATGTGGGATATTTAATGAATTGGGGGCATCACACTTCATTCAAATGTACAACACTGTTGCTATATTCTGTCTCGGTGGCCAAAGGACTCTACTTCGTGAAGACGTCAGTGTAATATATTGTACCCCACATCCCTGATATTTATTTTTGGAATAAAGGATGAAACATCTTTTACCTGGGTTTGTCTTCTTTAAATAAAAAATGTTCTTTACCAGCAACTTTTTTTTTTTTACATGTGCCAAGATGGCACCAGATGTCTTCTAGGTTTTTATTGCGATAAATACTTGGCAACAGATACGATTGCATTGTTATACACCAGACACTGGCAAATTACAGCCTCAATACGGCCCGTGCCATGGTCTGGGACCGACAAAGGCCTGGAAATCAAAAGTGCCCTAGATAGTAGTCCGGTGCTGGCAGCATCGACCACTGATCCTGACCGGTTGAGATCGGACCTGGTGATGCAGGTCATGTGCACACGCAACGTTGGAGAAAGGAAGGAAAGGCAGAGGCAACATGAGCGGGAAAGAAGAATGTGGGAACAAGGAGAAAGAAAGCAGGACTCAGGCAAGGCTTATTATATTTAGCTTGTTTTTTACAGAAGACCCCCTTCATCACCTATTCATAGGACAGATAACTTATTGATCAAGGAGGTCTAACCACCTGGAATAGAGATTTTATATTTTGCCAATGGAACACTTTAAGGGTATGTGTCCACGTTCAGGAAACGCTGCGTTTTTGACGCAGCGTTGAGCAGCATGCATAAAAAACGCAGCGTCCAGATGTTACAGCATAGTGGAGGGGATTTCATGAAATCCTGTCTTCCACTATGCAGTAAAAGACGCATGCGGCAGACCCGAGAAAAGTCACATGCGGCGCGTCTTTTAAGAACGCAGCATGTCCTTACATTGCAGAAAAAACTCAAGGACAACGCAGGTGACCTGCCAGTGACCTAAGGTGCAGATTTGGTCAGGATGTTACCTGCATAAAATCCTGACCAAATCCTGAAGCAATCCTGAACGTGGACACATACCCTTATACCCGTTACTAAGTGAAGTTGCTGATCGGATGGCCAACCACCGCTCCATCAGGCTAGGGTCACATTGCGTTATGTGACCGCGTTTAACGGACTACGTTACACCGCGGCATAACGCGGTGTTAACGTAGTCCGTTAACGCCGCCATAGCCTGTAATGGTGAGCGCATCGCTAGCGCACGCCCACATTGGGCGGGCGCTAGCGATGTCGCGTCATTTGCGTGACGGACCTCGGACGCTGCTTGCAGCGTCCGCGGCGCGCCCGAGGTCCGTTCCTCGCTAGTGCAGATCGGGGATCTGCGCTAGCGGGGACGCCGAACGCGGACCCTAGAGAAGCATTGCGTTAGCGCAATTCGCTAGAACTATGCGCTTAACGGATTGCCCTAACGCAATGTGAACCTAGCCTTAGTTTTCTATAGGGCTGCCGGAAAAAGCAGAGCACAGCCCATAGGGAATGAGGGGTGCGGCCCCTGAAAATGCAGTTTGCGATCCATTCTAAGGGTATGTGTCCACGTTCAGGATTGCATCAGGATTTGGTCAGGATTTTTCATCAGTATTTGTAAGCCAAAACCAGGAGTGGGTGATAAATGCAGAAGTGGTGCATATGTTTCTGTTATACTTTTCCTCTAATTGTTCCACTCCTGGTTTTGGCTTACAAATACTGATGAAAAATCCTGACCAAATCCTGATGCAATCCTGAACGTGGACACATACCCTAAGGGTACTGTCTCACAGTGGCATTTTGGTCGCTACGACGGCACGATCCGTGACGCTCCAGCGTCGCTCCAATATCGCTCCAGCGTCGTAGACTGCGGTCACACTTCGCAATGCACGGCGCTGGAGCGATAATTTCATGACGTATTTGCGATGTAGAAGCCGTTGGTTACTGTACGCACATCGTATACAACCTTTGTCACGATGCAATCATGCCGCCACAGCGGGACACTAGACGACGAAAGAAAGTTTCAAACGATCTGCTACGACGTACGATTCTCAGCGGGGTCCCTGATCGTAGTAGCGTGTCAGACACAGCGAGATCGTAAGTATATCGCTGGAACGTCACGGATCGTGCCGTTGTAGCGATCAAAATGCCACTGTGTGACGGTACCCTTAGAGTAGATAAAAGTCTCCTCATTGTGACAATCGGTGCAGGTCCCAGCAATTGGACACCCACCGAACATTAAGTCAACACCTGTCCTGTTCTGTGTGCCAAAAAACACCCCCAAAGCATAATGTTCCATGGAGGTAATAGTGTAATGAGACACTATGGGGGGGAACGAATTGTGAGGTGACATTAAGAAGGGAATAATGTGAGGGGACAGTAGGCCGGGAGAGAAAAGTGAGAGGAGGCACTATATAGAGACTGAGTAGTGGGAGGCACATTCTAGAGAGAAGGTAGGGGGACAATGTGAGGGCTCAAAAAGGAGATGACAGTATTCCAAGTGGGGGTTAGAAGAGGACAGTGTGAAGAAGGTTCATAGTATGGAAAGGGAGCAGAGCGGTGGGGGATATGGTGGTTGTAGCTAATCCGGGTCAATGGTGAGGGGGTTATAGCTAATAAACGCAGCCAGTGTGGCAGATATATCTGATAAGGGCAGAAAATGGTGGTTGTAGTTCATAAGGGCAGACAGTGTGGAGGAAATAAGTGTGCATGAAATGTACTATGAGATGGACAGTGTGAGGGTCATATTTTGTTTGAGAGCATAGCAAAGGGCATTATGTCGGGATGTGCTGTAGAAGACAGGAGAAGAAGCAAGTTTGCAGAGACGAGCTGTGGATGGGAAAAGTCATCATGGCATCTGTACAAGATGAAGAAGAGGGAAAAAAAAAAAAAAGAACTCCTCCTATAAGGTACCTGGATGTAAATATTTATTCGTGACACAAACTACATCTCATCAGTACTGTGGTTCCTGTACAGTCCACAGCTTGATGACTGGTAACAACAAAACCCAGTATCTCCTTACCATTGGTAAACACATACTGGGAGCTGCAGGTTCATGAGATACAATTGTACATAGGGCTGACCTGACACTGCAATTGTTCATTGTACTAAGCTTGGTGATGCATTCATGTACTGATGGGGGTTCTGGCAATGTATTCCTGCAGTGATGGGGGTGTTGGTGATGTTTTCCTGCACTGATGGGCGGTTCTGGGGTGGTATTTACAGTATATAGTGATGGGGGTTCTGGTGATGTATTCTTGCACTGATGGGAGGGGGGTTCTGGGAATGTATTCCTGTACTGTTATTGGTTCTGAACCTGTACACATGTAGCAATCCATAACTTGCGAGATAACGTGATACATACATTAGGAAAAGCAACTCGTCGGCACGGGACTGTAAGTGTGCAACTTGTATGTGAGCATTCCCATCGTGACTACATCCAGGCACATTGCGCAAAAATAAAGACGGCCTAAATTTGGCTGATCCTGCCTTCTTAGTCTCCCCAGATGTAGGAGGTTGGGGCAGATAAGGTTCAGGCAGTAGAAGTTGAACCATCTGATCCTATTTCTCTAAGTGACGTCTTTCTCTCCTTTCCACATTGAACACACGTTAACGCTCGGAAAAGCATTATTGGGGTTGCATCAGGGCAACTTCAGACTCTGTTCACACCTGTGCTATAACTTCTTTATTAACAGAAGCCTCAATGCTCTGCTGTATCTGTCACACGACTGATGAGGTCCGCTGTACTTTGTCGTACTGGACCCAATTCACACATAGTAGAAAAAAAAGACCGCGTGGAAATATGAGCATGCTCATTATGTTGTAGATGGTCACCAGTGGTGCAGAGAATGTGATCTGCTGCCATATTTGTACTAAAATCCAGCATTAAAGGTGATGTCCCAGGAACAAAAGTTAAATTTAATCAATAGCTCTTGGAATAAAAATAAGTTTCACAACTGGATGTGTTGAAAAAAAAATGTTCCTGTGCTGAGATAATGTCAGGAGTGTGTCACGTCCTCCAGGGAGAGCTGGGGTTAGAAGATCACTATGTATTGTGAATCACAGCCTGTGTGTTTGTGTCCCATATTAAATGGATTTGGTTTCCTTTAGTGCTGAAGAAGTTAACGACCCTTTCTATGCTGGTCAGAAACTTGCTATTCCATTTCAGCAGCTTCTTATCTGGTCATTACCTCTCCCTATAAAACCTGGCCAGACCTTCTCTGCCTTGAAAGTGAAAGTGCCGCTTCCTAGCTCCTTGGAGAGGCTGTGTTGAATTGGTGATCATTGTTGCTACTGTGGTTTGTTGCAGGATTTTTTGGGGTGTATGCTTTCCTCCCCATTTGGTTGGTACATTCCTATCCTCCCCCATATGCCTCTCTATCTTCGGTGAGCGTTTGCATGTTTGTTGATTTCTGTTATCCTTATTTTGTCTTTGTCTTGTTTACCTTATATTTCTGTCCCATGCTTCATGGGGTGGAGGAGGGGACAGATCAGGGTTTAACAGGAGCACATTAAGGTAGGAGACCCAGGCCTATCTACCTTCAAGAGTACCCCTGGGACAGGGATAGATAGGGACTCACTTCCACGGACAGTTTGAGGCCCCCCTTTCTTACCGAAGACCGCCATAGTGTGACAGAATCTTATAAATGTGCCCCTGCTGTGTACTGTAATGGCTGTGTCTGACGGCACAAGAACATGGTCCGATCATACCCCAGCTCCTGGGCAGGGGAGGAAGCAAAAGAGTATACAGACAGGACAGCTGGGGATCACAGCTGATTTTTTTCTGTGAGGTAAAACATATGTTGCTTGTTTTTAAACATGTGTTACCTCACAGACAGAATCAGCTGCGATCGCCTGCTGTCCTGTCTGTATACTCTCTTATGTTTCCTTCCCTGCCCAGGGGCCTGCCATGTACTGGAGCAGCCCTGCATGGTCAGACACAGCCATTACACAGTACACAGCAGGGACACATTTATAAGATTATCTCCGCACAGGAACACTTTTTTTTTTTTAAACACCTACAATTGTGGAAGTTATTATTATTCCTTGTGCGACAAACCCCTTTAATGCTCCATGTTTGGACTTAAATGCAGCTCTGTATGAGAATAGAGAATACGCGTTGTCTACACATGGCAAAAAAACAAAACACCATTATAAAATATGGAGAGGGTATACCTGTACATTGTATTTAATGTGGCATAGATTTACATTTTTTTTTAAAACACATATCCTAAAAAATATACGGATTATACAATGCTTACATAAAATTACCCCATGCCACCTACACATCGGTAGGAAATTAATGTCGCGTGCTGAACTTACAAGGCGGGAAACCCATAATGAAACGTTCTGGTGGTTCCAGTCATTGAGAAGCAGAAATCTTAATAATGGTGGGAAAAGTCAACATTTTTCTTTTACAGGCAAAGTTGAAAATGTTTTTTACAGGTGTAAAGTAACAGAAAATTGCAGATCATTTAGCAATTAATTCCTTACTTACATAAAATTAAAAAAACGTTATCACTGTGGGGCAGTAGATTGTTGTGTCCCTATACAGAATCATGTTTTCGGCAGCACATCTCCATGTGACATGTGTGGATGTGCTGCCGATTATGATAATTTTGATGCCGACATAAATTTTCCGATCACAGGCAAACTACTAGGGTTTATAACATCTCCGCTTGCTGTTATTCAATGGAAGCCTATAATCGTTTCCTTCCAGGGTATGCACAGATGGTGGCAGCGCCTTATCAGAGCCACGTCTTGTAACGAACGGTGCATCACATGATTCCTATCTCCAAGATCCTATCCCTATATGTAGTAGGTGGAATAATAGTATCAGCAAATACCTACAATCAGAAATGTAGTATAGTTCTTCTGATTAACTATGTCGCTTACCCCATGTGCAGGGTATTGCAGTAGCTTGGGTATCCATAGTTACGACCACTCATGTAGTAACAGTAAGTTGTTAGTGGTTGTAACATGGATACCTAAGCTACTCCAATGCCCTGCACATGAGGTAAGCGACATAGCTTATCAGAAGAACTATGCTACATTTCTAATTGAAGGTATTTGCTAATATTATTATTATAACCCCTACTAGATATTGGGCTGGGATCTTGGACCTTTTAAAATGGATTGGATTAAACGATGGTCTCTGTTTAATGACAAAAAGCAGAGATCTTTAATAAAAATACAACATGACTAATCGACCCAGAAGGTGCACAATATACAGAGACTAAGCGACACAAGGTTCTGCGTGAGTCCCGGACACAGGTGACCTCTGCAGATGTCTCCTCCGTCCCCGTCAGGACGATGCAGGGGGACAGTCGCCGTGGCCCCAAGATCTGCATCTCTTTACCGTGTGCTCAGAATGTCGCTGAAGTTCTTCAATCTGCGAGTTCAAGATGTCCTCAAAGTCCCGGGCTCGTCGGTTCTCCTCCTGTAGGAACCTCTCTGCGGCCGATACAAAGGATTGCTGAAATACAACAAGACGGAGCAGAACGGCTTATCATCGGGGTTTTATAGAATGAAACCTTGTAAAGGGAACTTCCAGGAATATACAGTCAGTATGGGACCGACCCTGTGACGCGGAGCTCCTGGGGCTTCTCTGTCCCATTTACACGTCTAGGTCCACCTTTGATCTGCTCATCATGGGCACCAAACAGCTCAGAAACAAGGAGAGGGTCAGGAAAAATGTGCTCTTGTTCAAAGAATGGGCAGAGCGCTCATGAATCGCTCAGTCTGATCATAGAGAGCACTGTGCAGCCATTCAGTTCATAGAGCGCTATTCCCTCTAAACTGAGCGGCCACGCAGCTCCGAAGCTACCCCCCCCTCCCAGGGAAAGAGAAGACTTCCTGATCTCTTGTTCAATGATTGGGCAGAGCGCTCATGAATCACTCAGACCAATCTTAGAGAGAACTGTGCAGCCATTCAGTTACATTCCTTCTAAACTGGCAAGTAATGGCACTGACCTCTGCAGTAGAGCCTCCTGACTGATCATAGACTGAGGGGGAGAAGTCGGTGAGATCCATCTCAGGAAAGTGCTGGTGATTCCTTAATTTCGGGAGGATGAAGTCCAGACATTCGTGGTCTGTCAGCAGACCGTCACCGGGGCGGTAGCTGCTGACATTATTATTTGTGTCATCATCAGCCATCTTTGGGGTCTCTTCATCTTCCTCACTTGATCTTAGATAAAAGGATAGAAAAGCTGGATGAGATCTATGGATTGGATGGGACTGAGAACATGAAGCTTAAGGGGGCGGTCCACCTGAGGGGAACATTCTTATGTAAATGCATGCATTTTGGGCGAAAATTAAATTTTACTATTGGGTTCTATATTCTCAGTGTCTGCTGCTGCAGGTTGCAGAATCAGTTAGCGGAGTCTCCATCAGAAAAGAGAGCTTGTATCCTTTATCATTTTTTTCTCAGCTCCTCTCAGCTTATTTGTGAATGTGCAGGGGAAGAAAAAAAAATCTAAAATGCCATTTTTTTTTTTTACTGAACCCCAAATGCATCAATGATTTTTAGCTCAAAGTTCATGCATTTAAGGGTAAAACAAAAAAGTTTTCTTTAAAAGGGTTGTTCCAAAAATGTAGGAGTCCAAAAGCCCCAGAGTAAATAGAGCGTTAGTTTGTATGTGGGACCACCACTCCTGCTCTATCCACAGGGGGCTTCTTATGACCAGTGACTGTGGGGGGGGGTGGAATAAGTAGGCAAACACACAGATATCAGACAATTACTTATCCTGTCTTTTTTAGTGGCCTGTCGAGTGTTGCGAATGGGACTGTGATGCCCATGGGGTCAACAGGCCCAAAAAACGTTCTAATGTCCCTTAGACGGCTGCCGGCCCTTCTTCTAAGGAGAGTAGTCTCCGATTTGTGGAAGTTTTTGCTGGAAAGCCGCGGTTAGAAGGCCACTGATGAGGAGTGTCACGGTTCTCCACTGACCATGAGCATAAGTGCAGACTTCAGAGCTTCGCTGACTATGAGCAGAAGTGCAGACTTCAGAGCTTCGCTGACTATGAGCAGAAGTGCAGACTTCAGAGCTTCGCTGACTATGAGCAGAAGCGCAGACTTCAGAGCTTCGCTGACTATGAGCAGAAGCGCTGACTTCAGAGCTTTGCTGACTATGAGCAGAAGCGCAGACTTCAGAGCTTCACTGACAATGAGCAAAAGTGCAGACTTCAGAGCTCTGCTGACTATGAGCAGAAGTGCAGACTTCAGAGCTCCAGTGACTACGAGCTGAAGTAGAGACTTCAGAGCTGCACATCATCCTGTACTTCTTTCCTTAGACTTACGGCAAAGCGGCAGAACAAAGCAAAAGTTCTATCAAACACAGTAAAAGGCAATTCACAGCGGGATCCTGCAGAGATCTGCATTATTCACCTCCTCAGTGCTCGGAATGAATAATGTGGAAGTAGGCGGCAGGGCTCGGACCACTCTGGGTGCAGCGGGAATTTCTCATTTTCCTAAAAGGCAGTTTCCCCCCTCCCCGCTCTTACTGCACATAATGTGATGTACTCGCATCCATATCTGTGTACGGACAGAACACGTCCCTGTGTAACCATGGTGAGAGCTCGCTGGAACCCCGCCGTCCAGCAGCGACCGGCCCCCTTTAATGCAGATGTTAGCAGGTAGTGCTGGAAGTGACATGATCGACCCTACAGTAAGACGTTTTACCCTATAGGGTACGCACTCATGGGTCATAAACGGAGCACAAAAAACAAACCTTGGTGCATAAGTTACACGTGAATGTTGCTGAAGATTTCACCCTGCGTGCTGCAGTACTAAGCACAATCTGCAGTGAACATCTGCAGTGAAAACGTGCACTGCAAATCTGCGGATTAATTAGACTCTGCGCTGAACCTACAAATTCGGCATCCATTTTTTTCTCATTACAGTGTCTGGATTTTGATAACTCCTGCTGCTTACTGTACACACTGGAATTTCCACCCCAAAATGTTTTTCACCGTGTCTGCCGCATATTTGAGGAATTTCCATCAGAGGTCAGTATATGGATATCCGTATAAGGCCTCATTCACACGTACAATTTTTCCACGTATGAGAAAAACAGTCCGATTATTGTGATCAAACTCAGAGTATGGGGTCGTCAATTTATCTTGTACCCCTAAGTGCGTCCTGCCTGTAGTAGGGGTCTCTCACTATTGGTTTCATAGGTTTTCCTGTTTTGGCTATATACTGTCATGATCCAGACTGGGTTTTGAGTCCTGTCTTCCCCTTTGTCTGGTCTGGTCATGCCAGGGGTTAACTTTCTCAGCCTCAGTCTGGTCTCAGGTTTGCTATTTATCTGAGCTGTGTCCTGCAGACCATGTCAGTTATAGTTTCTGCCTATGGCGTGTGTAGCTGACTCAGTTTGCCCTGATTTGTCCTGCTGCCTGCTTACTGATCCCATGTCTGTTTATCCCCTCTTCCCTTTCCAACTCTGTTTTCCCCTTTTGTGTATTGACTCACTGGTTTTGACTTGGCTTGGACACTGACCTGTTGTCTTTGGCATATCCGCTCCTGACTGGTACTGACCCATTTGGCTTGTTATTAACTCTGTTTGCGTATTCCTTTTGTACTGTGCTAGTGTCTTATATCAACCCGGCTTGTTTTGACTATTCTGCTGCCACCTGGTGGTGGCCTCGCTGCTGACTTGCAGGTCTGGTAATGCTGTGTGCAGTCCTCCCTCCTCTCTATTGCCACCTAGTGGAGCTGCATTGCAGCGCGTGACATATAGTATCTGGTATTCCTGGTATTCACACTAATGGCGGGGCACCATATCATTTGTACTAGGGTGCCAACCTCCGGGGACGAGAGTACGTCTAGGGGCAGATAGGCCCATGCCGCCTGTTTTGGATTGTCCATTTACAGGCAGTTTTTTCCTTCTTGGGCCCGGTCTCGGATCCTTATTTTATCATTACTGTCTCTTGAGTGTTTGTTTTAATACAGTCAATAAAATTCTATTGTTTTAGGAGTTTATTTTGCTTAGTTATTTTTTTTTCTAGAGTCTGATCCACAAAACAGAGGTGAATCGGACCTGCTCAGAGTCTCACGGACCCGTGTTGTGTGTATGGATAGATGAAACTCTAAGGGTCTGTGTGCAGCCCGAGAAAAAACATATCACATGGATCTGTCATTGTTGCCTCACCTGTAACCTATTGATTGAAATCCCTGTTCTTTCTGTGGCTAGGAGTCCAGTGGGCGGTCCTACTAATGGATTGGCGGTGTGTCCTGCAGGACTGTGCATACCAACAGTTACCAATCACTGAGCAGAACCGCCTACTGGACTTGTAACACCAGAGAGAGCAAAAGTTAGGAGTCCAGTAGGCGGTCTTACTGGCTGCCTTTCCTACATGACTGTGCATAAAACCAATCACTGAGTTTTTCTGAGGTTAAGAGTCCAATGGGCGGTCCTACTAGCTGATAGTCAGGCTTTCCTGCAGGACTATGAATACACAGATAACTGTCAATCACTGATTAGGACCGCCCATTGGACTCCTAACCCCAGAAAGAGTCCTGGACTCCTTTACTCTTTCTGATGTTAGGAGTGCAGTGGGCAGCGCTCTGCTTAGTGATTGGCAACTGCCTCAGCATGCACAGTCATGCAGAGAGGCTGTCAATCAGATCATAGGCCCGCCCACTTGACTCCATTAAGAGCAAGGATTTCAGTCAATCGGTAACAAGTTATCCCGTTTCCCACAAACCTATATATCGATCTGCTCAGCTCTTCATGCTCTGTAACATACTGACCTCTAATTGGGCGGCAAGTTCAAAGTGAAAGGTTCCTTTTAAGGTCTGTGCTATTTTATGATATTAATTTTTTAATTTTTGCTTTCAGAGTGACTGTTATTTTGCCTTTTATGCAATATGTATAGTCATATTTATATTGAAGGGCTTGTTTTTTCATTAGTACTATTTAAAGCCACATTTTGGGGTTCATATAATGTATTAGAAGCCTTTTTTTTTTGGGAAAAAGTTAATGGGAAATCACAGCAAGTCTGTCATTATTCTATTTCAGAAACTGATCCTCTTTACTGCAGCGCCCCCGCAGTGGAGGTTAAGCATTACACGTTCATCACGAAAAAGGGGTCACTCTTTTGTGCAGGGGGTCTGTCTAAAGTGTAAGTCTTGTGATACAGCGTTAAAATCGGGATGAACAGTTTTTAAGGGGGTTGTCCACTTTTCAGACAACCCCCTTCTTATATGATGTCAGCGACGGACCTCCCGCTGATCATGTGGCATTGCCTGTCGCCGACATAGCTGGTGTGGGACCAATGGGGGAGGCGAGTATCTGTTACTTTTATTTTAAATACAGTATTTAAAAAAAGGGGTTGTCTGAGTGGTGGACCACCCCTTCAAATTAAAGGGGTTGTCCATCCTCCCCAAAAAAAGTTTTTAAAAGACACACTGGCTCTAAACCTCTTGTCTTTCCAGCGTTGACCACTTTTGTGGTCTCCATTCGGACAGGAAGCCATGATGTCATGTCCGGTCTACAGTGGTCAGGTGGCTACAACAGGACGTCATCACCTCTTGTACCACTTTGTACCACTTTTAGCGGAGCTGTCTTGAGACCTCACAGGAGGATAGAGAGTTAAATGAAGAGAAGGCAGGTTCTTAAATGTCCTAAAAGTAAGAACTGTATGATGAGCTTGGATGGCCCGAGGACATTTTACCTCAGGTACAAGTCTTGATATTTAATTTCAAAGCTTGGTAAATATTAAATGTACCCGTCTTGTTGTCCTTGGCTCAGTTTCCCGGTAATCCCGCTCTGCCAGGAAAACGTTTTCATCATCTCCAGCTGAAGACCCTCCAGCTCTTGCCCATCGGAGCAGGACCCCAGAGGCGTCTCCATCTCCGGTTCTAGAGTCAGCTCATGTAAGTGACTGTGTCCATCCGATGAGATCAAGACCTTCAAGATTTCAGAAAATGGGACAAAAGTGAGAATGTCATAGTCAGGAATAAGAGATTTTAGGGACTTAAAAAAAAATAAAAATCAGTGATCCAAATCTAATATTGCACCCCTCTCCCATTAATGCTTTGTTTGGCCACATGGAGTTTGGGATTCCGTTTTGGGAAAGGAAATCGCAGACCTGGAGAGGGTTCAAAAGGGGGTGACAAGATTAAGTCTTGGGCTAATGTGAGGCGGGAAAAAAAACGCTTATAATGGCAGACCACACAGTCGCTGTGGAGACCCCCCTAGTTCTTGCATCTTCATTTCTATGATATTCGCTCCTCAGAATGCAGATATAGTTTAACATAATGGTGGCGGAGGAAGACATTCAGCTGGTGCTTCCAAGTGTCTACCCAATAGGCAAAATAATGTCAAAATGTCACGCTGGCTGTGTGGAGTCTCAGTGCACATACTGTACAGGGAGTAGCAGCGCATCGGGGAAAATGAGCAAGTCGTGTAGTTTTATTTTATCAGCCAGTACTTGGGGCCATCATACTATGTGGGGGGGCAGGACTGTGCAGTCTTGAGTCTGTATAAAATGGACTGACTGCTACAATATATAATACACTGTGGGGGACTGTGGGGTCATGACACTGTGCAGTGGCCATCATATGATATGTATGGGAAACTGGGAGCGCTGCATACTGTGGTTGGTGGGAGGACTGTGGGGACAACATACTGTATGTGGGGATGGGAGACCAAGGACAACATAATTTGTGGGGGAGGACTGTGGGGGTAACATAATATGTGTGGGGACAACATACCGTGTGGGGACAACGTACCGTGTGGGGACAACGTACCGTGTGGGGACAACGTACCGTGTGGGGACAACGTACCGTGTGGGGACAACGTACCGTGGTGTGAGGACAACATACCGTGCTGTGAGGACAACATACCGTGTGGGGAAAGAGCTGTGGAAACAACATAACGTGTATGGGGGACAAATACTGTGTTGGGAGAAGGTTGTGGAGACAATATATTGTGTGGGGAGAGGGCTGTGAGGACAACATACCGTGTGGGGACAACATACCTTGTGGGGACAACGTACCATGTGGGGACAACGTACCGTGTGGGGACAACGTACCGTGTGGGGACAACGTACCGTGTGAGGACAACATACCGTGTGAGGACAACATACCGTGCTGTGAGGACAACATACCGTGCTGTGAGGACAACATACCGTGTGGGGAAAGAGCTGTGGAAACAACATAACGTGTATGGGGGACAAATACTGTGTTGGGAGAAGGTTGTGGAGACAATATATTGTGTGGGGAGAGGGCTGTGAGGACAACATACTGTGTGGAGTGAGAGACTGTGGATACAACATACTGTGTGGTGAAACGGCTGAGGAGACAACCTACTGTGCAGGGAGAGGACAACATAATGTGTATGCGAGGACTGTGAGGACAACATACTCTGTGGGAAAAGGGCTGTGGGGACAACCTACTGTGAAAAGAGAGGACTGAGGGGACAACCTACTGTGAAGGGAGAGGAAGGTGGGGATAACATAAAGCATATGGGAGGAGGACTATGAGGACAACAATGTGTGGGGAAACTATGGGGACAACATACTGTGTGGGGAAAGGTCGACTGTGGGTACAACATACTGTATGTTAAGAGGACTGTGGGAACAACATACTGTCTGGGGAGAGGACTGTGGAAACAATATACTGTATGGGGGAGGACTGTGGGGACAACATACTGTTTGAGGGTACACAGCATAGTCTGTGTGGTAAGGGCTATGGGGACAATATATTGTATGGAGAGAGGACAACTGTGGGGACAACATACTGTTTGGGAAAAAAAACTGTGGGCACAGCATACTGCGTGGGGGCACTGTAAGGGTATCATACTGTGTTGGCGGCAGTCATGGCGTTACACTGGGTTGGGGGCACAGTGGGATAATCATACTGTCTCTAGAGGGGTGTTTTTGGGTCATCATACTCTATGATAAGACCATAAAAATGTTATTGTAGAGGCTGAGAACAGCAAGAGGCTCTAAAAGGGGCAAAATTACTTTATTTCTATTGCAATATATGTCCCTCTCTTTGTCTTAGTTCTGTGATTACGCCTATGCACTGAGATTCTGTCTACTCTACCAAATATATACCATGTATATTTTTTACAGTGGGAATGACTTTTGCTTTCACGTCCCTTAATTTCCATTTTAGAGGAGTTTGGGTCTCAGCGACTTATGTCCTCTATTCTCTTTTGGTTGAACGACCAAGACAAGGAGGAGTGAAATGGAGTGGCCACTCCATTCATCTTCATCTTCACCAATGACTGAGACTTTACATGGAGCGTCACCTGCTGCTTCTTTTATCTCCTCCTGGCTGTGGTCATCCGGCGAGCGGAGAACAAAGGACATAATTCCTCAGTTCTAGAGATTGGTAGAGGACTCCTACCAAGGGAATAGGCGACCATTCATAGACCGTTTAAGCGTAAGAACACGAGCATCTTCCTAACGAACTCTGCGGGCCAAACAAGTCTCACTTGTGTAGATGATCCTCGATGTAATAAGACGTATTCAAGACAAGTCAGCACTGTCCGTCCATTCTTCAGTGAAAATTTATTATCAGCAAAAAAATAGAAAATACTTTTGGAAACGCTTCACACAGAGATGAAAGTGTCCATCCCGGCACCTGCCAATGAGCGTCCTGAAGACGTCTCCATTCAGCCGAACAAGTGACACTCGGTCATTTATCACGGCTGTCGGTTTTTATGGCCTTATAGATAAAACTGGCACTTTGTAGGCTTTTCAGCAGTGCTGCGGATGGATGAATGTGGAATCACATTGGAGGCGAGAAAGCGCAGGGACGGCGAGGGGTGGTGGTGGGGAAACAAAGCTTCTCTGGATGTGGGATACGACTCTCCGGGCATCAAAGGTTTCCTCCTACGCACAAAGCACGATACACTATTGTTAGGCTTATGTTGGCGCGGCGGCTGCATGTAGCCCAATTACAGCCCTGTTTTCCCTCCGTAATTGACAGCTCTGTCTTCTTGCTCACGGCTTCAGAATGAGATCGGAGAAGCAGGACGGAGATGTAAACCTTTGACTGCAGAGTTTGTGTAAGACCGTATTCGATAAGTAAAGGGGGAATGGAGTGAAAACAAAAAAAATGTAAACTGTCAAGAAAAAGTAGAAAATATAAAAGTTCACTTTCTATCCCAAAACAGTATCTCTCTTTTCCATGGGCAGTGTCTGGTATTGCAACGGAGCCCGTTTGAATTGTAGTTAGACTGTTAAAGATTGGCGTGTTCCTAAAGTTCCAAATTGCACGTGATCCAGAAGTCCCCCTTTGCCACATGCTCTTCCCTTATTTAGGGAGAAATGTGACATTACGTAATCTCTGTTCCAAATTATGTAGCAGCCCTCACCACTGGTGGCAACCTTCACCACCGGCGCCTACTCTCACCACCGGCGGCTACCCTCACCACCGGTGGCAACCCTCACCACCGGTGGCAACCCTCACCACCGGTGGCAACCCTCACCACCGGCGGCAACCCTCACCACCGGCGCCAACCCTCACCACCGGCGCCAACCCTCACCACCGGTGCAACCCTCACCACCGGTGGCAACCCTCACCAACGGCGGCAACCCTCACCACCGGCGCCAACCCTCACCAACGGCGCCAACCCTCACCACCGGCGCCAACCCTCACCACCGGTGGCTACCCTCAACACTGGTGGCAACCCTCACCACCGGCGGCAACCCTCACCACCGGCGGCAACCCTCAACACTGGCAGCAACCCTCAACACCGGCAGCAACCCTCACCACCGGTGGCTACCCTCAACACTGGCGGCAACCCTCAACACCGGGGACAGCTCTCACCATCGGTGGCAACCCTCAACACCGGGGGCAGCCCTCACCACCGGTGGCAACCCTCAAAACCTTTCTAATGCACTATTTGTTTTAATCCCCCAACACTTAAGATCTCAGTTTGCTGTCAGAAAATAAAAACCATTATAAATCACAATGGGTCTTGCTCGGCACAGGTAAAATGCATAAAAAGCTGAGTCTGGCCTGTTTGGCTAACAGAGGATTGTCTAGACTGGAAGCAACAGCTGTTGCAAACTCCCAGCTGTGAGTAGTAGTGGACCCATACGGGTCTTCAGTGTCCGGATGTGCATAGATCTTCAAACTAGTGAGAAATTGAAATACAAAGTATATCAGAGTATATCAGAGAGCTGCAGAACTTGTCATTATATAATGACTAAAGGGGTTTTCTGGTACTTCAGTAATGATGACCCATTGTTGGAATCAATATCTAATTGGTGGGCGCTAGCAGGCCAGGGGGATACGATATGTCTATCAGGCTCTAGAGCTGAAATCATTTTCCCAGCTACAATCGGAACTTGGTATTAGGGCTTCTGGGGGATATCAATATGCACAGGTGAGACATGCGTTTAATGCCCAGAACAGGGGAGACTGTTTTAAAATTCAAGGCGATTTAGTGTTGGAGTATGTGTGTGGAGAGGGGGCAACGAGAGGGGTTATTTCCACCTTGTACAGAGACCTACTACATACTCCTTTACTAGGTTTCCCGATTGGCGCTAGAACTAAATAGGAAAGAGAATTGGGCCATTTAGAGGATGAAGCATGGATGTCTGTTAGAATGGATACCAAACCTGTCACTGAATGAACCATATAGACTGTCTCAGCTTTATATCCTACATAGAGTGTATAGATCTCCAGATGTTTTGTAGAAGGCCGGATTGCAGTCGGGAGTGTCCTAGATGTAGGAATGACAATGCTGGACTGCTTCACATGCTCTGGACGTGTCCGAGGTTGGCTGCTTTCTGGTTGGTGATTATCAGGCTGCTTATAGATGTGTGGTCCCAAGGGAACTGGTGGTGTGTTTGTTGGGATATGTAGATGAGAGAAGAGTAGATAACAATTTGAAGCTAGCAACTGCTAGACTATTGTACATGGCTCGGACGGTTATAGCAAGAAACTGGATAAAAGAGGATCCACCTTCGAGAGGAGAATACCTTCAATAGATGAAACATGTTATTACTCTAGAAAAGGGAGTTTACCAGAAAAGAGGGAAAGTGGAGTTTTATGATAAACTGTGGACGCCTTGGCTGGAATTGGGGTAGGGGAGGGATGAGGGAAGAACGTTCTGGGAAGTTTTTTCCTGCTGGAATGTTTGTTTATAAGGGGACAGTAGACATAAGGGGACATGAAATGTTTATTGTGATTTTATACTTAATAAAAATATATTTGAGTTAAAAAAAAAAATAATTGGTGGGTGCTGGACTCCCTGCACCACCCACCATTCAGTTGATCTTTCCCATTTTACAATGCAACATTCCTTCTGGACAATTTTTAAGAAAAGGAATGGAAAATCCCTTAAAGAGCAAAACTAGAATTGTTTATATGCATCCAGGAGGAATCTTCCCCCTCTAGTGATTGAGAACGTAAGACAAATGTGTTAAAAGGCCCAAAGCTTAAAGAAGACCTCGCACCGGGTCATAAGTGAGTAGTGCTTGCTTTTATTTTATTTATCCTCCCTGTCTCACAACCCTAAACAGCTTTTCAACACTTTCAATTTTCTACTCCGTCCCCCTGCACCTCCTCCCTCCCCTCTCATTTCTGCTGAAGACTTTGCCTCTTTCTTTAAACAGAAGATCGAAACGATCAGAGAAAGCTTTAAAGCTTTGGCCCACAGCGCCCAATGCCCCTCTTAGCTGCTCAATCCTGTTCCTCCAAAACCAGCTTCTCCATCATGACAGAAGATCATCTCTCCACCCTCCTGTCTAGATCACATCTCACCACTTGCACACATGACGCGCTCCGCTCCCACCTCATTCCTAACCTTGCCACGGTCTTCATCCCAACCCAAACACACCCCTTCAACCTCTCACTCACAACAGATGTCTTCCCCTCATCCTTCAAACATGCCAAGATCACACCCATCCTCAAAAGCCCTCCCTCAACCCATCCTCTATGTCTAGCTATCGCCCGATATCTCTTCTCCCTTATGCCTCAAAACTACTGGAACAACATGTCCATCTTGAAATGTCCTCGCACCTCTCCTCCTGCTCCCTCTTTGACCGGTTACAATCTGGCTTCCGACCCCATCACTCAACTGAAACTGCCCTAACTAAAGTCACCAATGACCTACTAACTGCCAAGAGCAAGCAACACTACTCTGTCCTCCTTCTCCTGGACCTGTCTTCTGCCTTTGACACTGTGGACCACTCCCTTCTGCTACAAATCCTCTCATCTCTTGGCATCACAGACTTGGTCCTATTCTGGATCTCGTCATATCTAACAGACCGAACTTTCAGTGTCTCCCTCCCCCACACCACCTCCTCACTTCGCCCCTTGTCTATCGGTGTTCCTTAAGGCTCTGTTCTAGGACCTCTACTCTTCTCAATCTACAGCTTCAGCCTGGGACAGCTCATAGAATCCCATGGTATGCAGTATCATCCCTACGCCGATGACACGCAGATCTACCTATCCGGACCTGACCTCACCTCCTTACTTACCAAAATCCCACACTGTCTGTCTGCTATCTCGGCCTTCTTTTCTGCTCGCTTTCTAAAACTGAACATGGACAAAACAGAATTCATCATCTTTCCCCCATCTCATTCTACCCCTCCACCAGACCTATCCATCAATGTCAATGGCTCCTCACGTTTCCCAGTCCCACACGCCCAGTGCCTCGGGGTTATCCTCGACTCTGCCCTCTCTTTCAAGCCACATATCCAAGCCCTTGCCTCCTCCTACCGTCTCAAAATATTTCCTGGATCCGCGCATTCCTTGACCACGACACCACAAAAACACTAGTGCACGCCCTTATCTCCCGCCTTGACTACTGCAACCTCCTACTCTCTGGCCTCCCCTCTAGCACTCTGGCACCACTCCAATCCATCCTACACTCTGCTGCCCGACTAAGCTACCTGTCTCCCCGCTATTCCCCAACCTCTCCCCTATGTCAAGCCCTTCACTGGCTTCCTATCGCCCAGAGACTCCAGTTCAAAACCCTCACAATGACATACAAAGCCATCCACAACCTTCACAATGACATACAAAGCCATCCACAACCTATCTCCTCCATACATCTGTAACATGGTCCCCCCTCTACCTACCTACACTCAACCTCCGATCCTCTCAAGATCTCCTTCTCTACTCCCCTCTCATATCTTCTTTCCACAACCGCATCCAAAACTTCTCCCGTGCTTCCCCCATACTCTGAAACTCTCTACCCCAGCACATCAGACTCTCGCCTACCATAGAAACCTTCAAAAAGAACCTGAAGACTCACCTATTCCGACAAGCCTACAGCCTGCAGTGATCCTCAACCTACTGAACCGCCGCACAACCAGCTCTACCCTCTCCCCGTGTATCCTCACCCATCCCCTGCAGACTGTAAGCACTCGTGGGCAGGGTCCTCACTCCTTCTGTACCTGTTAGTGCCTTGTTTTTTCTTTTGCTCATGTTTAATGTATTTGTCTATATTTGCCCCCTTTTTGCATGTAAAGCACCATGGAATAAATGGCGCTATAAAAATGTATAATAATAATAATAAATATTTCCACTCCTTCGCGAGTATTCAATTTTTTACTATTTCAAAATCCGACATACGGTTCCAGAGGTATGGAGCTTTTCAATTTATTGCTAATTTGCATGGTGTTACAAGGGGGCGTTACTCAAAGGATCCTCGGGGGCGTGTCCTTAGACCATAAAAATACGCACTAAACGAAAAAAAAAAAAATATTCAGTGGAGCAGTGGGAATGAAATAAAAGCTAAGTCTGGACACTTTTGACCTGGCTTGGTCTCAGGAAGGCCGGAAGCCTCCAGCAAAAACTCCAGTAAAAAAAAAAGCGCCCAAAATTGGCACAATTTTTGCGCAACTCCCAAGTTGCACAGAACGTTTGCAACATTTCAAACAGTGTTACACCAGATATCTGTCGCCAACTGGATGAATATTCACCTTTATGTCAGTATAATTAAATGCTTTCTTTGCACTCTGCTATTCCTCCTGGCAAAGCGCGAATACATTGACAACCATAAGTTACCATTCCCGCTGTTGACAGGATGAGTCTTCCTACCTGCCGCTGCACATTCCCATGCTCTTTCATGTCCAACTCTCGCTCCAGTCTGGAGACTTTTCGGCTTATGGTTGCTATGGTAACATCCTTCTGATGCAGGCGTTCAGTCAGGTCTGAGACGTCCGCCTGCAGCCGTTCAAGGCTGATGTCTCTGATCTCTTTTATGAAGAAATCTGTTTCAACCTTTAAAAAAAAAAAAAAAAAAAAGACAAAAAGTCATAAAAATCCCCAACAACTCAAAAAAGGAACCTGTCTGACCGGACAGGAGCATAAAGTACTGACGTTGATTCCATCCACAGGTCTCTCACTGGGTGGTGACACCGTATGAGTCATTGGACCAATTCATTATTGCACTCGGGACTCTTTTTTTTTTCTATTTTTTTGGTGTTTTTCTCCTTTTTTTGATTTGCACCTTATTCTTTTATTTATTTTTGTTTATTTTACGTGTTCACAGTTCAACTATTTTTTTCCCATCAGTTTGGAGTTTCCAATTGTTTCCTAATTCATCAACTGTGACTTTTTTTTAAAAATTGGCTAAATTTTTGCGCAAATGTGCTCCACTTCCCTGCAGTGATTATATGTACACTCACTGGCCACTTTATTAGGTACACCTGTCCAACTTCTTGTTAACACTTAATTTCTAATCAGCCAATCACATGGCGGCAACTCAGTGCATTTAGGCATGTAGACATGGTCAAGACAATCTCCTGCAGTTCAAACCGAGCATCAGTATGGGGAAGAAAGGTGATTTGAGTGCCTTTGAACGTGGAATGGTTGTTGGTGCCAGAAGGGCTGGTCTGAGTATTTCAGAAACTGCTGATCTACTGGGATTTTCACGCACAACCATCTCTAGGGTTTACAGAGAATGGTCCGAAAAAGAAAAAAAATCCAGTGAGCGGCAGTTCTGTGGGCGGAAATGCCTTGTTGATGCCAGAGGTCAGAGGAGAATGGGCAGACTGGTTCGAGCTGATAGAAAGGCAACAGTGACTCAAATCGCCACCCGTTACAACCAAGGTAGGCCTAAGAGCATCTCTGAACGCACAGTGCGTCGAACTTTGAGGCAGATGGGCTACAGCAGCAGAAGACCACACCGGGTACCACTCCTTTCAGCTAAGAACAGGAAACTGAGGCTACAATTTGCACAAGCTCATCGAAATTGGACAGTAGAAGATTGGAAAAACGTTGCTTGGTCTGATGAGTCTCGATTTCTGCTGCGACATTCGGATGGTAGGGTCAGAATTTGGCGTAAACAACATGAAAGCATGGATCCATCCTGCCTTGTATGGAGCATCTTTGGGATGTGCAGCCGACAAATCTGCGGCAACTGTGTGATGCCATCATGTCAACATGGACCAAAATCTCTGAGGAATGCTTCCAGCACCTTGTTGAATCTATGCCACGAAGAATTGAGGCAGTTCTGAAGGCAAAAGGGGGTCCAACCCGTTACTAGCATGGTGTACCTAATAAAGTGGCCGGTGAGTGCATACCATCTCTGCCTTCAGCGAGCAGGGGCAGACGAACTTGCATCTACATTTTTTTGTTTTTGTTTCTGGCTTTAGGCTTCATTAATCCGTGGTTGGCCAGACCCTCTTCTGATAAACTACTCTCACTTTTTTACCAATATATAACTTTTTGTGACTTTCTGCACAATTTGTGGATTTTTGGGTCCCTGACCACGAGTCAAAAAGGGAATCTGTCAGGAGGTATTTGCTATGTAATCTGAGAGCAGCATGATGTGGAGACAGAGACACGGATTCCAGTGATGTGTCACTTGCTGGTCTGCATGCTATAATTTTGAATCACAGTTTTCTCTGCTGCAGATCTGGCAGTGCTCAGAATGCAAAGCCCTGTATATTCCCGCCCACACTACTGCCAATCAGTGGTGGGGGCGTGGTTACACAGAGCAGTTGACTAGGAGGCACGAGACACTAGTCATTCAATGATAATCTCCTTCTGATAAAACACTGATTTTATTGAAACCTAGTAAGTGAATCGCTGGAATCAGATGCAGACAAGAAAGTGGACCCTCTGACAGGATGAAGAAATAAGCTGCTTCCTGCATAAATAGACTTTGAAAAGTCTCAAGAAGTACTGCTAAGGTTCACTAGTTAAAGGGCTTGTCCACAACTTAGAAATAGATGCCCTATTATAAGAAAAGGTAATTCAGGTCTACCTCATACCCAGCTCCCTGACCGATCAGCTGTTTATACATCCCACGCAGCCAGAAATAAATTACAGAAATGGGACCTTGCCTCTCCATATACTGTGAAGTGGACTTTTTTGGGCACTTCAGCACAGCTCCCATTGAAGTGGCTGCAGTATGCAAAAATGATTAGGCAATATACAGAATATGCAGAGGTGGTGTCCCAGGTCCTTACACTGTTTACTTATGGCCATGTAGGACCTACAAACAGCTGATCGATGGAGGTGCTGGACCTACAAACAGCTGATCGATGGAGGTGCTGGACCTACAAACAGCTGATCGATGGAGGTGCTGGACCTACAAACAGCTGATCGATGGAGGTGCTGGACCTACAAACAGCTGATCGATGGAGGTGCTGGACCTACAAACAGCTGACCGATGGAGGTTCTGGACCTACAAACAGCTGATCGATGGAGGTGCTGGACCTACAAACAGCTGATCAATGGAGGTGCTGGACCTACAAACAGCTGATCAATGGAGGTGCTGGACCTACAAGCAGCTGATCGATGGAGGTGCTGGACCTACAAGCAGCTGATCGATAGAGGTGCTGGACCTACAAACAGCTGATCGATAGAGGTGCTGGACCTACAAGCAGCTGATCGATAGAGGTGCTGGACCTACAAGCAGCTGATCGATGGAAGTGCTGGACCTACAAACAGCTGATCGATGGAGGTGCTGGATCTACAAACAGCTGATCGATGGAGGAGCTGGACCTACAAACAGCTCATTGATGGAGGTGCTGGACATACAAACAGCTCATTGATGGAGGTGCTGGACATACAAACAGCTGATTGATGGAGGTGCTTGTTGTCAGGTCTCCAGCCATCTGATATTGATGACCTATTGTAGAGGAGAGCTAGTCAATATCCAAGTTCTCGAAAACCTCTTTAATACTTAAAGGAACCAGGATTAATACTATGGACATCCTTTGATACAATGTGCATACTTCTCCAAGTAGTCATACTCAAAGATTCAGCTCACACTTTTCAGGAGCAAGACAATTTTCAGCCTTATTACGTAACGTGTTTGTTTCAGCGGGGATGTAAGATTTACTTTGATTGATTACAAAATGCACCTTTGACAAGTAGAAGGAAGCAGACGTATCAGCGGGGAATGCTAATGCTGCCAATGACATCAACATCCTAATGATTTATGACCATATAGAAGACCCTCGCCCCCTCTAAATTATGCCACGGATGAAACTCCCAGTATATCCAGAGCTGCTACACTTATTGCATTGAGCACCATTCTGCCCAGAGTAAATCTTTATTCACTGGACATCCAAATATATGATGCATGAGTCCATAAGACGGGACACTTGAAGAATGCAGATTATTATAACAGTATTTTGAGTTACAAACAGAGATTTGGACAGTTTGGAGAATATGTGGTCCCTGACGTTACACTCTAGGGTGAGCGTTCTCGCTCTGCGGATATTTCCATGTACTCAATTGGCCGTATATGACCTCTTTGGCAGTCGTTGATTAGATGCAGTTATCGGTGGATTTTCGGGAGGGCTGTCAAGAAGAAGACAGCGTGCAATCTACTGCTATCAGTCATTTCGTGCTTGGGCAGGCAGACTATAGGATGACCAATGGAAAACAAAAATGTGTGCTTCCATAACTCCAGTTCTCAGAAACCACCATGATGGACCCGATTCACCGAGACTGATGTCTTGTACTACGCGTTGAGGACTAAGATGCGCCACATTCAATGTGGTGTCCACCACTGTAAGAAACGTTCACCAGGCAGAGACTGGAGAACATGTCTGTCCCAATTCATTCCACGTATGTAGCGTAAATGGTGATGAATATGTCAGCCGTGCTCCTTACTAGATAAGTTCTGCCAACTTTTCAAAAAGTTCTTGACTGGCCGGGACTTAAAATGATATATTTCAGTGATACTTTGGAATTCTGACAAAAACGGATTGGTGAATCGGGTCTCCTTCCTATATGCAAATCTTATAGATACCAATCATGACTTAGTACAGGCAGAGTGTTTTTTTTTTGTTTGTTTGTTTTTTTTAGTTTCCAGAGGCAATTTCCCCTTGAAAAACGAGCCTTTGGAGAATTTTTGAGGACAATTTTTTTTTTTGCCTGAAACAGTTCTGAACAATCTTTTCAGAAGCATTTCTTCCCCTAAACCAGCCCTTTGACTTAATGTGTGTAATTTGGAGAAGGTTCCAGGAGGAATCTGCCTCCATTATGTGACATGAGACTTCTGTTTTTCTACCAGGCATTTTCAAAAACTTAAGAGACAAAAAAGTTCAGAAGTTTGAAAGTATGAACATGAAAGCAGATTAATATTGAAATGAGTCGGGTGAGTCTTGTGTTTTGTTGATTATTTGGTTGTGATTTTTGAAGCAGATCCGACAAAAAGATGTGAATATAGCCTTAAGACAATCTGCTTTGGACAATTCCTTGAAAAACAGGTGATCATATAGTGTGGTCTCCCATAAAGATCTGCAATATGTGGGCAGCTCAGGTGCTGAATATCCCTGCAGCAACCCCAGAGGAGAAATGAAGAACTGCAGGGGCTTACTAATGTAATGTGTACTCAGATAGCGAGCAGTCGATGTTACATGACGGAGGGCAGCACAATCTGCACGTCCATCTGTCACTAGATACCAATCACTTAGGAGCTTGTAAAAAATAAGCTCATGGTGAATTAAACGAGATAATAGACACTTATTTGTCTACCGGTACAAATCGGTAGTCGCAGGAAAATACACAGACAGCACAACCCAGGTCAGGGGGGACACAGATGAGATCCAGGTTATAGCCGCTTGCAATATTTGGCTATTTTGGCCCATGGAGAATGATATATTTGCAGATTTTCCAACGCAAACTGAATTAAAGGGAATATATCACTTACATATTTTTTTTTAATAATTACAACCACCCAGCGATACACATTTTTTTTCTAGACTGTTTTTAGTTTGCTGGATGCTTTTGAAGCAACAGCAGTTAACACTACTTCTGCATGTCACACATACTGGGATACATTTTTATTACTTAGAATTGTTGTGTTTGCAGAGGCTGGGGTGGGTGTTGGTTGGAGAGAAGGTGATTGTGCGCTGTCTTTATGTGGGTTTTGTATTGTTGTATACCTTTGAAAAACCTAATAAAAATTATCTGATTCAAAATATGGGGTTTTTTTTTGTTTGTGACAACTAATTGCATTGGGGCCACCATTTTTCCTGTTAGCAGCATTCTATGATATGCTTCACAGTAGCTACATGTGTTAGTTGTATATACAGCAGTCTCCATTGTAATGTACAGTACAGACCAAACGTTTGGACACACCTTCTCATATAAAGATTTTTCTGTATTTTCATGACTATGAAAATTGTACATTCACACTGAAGGCATCAAAACTATGAATTAACACATGTGGAATTATATACTTAACAAAAAAGTGTGAAACAACTGAAAATATGTCTTATAATTCTAGGTTCTTCAAAGTAGCCACCTTTTGCTTTGATGACTGCTTTGCACACTCTTGGCATTCTCTTGATGAGCTTCAAGAGTTAGCTGGAATCAAGGGTGGCGGAAAGTAGCGTTTGGAGACCCCCTGATGTACGCAAACAATAGAACCCCCCAATTGTAACTCCAACCCTAACCCCAACACACCCCTAACCCTAATCCCAACCCTAACCACAACCCTAACCCCAACACACCCCTAACCCTAATCCTAATCCTAACCCCAACACACCCCTAACCCTAATCCCAACCCTAACCCCAACACACTCCTAACCCTAATCCCAACCCTAACCCCAACACACCCCTAACCCTAATCAAAACCCTAACCTAACTGTAATCCCAACCCTAACTTTAACCCTAACCCTATCTTTAGCCCCAACCCAAATGGAAATAAATACATTTATTTTATTTTACCTAACAAAGGGGGTGATAAAGGGGGGTTTGATTTACAATTTTTTTTTATTTTGATCACTGTGATAGGGTCTATCACAGTGATCAAAATGAACCAATAGGAAAAATGTCCAGCCGGCAGATCTCGGTGGGCGCACTGCGCATGCGCCCGTCGTTTTCTTCCCGGAAGGCGCCAGCATCAAGGGCACTTCATGCCGGGATGCAGGGACACCGGAAGTACCAGGGGGGATCGGGGGAACCCATTTCTCTCTCTTCTGATTTGCGATCACATCGGAGGAGAGAGAAATTAAATGGGAATTTATTTTTCTTGCAGTCGCCGTTATTCCGTTAATAACGGAGATCACAACACTGTGGTTGGTAAACACCGACCCGAATCATGTTCTCTGGGGTCTCAGCTACCCCGAGTTGCCGAGACCCCGGAGAAATTTCGAAGCTGGGGGGCACTATACACTTAATTCTCAGCGCCATTATAAAGCGACACTGAGGCATAAGTACCCTTAATTGCAGCTGTTAATAGGTGTATCAGCGGTCGTTAAGGGGTTAAAAAGGTAAAATAAAATTAATTCAAACTGTTTAAGAATAAACATCACCTCATTAAAGCATTATTTTCCGGAACCGTCACATTCTAGAGTTTCTGATACTGTGCAAATATCAACCTTCTGCGGTTACGTTACCTGATCTTTTTTGCAGGGAGACCGTTTTAATCTCTTTTGAAGCTTCTCTCGGGTTGACGCCTGCTCCTTCATGAACACGTGTGATTCTTGAGAGCTAGAAAAAAAAACAGGATATCCAACAAAATGTAATAAACATACAAAAGATGACACTTAATTTATTCACACTTCAGCCTACACATCAGGGTATATGTACACCAGAGTAGGAAGCAGTGTGTCAAAAATAACTGCCGGGGTGGTCACGCAGATCCCACCACCGTTACCACTTCGTCACAGATGACACCTGACAGATCACACAGATCCATTGGTTGGCACCAGTTTGTCCTGGAAATACAACTCCACTGGCTTCAGGGGTGCGGTTTACAGAGCAAGAGGAACAGATCTATTAAAAGTTATATATTTAAATCAGACAAGTAAGCAACATTTATAAAAACTATACAAAGATGTTATAAAAGGGGAACAAAACAATCCGATATATAAAATTACATAAAATAAAAAGGAATAAAGAAAAAAGAATTACTAAACCTGATGTCATGGAAATAGCTCAGAGCTTAGCAGAGGGAAGCACTCTGATTGGGCAAATACAAAGCTTTCACAGCTAATTAGGTCTTCTAGAATGACCAATGTCCCAAACCCAAATTCAGCTTTTTATTAGATCAAGATACACACCTCTCCTTGGTGAGCTCATATGGTGGCTAGTTGTGGAGTATGCCCGGTCTGTTAGAATTTTTTTGAGATCCCCAACTTACAGGATATCTTCACCCCTGGAGTTTCCAAGAGGTAGACAATGTCGTCATATTTCTTTACCTTTACATACAGATCAAACATGACCTGGATATCATCATCTATCGGCCCATTTTCAAGTTGGAGGGGTTAGAATGGCCTTACAATGATGTGAGTGAATGTGTTCTGTTCGTCCCTTTGTAACAGCGCCGGAAATATATATCCCATAAATATCGGATGGATGCAAACCCCAATATGCAACACTGAACGCCGGAATATCTATGAAAAATTCTTAGCTTATTCCTAGAAAGGCAGTTCTCCTCCTCTGCGTAAACGACACTCACACTGGTTGTCTCTTTCCCCAGCAAATCTCCCTGCTTTAATTACCTGGCCACTGAAGGGGGCTGCTACTTCAAATGAGATGGGGATGTTAGCTCTCTTCCCTCATACCCTGTTGGAATTAGTTTTTTCTCACTTTCCCATATGTTCAATGTGAGGGTGATATGTCCTCTTCGCTGGAGATGTCTTATCGATTTTTAATATTTCTCTGTGACACAGTGTGTTTGTGACTACACTCTATGAGCTAAAATAGACGTGGCTTGTCCATGGTTAGTACACCCAACAGAGAAAGAAAAAGGATAATCCTGTCATTGCCTCCATGACCCTTAAGGGAAAACCTATCAGGACAATGTTTACAGATCAATCTGGTATATATATGTATACATCACAGAACAAGAATGAAATATTATACCTTTCTTGTAGTACTGTTGCGGAGAAATTGAGATTTAAAGCCACATGCAAATTAGCCTGGAAGTGCACTGGTGGGAGTGTTCATGTCCTCTGTGTATACCGACACGCCCCAAATGCACTTCATGGCTAATTTGCATGTGGCTTCAAAGCTCGATTTCTCTACGCTGACACATCGGATTAATATAAGACAGGTATCATTTTATTTATTATTGTTCCACGACCTATACCTCAAGTATTAGTAGTAACATTGTCCTGATAGATTCCCTTTAACTCCTTTTAGCAATCTGAGACTAGTTCCCTATCCCCTGACCTTTCTCTGTGGGGGTCCCAAAAATAGTCGATGTCAGCGATCATACCTGAGCTTATTCTCTTCATCCTTCTCCGAAATTAATGAGTGCAGCTGCCTCTGATCCAGCTCGGCCGCCCTGCAGAGGTCCTGACGTGCCCGCAGTTTATTCTCCGTCCTCTAGGGGTCGAGTGATAAAGAGGAAATTGATTTTCTATCTAATTTGGGAGGTTGTTACACCATTATACTGGAGACAACTGATCAATCATGGGCTTTATCCGAGAGAAAACTAGAAAAGCTCGAGCGGATGAGAGCCTATTACTATGCATCTGTAGGAGAAGCACAAATCTCATGTCAGCAGCACGCCACAGGCTTTACATTGATAAATCCGTCTAGGATCGTTCTGACATAGGGTCAATGCCGTCTGCACAGAATCGCATATACACGGTAATGGGCCACAGATTTAATACCAGGCAGGATCCATGCTGAGATTACAAATCCTCTCAATGTGGATTTATGGAGATCTTCACTAGTGTGCGGCATCCTAAGCCTGGCCCTCCACACCCCTCTCATCCCACCTTAGACCTTTCCATAAGAGCCAGACAGTATGAACATGCCATATATAATCCTGCACTTTGAACTTATTTGATAGATCATATGATAAATAACCAATCTGCAAATCACTATTTATAAATTGTCGTCTTACCCCCCAGAAAAAAAATCACTACTAAGTGATGTCTCTTCTATCTAACTTACTGCCTGTTGTAAAGTGTAATCCATCTATTGCAACAGGGACACTGAAATGGATTATGGGAAGAGAGGGCGGGTCCTTGTCCCTCCGTTCCAGGAAGCGGGGGAGGGTCCTTGTCCCTCCGCTCCAGGAAGTGGGGGAGGGTCCTTGTCCCTCCACTTCAGGAAGCGGGGGAGGGTCCTTGTCCCTCCGCTCCAGGAAGCGGGGGAGGGTCCTTGTCCCTCCGCTCCAGGAAGTGGGGGAGGGTCCTTGTCCCTCCACTTCAGGAAGCGGGGGAGGGTCCTTGTCCCTCCGCTCCAGGAAGCGGGGGAGGGTCCTTGTCCCTCCGCTCCAGGAAGCGGGGGAGGGTCCTTGTCCCTCCGCTCCAGGAAGCAGGGGAGGGTCCTTGTCCTTATGCTCCAGGAAGCGGGGGCGGGTCCTTGTCCCTCTGCTCCATGAAGTGGGGGCATGTCCTTGTCCCTACGCTCCAGGAAGAGGGGGGGTGGGTCCTTGTCCCTTCGCTCCAGGAAGCGGGGGCGGGTCCTTGTCCCTCCGCTCCAGGAAGCGGGGGCGGGTCCTGTTCCCTCCACTCCAGGAAGCAGGGGTGAGTCCTCGTCCCTCTGCTCCAAGAAGCAGGGGAGGGTCCTTGTCCCTCTGCTCCAAGAAGCAGGGGCAGGTCCTTGTCCCTCCACTCCAGGAAACAGGAGCAGGTCCTTGTCCCTCTGATCCAGGAAGCAGGGGTGGGTCCTTGTCCCTCCGCTCCAGGAAGCAGGGGAGGGTCCTTGTCCCTCCGCTCCAGGAAGCACGGGAGGGTCCTTGTCCCTCCGCTTCAGGAAGCGGAGGTGGGTCCTCGTCCCTCTGCTCCAGGAAGCGGGGGAGGATTCTTGTCTCTCCGCTCCAGAAAGTGGGGGAGGGTCCTTGTCCTTATGCTCCAGGAAGCGGGGCCGGATCATGTGCTTGTGCCAATGGTGGACATGTGCTGCCTTCCATCATGTCATTACCTGGCATCGCTTCTGACAATCCCTCAGCTCCTGTAAGAGTTGCAGATTCTCAGCTTTCAGCGAGTTCCTACTTAATGTGATTTCCTTTACAGTAGTCTTGAGGTTTTCGATGATGACCCTGCCGCTCCGGATTGTCTCCTGGGAAGCGTCAAGCTGGCACCTCAATCTTCTGATGTCGCTTTGGCTATTGGTAATTGCCTCGTCCTGCAGCCGCGTCCTGCATGAGCGCTGCTCCGGGTGGCTGAGCGACTGCTTCTAGGTAATAAGAACACACATCATATATTACAATTACACATTGTATCCTTCATTATGGGCAAGAAATAACGAGACCCTGAGCACCAATTAGATAAACCAGCAAAAACATGCTCTTCTCCGCTCACCAGGCTGCAATAATTACTGAAAGGGAAGAGTCCATGGAAGAGCTGTAAAGCCTACGTCTCCCATACAGCCATTACAGACACATGGAAATGTTACCGCTAGGTCCACAAATCTCACTTCATACTGGCCGCCGTCCAAGCGGAACAATCAGGAAAGCCGGTATAAAAGGAAGAAAACGCCACAAAGAATGAAAAGGTGTCAATCCCTAATTAACACAGTGGCGGAAAAGCTCCCACTCCTTATTACAGTCTCCTTGTGCCTGCCCAATCTCACCAAATAAACGATATGTACTCACAGTACTGCCTCCCTGTATATGAGGAATGCACAGATAGTACTACTTCCCTGTCTCTCCCAATAATTGACCGAGACACAGATAGTACTGCCTCCCTGTCTCCCTATAATTGACCAAGACACCTATAGTACTGCCTCCCTGTCTCTTCCTATAATTGACCCAGATATATAGTACAGCCTTCCTGTCTCACTCTAATTGTTCGAAACACCTATAGTACTGCCTCCCTGTCTCTCCCTATAATTGACCAAGACACCTATAGTACTGCTTCCTTGTCTCTCCCTACAATTGACCCAGAAATACAGTACTGCCTTCATGTCTCTCCCTATTATTGACTGCCTCTGGGTCTCTTCCTATAACTGACCTAGAAACAGATAGTACTGTCTCCCTGTCTCTCCCCATAACTGAAATAGGCTCAGATAGTACCATCTCCCTGTCTCTTCCTAAAATTGACCCAAGAACACAGTGCAGATTCCCTCTGTGTGCCTATAATTGACCTAGCCAAATAGTGCTTGTCATCCTTGACAAATTCACAGCCCGGGATGGCCACACAGATCCCACCGCTGCCACCATTTTGTCAAGGATGACAGCGCTGCCTCCCTATAACTGACCAAGACACATAGTACTGCATCCCTGTCTCTTTCTAGAATTGACCTAGGCACAGATAGTACTGCTTCCCTATCTCTCCCCATGATTGATCAAGGTGCCGATAGTATTTGCACCCTTATTTCTGCCTATCGGCACCTTGGTGAATAATAGAGGAGTAAAAAGGCAGAACTATTACAGTATTAACCAAGGCACAGATAGTACTGTCTCCCTGTCTCATCCTATAATTATCCTAGGTACACATAGTACTGCCACCCTATAAATGATGTAGACCCAAATAGCCCTGCATCACCTGGGCTTTCCTGATGATGATAGTGACCTAAGACCTAACCCTAGCAGTACAATTAAGGTCTGAAACCTTGGTCAAAGTTCTCTGAGCACACAAATCTCCAAAGGCGCCCAAACTTTTACATCTGGCCATGTTCCTTATTGTAATTTTTAAAATGGGAAAAATGATAATATTTTTTTAATGCCTAAAACACAAAGGCAATGTGTCTAACTTTACACCGTTTAGAGATCATTACATCTTCAACTTGTTTAACTGTTGACAATGACAGTAATTTTGACCAGGGGTGCCCAAACTTTTACATGCCACTGTATTTCCCTGTGAAAGATGCCAACATCGATAATACTGCTTCCCTGTGTGTTCCTGTATCTGACCTAGGAACACACAGTACTGGCTCCCTGTAAATGATACAGGCTCAGATAGTACTACCTCCCTGTATATGATACAGGCTCAGATAGTACTGCCTCCCTGTAAATTATACAGGCTCAGATAATACTGTCTCCCTCTAAAAGGATACAGGCTCAGATAATACGGTCTGCCTCTAAAAGGATACAGGCTCAGATAGTACTGTCTCCCTCCAAAAGGATACAGGCTCAGATAGTACTGTCTCCCTCTAAAAGGATACAGGCTCAGATAGTTCTGTCTCCTTCTAAAGGATATAGGCTCAGATAATACTGTCTCCCTCTAAAAGGATACAGGCTCAGATAGTTCTGTCTCCCTCTAAAAGGATACAGGCTCAGATAGTACTGTCTCCCTCTAAAAGGATACAGGCTCAGATAGTTCTGTCTCCCTCTAAAAGGATACAGGCTCAGATAGTACTGTCTCCCTCTAAAAGGATACAGGCTCAGATAGTTCTGTCTCCCTCTAAAAGGATACAGGCTCAGATAGTTCTGTCTCCTTCTAAAGGATACAGGCTCAGATAGTTCTGTCTCCCTCTAAAAGCATACAGGCTCAGATAGTTCTGTCTCCCTCTAAAAGGATACAGGCTCAGGTAGTACTGTCTCCCTCTAAAAGGATACAGGCTCAGATAGTTCTGTCTCCCTCTAAAAGGATACAGGCTCAGATAGTTCTGTCTCCCTCTAAAAGGATGAAGGCTCAGATAGTACTGTCTCCCTCTAAAAGGATACAGGCTCAGATAGTTCTGTCTCCCTCTAAAAGGATACAGGCTCAGGTAGTACTGTCTCCCTCTAAAAGGATACAGGCTCAGGTAGTACTGTCTCCCTCTAAAAGGATACAGGCTCAGATAGTTCTGTCTCCCTCTAAAAGGATACAGGCTCAGATAGTTCTGTCTCCCTCTAAAAGGATACAGGCTCAGATAGTTCTGTCTCCCTCTAAAAGGATGAAGGCTCAGATAGTTCTGTCTCCCTCTAAAAGGATACAGGCTCAGATAGTTCTGTCTCTCTCTAAAAGGATACAGGCTCAGATAGTTCTGTCTCCTTCTAAAAGGATACAGGCTCAGATAGTTCTGTCTCCCTCTAAAAGGATACAGGCTCAGGTAGTACTGTCTCCCTCTAAAAGGATACAGGCTCAGATAGTTCTGTCTCCCTCTAAAAGGATACAGGCTCAGATAGTTCTGTCTCCCTCTAAAAGGATACAGGCTCAGATAGTTCTGTCTCCCTCTAAAAGGATGAAGGCTCAGATAGTTCTGTCTCCCTCTAAAAGGATACAGGCTCAGATAGTTCTGTCTCTCTCTAAAAGGATACAGGCTCAGATAGTTCTGTCTCCTTCTAAAAGGATACAGGCTCAGATAGTTCTGTCTCCCTCTAAAAGGATACAGGCTCAGATAGTTCTGTCTCCCTCTAAAAGGATACAGGCTCAGGTAGTACTGTCTCCCTCTAAAAGGATACAGGCTCAGGTAGTACTGTCTCCCTCTAAAAGGATGAAGGCTCAGATAGTTCTGTCTCCCTCTAAAAGGATACAGGCTCAGATAGTTCTGTCTCTCTCTAAAAGGATACAGGCTCAGATAGTTCTGTCTCCTTCTAAAAGGATACAGGCTCAGATAGTTCTGTCTCCCTCTAAAAGGATACAGGCTCAGATAGTTCTGTCTCCCTCTAAAAGGATACAGGCTCAGGTAGTACTGTCTCCCTCTAAAAGGATACAGGCTCAGATAGTTCTGTCTCCCTCTAAAAGGATACAGGCTCAGATAGTTCTGTCTCCCTCTAAAAGGATACAGGCTCAGATAGTTCTGTCTCCCTCTAAAAGGATGAAGGCTCAGATAGTTCTGTCTCCCTCTAAAAGGATACAGGCTCAGATAGTTCTGTCTCTCTCTAAAAGGATACAGGCTCAGATAGTTCTGTCTCCTTCTAAAAGGATACAGGCTCAGATAGTTCTGTCTCCCTCTAAAAGGATACAGGCTCAGATAGTTCTGTCTCCCTCTAAAAGGATGAAGGCTCAGATAGTTCTGTCTCCCTCTAAAAGGATACAGGCTCAGGTAGTACTGTCTCCCTCTAAAAGGATACAGGCTCAGATAGTACTGTCTCCCTCTAAAAGGATACAGGCTCAGATAGTACTGTCTCCCTCTAAAAGGATACAGGCTCAGGTAGTTCTGTCTCCTTCTAAAGGATACAGGCTCAGATAGTTCTGTCTCCCTCTAAAAGGATACAGGCTCAGGTAGTACTGTCTCCCTCTAAAAGGATACAGGCTCAGGTAGTACTGTCTCCCTCTAAAAGGATACAGGTTCAGAAAGTTCTGTCTCCTTCTAAAGGATACAGGCTCAGATAGTTCTGTCTCCCTCTAAAAGGATACAGGCTCAGGTAGTACTGTCTCCCTCTAAAAGGATACAGGCTCAGATAGTTCTGTCTCCCTCTAAAAGGATACAGGCTCAGGTAGTACTGTCTCCCTCTAAAAGGATACAGGCTCAGATAGTACTGTCTCCCTCTAAAAGGATACAGGCTCAGATAGTTCTGTCTCCCTCTAAAAGGATACAGGCTCAGATAGTACTGTCTTCCTCTAAAAGGATACAGGCTCAGATAGTACTGTCTCCCTCTAAAAGGATACAGGCTCAGATAGTACTGTCTTCCTCTAAAAGGATACAGGCTCAGGTAGTACTGTCTCCCTCTAAAAGGATACAGGCTCAGGTAGTACTGTCTCCCTCTAAAAGGATACAGGCTCAGATAGTTCTGTCTCCCTCTAAAAGGATACAGGCTCAGGTAGTACTGTCTCCCTCTAAAAGGATACAGGCTCAGATAGTACTGTCTCCCTCTAAAAGGATACAGGCTCAGATAGTTCTGTCTCCCTCTAAAAGGATACAGGCTCAGATAGTACTGTCTTCCTCTAAAAGGATACAGGCTCAGATAGTACTGTCTCCCTCTAAAAGGATACAGGCTCAGGTAGTACTGTCTCCTTCTAAAGGATACAGGCTCAGATAGTTCTGTCTCCGTCTAAAAGGATACAGGCTCAGGTAGTACTGTCTCCCTCTAAAAGGATACAGGCTCAGATAGTACTGTCTCCCTCTAAAGGATACAGGCTCAGGTAGTACTGTCTCCCTCTAAAAGGATACAGGCTCAGATAGTACTGTCTTCCTCTAAAAGGACACAGGCTCAGGTAGTACTGTCTCCCTCTAAAAGGATACAGGCTCAGATAGTACTGTTTTCCTCTAAAAGGATACAGGCTCAGGTAGTACTGTCTCCCTCTAAAAGGATACAGGCTCAGGTAGTACTGTCTCCCTCTAAAAGGATACAGGCTCAGATAGTACTGTCTCCCTCTAAAAGGATACAGGCTCAGATAGTACTGTCTCCTTCTAAAAGGATACAGGCTCAGATAGTTCTGTCTCCCTCTAAAAGGATACAGGCTCAGATAATACTGTCTCCATTCCTTCCTTGTAAATGACATTAAAAATGCTTGAAGCTTCCGAGCAGAAATCTCACAGCATTATCTGCAGTCTCAGTGGTGCTTTAATATGATGGTGAGAAATAAAAAGAAATGTCCCCCTCTCACCCCCACTAAGAATGTATTTCACACGCTTCTTGAATGGTTTCCAACGACAACCAGCGGAATTATTACTTTCAAGATAAAACAGTTCGAGTATAATAAATCACTTCAATATAAGTAATGCAATGTATTTAGAAGGTGAAATTATCTTTAAAAAGGCAAATGCATTGTTTAACCCCTCCCTGCACACCATTATATTTCCTGTGCTGGCAGAGCGTGCATTGAATGTATGGCAGACGGATGGTGCATGACCCATTACATAGTTAATGTCAATGGTTTCTCCCTGGAACGGCGTCTATGACAAAATGTATGGCTGACACAGCGCTTTATCAGTGCCAGGAATTAGATCTGCTGCATTAGGGAAGCATTTATGAGAATCTACAATAAAGCAGAATACGGCCAGGGAGCAGCGCTGGAGAGATCTGACTAGGGACCAGAGTCAAAAAGCAGACTAGTCCAGCTCTGTCCCTGGCCGGCTCCTCCCAGCGCTGCTCCAGGTGACTGACAGGTCTCTCATTATGAAAGAGAGAAACAAAAACAAAAAAACAACAAATGCAATTTTGATGCTGATTTTTTTGACTAGTCACATGCTATGCAAAAAAAAAAATAAAAAAAATTACCCTTATCCCGTGGGTGACCTTGGCAGATTATGGTAAATATATGTCATGAGGCCGTGGCGGGTGCAGAGAGAGGCCTCAGGAAATTGAAAATACCCAACATCTGCCAGTAACAGCAGCAATCGGAGTGAGCTCAGATCGCTGCGGATTAACTATATCAATGATGCTGTGAATCTCAGCATCAGCAATATTTAAATTGTGAGATCGCCAGTGCACGAAACGTTTCGACATAGCAGCTGGAGGCCCGATGAAGGCCCCCCCAATGGTAGCCATATGTGTCCTCCTGTGAACACCAGCCTGTGGCTGCGCTTCATAGGAGATCATCATATAACGCGATCAAATCAGCGATCAGATGATCAAAGGTTCAAGCCCCCTAAGGTGACTAAGCGAATTGAGTGAAAAAAAAATTAAAATAAGAAAAAATAAATAAATATTTGAGTCACCCTTCTTTACCCCCCCTTAAAAATAAGGGAAAACAAAAAGTGAGCGGAAGCTGCCTGAAGAAAGGACCGGTCACTTCTTTTAACCACTTCACGTCTTTACAAAGGACAAAAGACTGAGCGTATGCAGCAACAACCAACCTGAAAAAAAAGGCTCCGTGTGAACATACCCAAAAAAGGGAACCACAATCTTATAGGTTTATCAGTGGAAGATTTCTATACAGTCGTGGCCAATACGTTTCTGGGAGAAATACTTAATTTTCTGGAACAATTGCACAGGTGTCAACACTTTCGGCCATGACTGTAGGTAGATATAGATGACGTATAAGCGGAGTATTTTACTGAGGTTACCTGGAGATATTCACATTTTTCTATCAGATTCTTCCTCTGCTCATGTAATTCCTGGATATTTTCCTGATACAGTCGCCTCTGATTCTCCCACTGGTCGGCTCGCTCTTTATATTCCTGAAAGGACACAAATCTCACAAGTTAGGAGTTCACCACCTCTATCTGCCTCCAGCTACACAGCTACAGGCCAACAACTGTGGCAGTACATGATGCTCAGCTGTCAGGCCACACAGCTAGCACTGCAAACTACAAAAAAAACAAAATAATCAAGGTATAATGCCCACCCTCAATATATTTCACAGACGACGAGTATTTTTTCCCATTCACGTCTCGCAACTGGATAGCTTAACCCCTTCCCGACCTTTGACGCAGCGTATGCGTCATGAAAACCAGTGCCAATCCGACCTGTGATGCAGCATATGCGTCATGGCCGGATCGCGTCCTGTTGTGAACTCTATTTTCAGGCTCCCTCTTGTGGTCACTGGTGGTATGGTGTGACTTTTGCTTTGGGCTCCCCCTGGTGGCTTTGTTTGTTATCATGCTGGTCTCTGGCTATCAGCTGGTTCGTTATCCTCTGGGAGGTTCCTATATAGCTCTGTTTCACTTCCACTTGTTGCCGGCTGTCGATGTAATCAGTGCTACTCAGATTCCTTCTGACTACCTTGCTCCCAGTCCATCCAGAACAAGCTAAGTTTTGTTTGCTCATTTTTTGATCAGTAATGTTTATCATGTTTTCTTGTCCAGCTTGCTAAAATGTGATTCCCTCGCTTGCTGGTTGCTCTAGTGGACTGAGTTTCTCCCCACACACCGTTAGTTGGTGTGTGGGTTCTTGAAATCTCAGGATGGATATTTTGTAGGGTTTTTTATTGATCGCATAGACCCCTGCTCTATTTTCTGCTTTCTAGTACTAGTGGGCCTCTTTTGCTGAATCTGATTTCATCCCTATGTATGTGCCTTCTTCTTACTTCACCGTTAATATTTGTTGGGGGCTTCTATATCTTTGGGGATTATTTCTCTGGAGGCAAGCGAGGTCTTTCTTTCTCTTTAGGGGTAGCTAGTTCCTCAGGCTGGCTCGAGACGTCTAGGAATTTTTTTAGGCACGTTCACCGGCTACCTCTAGTTGTGTTGGATAGGTTCAGATTTGCGATAAGTCCAGTTACCATCTCCCTAGAGCTTGTCCTACGTTTATTCACTTGCTGGTCTATTTGTGATCCTCAGCCACTAAGGATCATAACAGCGTTCCTGCAGGCTGGTGAAAGGGTTAACTCCAATTTCACCCGATATGCAGGGACAGGGGGAGTGGTGCTACAGCCCAGGGGGGGTGGCTTCGCCCCCCCGTGGCTACGATCGCTCTGATTGGCTGTTGAAAGTGAAACAGCCAATCAGAGCAATCTGTAATATTTCACCTATGAAAATTGGTGAAATATTACAATCCAGCCATGGCCGATGCTGCAATCGCATCGGCCATGGCTGGAGACCCTGATCTGGCCCCCCCACCGACTGACGGCGGCGATCTGCAGCCGCCGTTAGTGTTCCCTACCCCTCCATCCTGTCCTAAGCCCCTTCCTCTCCCCTCCGCCCCTCCCCCGTCCTTCCCTCCGACCCCCCCGCTGTCCGATCGCACCCCATACTTACCTAGTCCCGGTGTCCCTCCCGGTGTCCTCGGTCTTCTCGCATGGGCGCCGCCATCTTGGAACATGGCGGGAGCTTGCGCAGTGCGCCCACCGAATCTGCCGGCCGGCAGATTCGTTCCCTGTACATTTTGATCACTGTCATAACTTCTAACACAGCGATCAAAATAAAAAAAATAGGAAATAACCCCCCCCCTTATCACCCCCATAGGTAGGGACAATAATAAAGTACAGAAAATATATTTATTTTTGTTTTTCCATTAGGGTTGGGGGAAGGGTTAGGGTTGCACTTAGGGATAGAGTTGCACTTAGGGATAGGGTTGCACTTAGGGATAGGGTTGCACTTAGGGATGCACTTAGGGCTAGGGTTGCACTTAGGGCTAGGGTTGCACTTAGGGCTAGGGTTGCACTTAGGGCTAGGGTTGCACTTAGGGCTAGGGTTGCACTTAGGGCTAGGGTTGCACTTAGGGCTAGGGTTGCACTTAGGGCTAGGGTTGCACTTAGGGCTAGGGTTGCACTTAGGGCTAGGGTTGCACTTAGGGCTAGGGTTGCACTTAGGGCTAGGGTTGCACTTAGGGCTAGGGTTGCACTTAGGGCTAGGGTTGCACTTAGGGCTAGGGTTGCACCTAGGGCTAGGGTTGCACCAAGGGCTAGGGTTGCACCTAGGGCTAGGGTTAGAATTAGGGCTAGGGTTAGAATTAAGGTTAGGGTTAGAATTAGGGTTAGAATTAGAATTAGGGTTAGAATTAGGGTTAGGGTTAGAATTAGGGCTAGGGTTGGAATTAGGGTTAGAATTAGGCTATGTGCACACGGTGCGGATTTGGTTGCAGATCCGCAGCGGATTGGTCGCTGAGGATTCGTAGCAGTTTTCCATCACGTTTATAGTACCACGTAAACCTATGGAAAAGCAAATCCGTTGTGCCCATGGTGCGGAAAATACAGCGCGGATACGCTGCGTTGTATTTTCCGCAGCATGTCAATTCTTTGTGCGGATTCTGCAGCGTTTTACAACTGCTCCATAATAGGAATCCGCAGGTGAAATCCACACAAAAAACACTGGAAATCCGCGGTAAATCCGTAGGTAAAGCGCAGTGCATTTTACCTGCAGATTTTTCAAAAACGGTGCTGAAAAATCCGCACACAAATCCGCAACGTGGGCACATAGCCTTAGGGTTGGAATTAGAGTTAGGGTTGGAATTAGGGTTAAGACTAGGGTTAGGGTTAGTGTTAGTGTGTTGGGGTTAGGGTTGTGGTTAGGGTTGGGATTAGGAATGTGTTGGGGTTAGTGTTTGAGTTAGAATTGAGGGGTTTCCACTGTTTAGGCACATCAGGGGGTCTCCAAACGCGACATGGCGCCACCATTGATTCCAGCCAATCTTGCGTTGAAAAAGTCAAATGGTGCTCTCTCCCTTCCGAGCCCGGACGTGTGCCCAAACAGTGGTTTACCCCCGCATATGGGGTACCAGCATACTCAGGAGAAACTGGACAACAACTTTTGGGGTCCAATGTCTCATGTAACTCTTGGGAAAATAAAAAATTGCGGGCTAAAAAATTACTTTTGAGGAAAGAAAAATGATTTTTTATTTTCACGGCTCTGCGTTATAAACTTCTGTGAAGCACTTGGGGGATCAAAGTGCTCACCACACATCTAGATAAGTTCCTTTGGGGGTCTAGTTTCCAAAATGGGGTCACTTGTGGGGGGGTTTCTACTATTTAGGCACATCAGGGGCTCTGCAAATGCAACGTGACGCCCTCAGAGCATTCCATCAAAGTCTGCATTTCAAAACGTCACTACTTCCCTTCCGAACCCCGGAATGTGCCCAAACAGTGGTTTACCCCCACATATGGGGTATCAGCGTACTCAGAAGAAACTGGACAACCACATTTGGGGTAAAATTTCTCCTGTTACGCTTTGGAAAATAAAAAATTGTGGGCTAAAAAATCATTTTTGAGAAAAGAAAAATTATTTTTTATTTTCATGGCTCTGCGTTATAAACTTCTGTGAAGCACTTGGGGGTTCAAAGTGCTGACCACACATCTAGATTAGTTCCTTGGGAGGTCTAGTTTCCAAAATGGGGTCACTTGTGGGGGAGCTCCAATGTTTAGGCACACAGGGGCTCTCCAAACGCGACATGGTGTCCGATAATGATTGAAGCTAATTTTCCATTCAAAAAGCCAAATGGCATGCCTTCCCTTCCGAGTCCTGCCGTGCGCCCAAACAGTGGTTTACCCCCACATACGGGGTATCAGCGTACTCAGCACAAACTGGACAACAACATTTGGGGTCCAATTTCTCCTGTTACCCTTGGGAAAATAAAAAATTCCGGGCTAAAAAATAATTTTTGAGGAAAGAAGAATTATTTTTTATTTTCACGGCTCTGCGTTATAAACTTCTGTGAAGCACCTGGGGGTTTAAAGTGCTCACTATGCATCTAGATAAGTTCCTTGGGGGGTCTAGTTTCCAAAATGGGGTCACTTGTTTAGGCACACGGGGGCTCTCCAAACGCGACATGGTGTCCGCTAATGATAGAGATAATTTTTCATTCAAAAAGTCAAATGGCACGCCTCCCCTTCCGAGCCTTGCCGTGCACCCAAACAGTGGTTTATCCCCACATGTGAGGTATTGGTGTACTCATGAGAAATTGCCCAACAAATTTTAGGATCCATTTTATCCTGTTGCCCATGTGAAAATTAAAAAATTGAGGCTAAAAGAATTTTTTTGTGAAAAAAATGTACTTTTTCATTATTACGGATCAATTTGTGAAGCACCTGGGGGTTTAAAGTGCTCACAATGCATCTAGATAAGTTCCTTGGGGCGTCTAATTTCCAAAATGGGGTCACTTGTGGGGGAGCTCCAATGTTTAGGCACACGGGGGCTCTCCAAACGCGACATGGTGTCCGCTAAAGATTGGAGCCAATTTTTCATTTAAAAAGTCAAATGGCGCTCCTTCCCTTCCAAGCCCTGCCGTGCGCCCAAACAGTGGTTTACCCCCACATATGAGGTATCAGCGTACTCAGGACAAATTGGACAACAACTTTCGTGGTCCAGTTTCTCCTTTTACCCTTGGGAAAATAACAAAATTGTTGCTAAAAGATCATTTTTGTGAATAAAAAGTTAAATGTTCATTTTTTCCTTCCATGTTGCTTCTGCTGCTGTGAAACACCTGAAGGGTTAATAAACTTCTTGAATGTGGTTTTGAGCACCTTGAGGGGTGCAGTTTTTAGAGTGGTGTCACTTTTGGGTATTTTCAGCCATATAGAACCCTCAAAGTGACTTCAAATGTGAGGTGGTCCCTAAAAAAAATGGTTTTGTAAATTTTGTTGTAAAAATGAGAAATCACTGGTCAAATTTTAACCCTTATAACTTCCTAGCAAAAAAAAATTTTGTTTCCAAAATTGTGCTGATGTAAAGTAGACATGTGGGAAACGTTATTTATTAACTATTTTGTGTCACATAACTCTCTGGTTTAACAGAATAAAAATTCAAAATGTGAAAATTGCGAAATTTTTCAAAATTTTCGCCAAATTTCCATTTTTTTCACAAATAATCGCAGAAACTAATCGACCTAAATTTACCACTAACATGAAGCCCAATATGTCACGAAAAAACAGTCTCAGAACCGCTAGGATCCGTTGAAGCGTTGCTAAGTTATTACCTCATAAAGGGACACTGGTCAGAATTGCAAAAAACGGCCAGGTCATTAAGGTCAAAATAGGCTGGGTCATGAAGGGGTTAAAAATTGTGAAGAATCGCTAAGAAAGGACATTAGTTTTTCACTGGGCGGGCCTAAAACAAGTCTGTGTTACATCTGAAGGCATTGCAGCCAGTTTCAAGTTTCAGATTTTTCTCTTGTAGGAGTGCCCCTTTCAGTAATACAGGCTGGATGTGAGCTCTGAGTATATCCAGACTGCTGTCTCATTCACTCTATAATCTCCATTCTTTCTCAGACCCCCTGATATGCAGTTTGCAGCCTGTTCCAAGTTTCAGATTTTTCTCTTCGAGTGCCCCTTTCATTAATACAGGCTGGATGTGAGCTCTGAGTATTTCCAGGCTGTTCTCATTCGCTCTATAATCTTCATTCTTTCTCAGACCCCCTGATATGCAGTTCGCAGCCTGTTTGAAGTTTCAGATTTTACTCCTATAGGAGTGTCCCTCTCAGTAATATAGGCTGGATGTGAAGCTCTTAGTATATCTAGGCTGCTGTCTCATTCATTCATGCTCAGACCCCCTGATATGCAGTTTGCAGCCAGTTCCAAGTTTCAGATTTTTCTCTTGTAGGAGTGCCCCTTTCAGTAATACAGGCTGGATGTGAGCTCTGAGTATTTCCAGGCTGTTCTCATTCACTCTATAATCTTCATTCTTTCTCAGACCCCCTGATATGCAGTTTGCAGCCAGTTCCAAGTTTCAGATTTTTCTCTTGTAGGAGTGTCCCTCTCAGTAATATAGGCTGGATGTGAGCTCAGCATTTCCAGGCTGCTGTGTTCATTAGCTCATAACTACACAGATTTTATCCTTCACTTACTTCTTCACCATTTACTTTTCTCATCGTCATGTCAAGAACAGATTATATTACATGAACTTCATTCTGCAGGTGAATACGATATCATTGATACCAAAATTATGTAGGGTTTTTCTTTATGTTTTACCACTTTTCAACAAAAAAAAATTTTCAAAAGTTTTTTTTAATATTTTAATGGTGGCAAAAAAAATTCTGAACTCTGTAAAATAATAATTAAAAAAAATTGGTCTATGTTGACATTTTTTTCAAGACCCGTAGCTCTTATTTTTCCTACAACGGACCTGCATTGGTTTTTTTATGGCTTTTATTGGTTCTATTTTGGGGTACATACGACATTTTGATGCCTTTATTGCAGGGTTGTTGTTTGTTTTTTTTGGGGTGGAGGTGCCAAGACTAAAATCACAACTCTAGTGTTTAATGTTTTTTTTTTCTTAATTATATTTATCATACGGGATAAAATAGTTGTATGTTGTGATAGATCTGACTTTTCCAGATATGGAGACAATAAATGTTTTTTTTTACATTATCTATATCTCTTGAGACCTCTCCATATATCTGACCTGTGATTTTCTAATACGTCCTAGTGCTGGAAGGGATTCGTTAAAGTGATTTTCAGCAATTTTAACACCGATTGATCATCCGGTATCAGATCTGTGGGGTTTCGACTCTCAGAACCTCCAAGATCATTTGATTGAAGGGTCTGCGGTATACGGTAAGTGGTACAGCGCCATACATAGTAGTGGCCGCGAGCGGTACTGCAAGGACCCTGCTGTACAAGTGAATGGGAGAAAGCTTGCAGTACCGCTGACGGCCACTACACAGTGAACGGAGCAGAGACCCCTTAGATCAGCCGATCGGTAAGGGCGCCAAGAGTCAGACCACCACCACCAATCTGATATGGAGGGCCTATTGTAAGGCGAGATCATCAATATCATTTAAGACTATTTGCAAAGTTGCTTCATTTCCCATTTGACACGGATTCTGAAGCTGGATCTTCTCTTTAACAACCACAAGAAAAAATAAATCTAATAAAAAAATAAATCTAATAGAAAAAAAATAAAAATAAATAAATGCTGCTATTTTTATTGTAAAAGCCAAGTTATCATTATAAATAAAATAATAATAAATATAAATATATTTATAAATTTATAAATATAAATAATCTGGAAGCGCCGCTGCGTTCGCACATAATGGAGATGATTTATGTGTCTCCCTGCCAGTAATTACTTTCTGATTTAGTCGGCAACGAACTCTCTGTAAATTGCCGTCCTTAAAAAATAAATCACTATTTACTCAATGAATCAAAGCTATTAGCGCCAATAAACAGTAAACTGGCCGGAAAGAGGCTCCGTAGCACGATTTATGGCTTTCCGCAGCATCCAGCTGGTCGCCACAAGATACTTCTTCATTACGGCACAGACGCCGGGATGCTACAGCCCCATAGAGGTCATCATTTCAGCGCTCGGCCAGAGACATGGAACCAAAAAGGTGGCGGTGACCGATGAGCCTCTGCGGACAAGTCGCCATTACTCTGACGCTGTGTGATGGAAGACGTGACTCAATAAGACGGCTGAAGAAACCAGATTATGTCTGACCTCCGGGTGACAGTCTTATAGGAAGGGGCAGAGGAAAATGCAGCGAAGTCTGCGCTCCCAGGACCTCCAATGTGAGATGTTTATATACAGTGAGTCACATGGGAAAGGTGTGTAGACTTTTGCAAGCCATTCTTACTGCTTCAGTGCATTTATTCTTAAAAAAAAAAAAAAAAGCAAATTTGAAAATCAGTCATGCTACATAAGGTTTATCACTGTGTGGATGAGGAAAAAAAAGCAGGACTCACAGGCTTTCCGTCACTGTGGGGGATGGGGCAAAAGCAGGACTCACTGGCTTTCCGTCACTGTGGGGGATGGGGCAAAAGCAGGACTCACTGGCTTTCCGTCACTGTGGGGGATGGGGCAAAAGCAGGACTCACAGGCTTTCAGTCACTGTGGGGGATGGGGCAAAAGCAGGACTCACAGGCTTTCCGTCACTGTGGGGGATGGGGCAAAAGCAGGACTCACAGGCTTTCCGTCACTGTGGGGGATGGGGCAAAAGCAGGACTCACAGGCTTTCCTTCACTCTGGGGGATGGGGCAAAAGCAGGACTCACATGCTTTCCTTCACTGCGGGGATAGGGCAAAAGCAAGACTCACAGGCTTTCCGTCACTGTGGGGGATGGGGTAAAAGTAGGATGCACAGGCTTTAACGCACTGGGGAGAAAGGCCAAGAACTGGTCTCTCAGGCTTTCCTTCACTGTGTGGGTGGGGCAAAAGAAAGACTCACAGGCATTCTGTCACTGTGTGGGCGGGGCAAAACCAGGACTCACTAACTTACCTTCCTTGAGGGGGCGTGGCAAGAGCAGGACTCGCAGGCTTTGCTTCACGGTGTGTGAGGAGCAAAAACGGGATTTCCAGGCTTTCTATGCTGGATGGGAGGGGAAAAAGCAGGACTCACAAGCTTTCCCTCTCTGTGTGTTTGAGGCATGAACAAGACTCACAGGCTTTAAATGTGGGAGAGCAGGAGAAAAAACAGGACTCACAGGCTTTCAATGTAGGAGGGCAGGAAAAAAACAGGACTCACAGGCTTTCAAGGTGGGAGGGCAGGAAAAAAACAGGACTCACAGGCTTTCAATGTGGATGGGCAGGAAAAAAACAGGACTCACAGGCTTTCCTTCACTGTGTGGGTGGGGGAAAAGCAGGACTCACAGGCTTTCAGTCACTGTGGGGGATGGGGCAAAAGCAGGACTCACAGGCTTTCCTTCACTGTGGGGGATGGGGCAAAAGCAGGACTCACAGGCTTTAACTCACTGGGGAGAAAGGGCAAGAACAGGTCTCTCAGGCTTTCCTTCACTGTGTGGGTGGGGCAAAAGCATGACTCACAGGCATTCTGTCACTGTGTGGGCGGGGCAAGACCAGGACTCACTAACTTTCCTTCCTTGAGGGGGCGTGGCAAGAGCAGGACTCACAGGCTTTGCTTCACTGTGTGGGAGTGGCAAAAGCAAGACTCACAGACTTTCCTTCACGGTGTGTGAGGAGCAAAAACGGGATTCCCAGGCTTTCTATGCTGGATGGTAGGGGAAAAAGCAGGACTCACAAGCTTTCAATGTGGGAGGGCAGGAAAAAAACACGACTCACAGGCTTTCAATGTGGGAGGGCAGGAAAAAAACAAGACTCACAGGTTTTAAATGTGGGAGGGCAGGAAAAAAACAGGACTCACAGGCTTTCCGTCACTGTGGGTGGGATGGGGCAAAAGCAGTACTCAGGCTTTCCGTCACTGTGGGTGGGATGGGGCAAAAGCAGGACTCAGGCTTTCCGTCACAGTGTGGTTGGGGCAAAAGCAGGACTCACAGGCTTTCCGACACTGTGGAGGATGGGGCAAAAGCAGGACTCACAGGCTTTCCTTCACTCTGGGGGATGGGGCAAAAGCAGGACTCACAGGTTTTCCTTCACTGTGGGGGATGGGGCAAAAGCAGGACTCACAGGCTTTCCTTCACTCTGGGGGATGGGGCAAAAGCAGGACTCACAGGTTTTCCTTCACTGTGGGGGATGGGGCAAAAGCAGGACTCACAGGCTTTCCTTCACTGTGGGGGATGGGGCAAAAGCAGGACTCACAGGCATTCTGTCACTGTGTGGGCAGGTTATAAACAAGACTCACAGGCATTCTGTCACTGTGTGGGAGTGGCAAAAGCAAGACTCACAGACTTTCCTTCACGGTGTGTGAGGAGCAAAAACGGGATTCCCAGGCTTTCTATGCTGGATGGGAGGGGAAAAAGCAGGACTCACAAGCTTTCCCTCTCTGTGTGTTTGTGGCATGAACAAGACTCACAGGCTTTCAATGTGCGAGGGCAGGAAAAAAAACAGGACTCACAGGCTTTCAATGTGGGAGGGCAGGAAAAAAACAGGACTTGAGGGCAGGAAAAAAACAGGACTCACAGGCTTTCAATGTGTGAGGGCAAAAAAAAAAACAGGACTCACAGGCTTTCAATGTGGGAGGGCAGGAAAAAAAACAGGACTTGAGGGCAGGAAAAAAACAGGACTCACAGGCTTTCATTGTGTGAGGGCAGAAAAAAAACAGGACTCACAGGCTTTTTTTCTAGGAATTTGGGCAATTAAAAACAGGGATATCCCAAAGCAAAAGAAGGAAGGAAACAGAGAACCGTAAAGAAATCGATGGAAGCAAAAGGAAAACATGCAGATGCTGGACTCCAACCCAGGACCCCAGACCCGAAGCCCCACAGTGCTCATTCCTGAGTGATTGCACAATCTCACCTCCAGCCTCTGACACAACCGCTGGGGGTCCGTCTGGCTTCTCTCGTGCTCCGGAGAGGCGTCTGCGCTGTCGCTCTTACGGTTTTTCACGTGGTAATAATGGAGTTTATCATAACTCTTCTTCAATTTACTAAGCTGAGGAAAGAAACAGACATCTGATCACTTCTGTTAGCAATGACTCCCACATCCATGTTACAGGGGACGTCCGGACCAACTAAAAAACTAGAGAGGGAGTCCAATAAGCAGAGTTCTGAGAGTGTGCAACGTGCTCACAGTCAGGACTCCGCTCTGCTTCACATTCTCGTCACGTGACCTGCACATATGCAAACTTAAGGCCATGTGCTGACCGCCTGCTCTTCCAATTCTCAAAATGGTCTCAATTGAGACAATATATGACATCACTGGGAGGAATTTGGCCTTGTAATGGTCGCACCTTACGTCGCTTTGTCGGTCAATAAACGCCTGGAGTGTAATACTTCATTTTGCCAACAGAGGGCATAATGGGGAATCATTTCTGTGCAGACTGGATCGCTAGAGGTCTGCAAATCCCTACTGGCGGGGATCAGGTGATCACTAGGGTTGAGCGAAACGGATCGTTCATTTTCATAAGTCGCCGACTTTTGGCAAAGTCGGCGTCTCATGAAACCGAGCCGATCCCAGCGTTGCATCGGCCATGCGGTACGCGACTTTCGCGCCAAAGTCGCGTTTCAATGACGCTAAAAGCGCCATTTCTCAGCCAATGAAGGTGAACGCGGAGTGTGGGCAGCGTGATGACATAGTTCTCAGTCCCCACCATCTTAGAGAAGGGCATTGCAGTGATTGGCTTGCTTTCTGCGGCGTCACAGGGGCTATAAAGGGGCGTTCCCGCTGACCGCCATCTTACTGCTGCTGATGTGAGCGTAGGGAGAGGTTGCTGCCACTTCTTCAGAAGCAGGGAGAGCGTTAGGCAGGGTCCACTAACCACCAAACCGCTTGTGCTGTAGCGATTTCCACTGTCCAACACCACCTTTTGATTGCAGGGACAGTGGAAGCTACATTTTTTTTTCCTCAGCGCTGTCGCTCATTGGGCTGCCTTAGAAGGCTCCCTGACCCTGATAGCTGCGTTGCTGTGCCTGTGTGTGTACGCCGCTGTGCAAACCAACTGCTTTTTTCAAAGCACAAATCCTGTTGTTCCTTCCTTTCTGCACAGCTATCTTGTGTGTTTGTCCACACTTTTGTGTGCAGCAGTCCTTTTTCTAGCTGCCTGCCATACTTTTCTGAGATAACTGCAGGGAGATAAATCTTGGCAAGTCTGCCTCCGTGCCATTGCTGTGTGTGGCATCTCACTCTCATTGTGTGGCACCGAAAAAACCACTGTGTGATACTTGGCCATTTTTTTTTTTTGTCTAAATTCTCCCTTTTCAAAAAAAAAAAGTTAGTGGGAGATAAATATGGGCAAGTCTGCTTGAGTGCTGGTCCTGTGTGTGGCATCTGTCTCTCATTGTGTCCCACCGAAAAGCAGTGTGTAATACTTGGCCTTTTAGTTTTTGGGGGGTAAATTCTCCCTTTTAAAAAAAAAAAAAAAATTAGTGGGAGATAAATATGGGCAAGTCTGCTTGAGTGCTGGTCCTGTGTGTGCCATCTGTCTCAAATTATTGGGGCACAGAAAACCTAGTGTGTAACATTGGGCCTGATTTTCCTTTCAGTGTCAGGCACCTATAAAGGTATATATAAATCCTACAGAAGTTTGAGTTCACCTTATAAGTTGTTTTACAGTAACAAATACCGTTACTTTGGTTACGTTTTGCAAACAATGAGGAAGTCTAGTGGAAGAGGTCGTGGCCGTGGGTGGTCATTGTCAGCTGGTAATGATGCTAGTGGTGGTGGAGCATCAGGTGGTCGTGGTAAAAGCAGTACAGCACCTAAGTCTCGAGTTGTTGAGCCAAAAACGTCGTCTGCCTACACAAGGCCTCGAACGCTCTCTTTTCTGGGAGTAGGAAAACCACTTTTGAAGCCGGAGCAGGAGGAACAAGTATTGGCTTTCATTGCTCACTCTGCCTCTAGCTCTTTCGCCTCCTCCTCGGAAAGTGCCAAATGTCAGAGCAGTGCATCGTCAGTGGATGCTCCCGGTCAGGAACAAGTCGCTTCCTTGTGTCCTTCACCCAGAACAACAGTGAAGGATGCGTCAGTCGACACAACAGGTTACTCCATGGAGCTCTTTACACATACCGTTCCTGGGTTACACAGTGAAACAGTTAACAGGCCATGCCCATTAGAAGTTGAATCGGACATGGAGTGCACAGATGCACAGCCACAGCCAGATTACTATGCTGTTCCTTTGACTCAGACCAGAACATTGCCCTCGCAGTGTACTAAGGCAGAATCAAACCCAGCGGAGACTATGGTGCCCCGTCACGAACGCTATACCACCGGCTTACACGGTGACACAGACGAAGTTGCACATGACATAGAAGAGGAGGTCATAGATGCCCCAGTTGTTGACCCCGATTGGCAGCCATTGGGGGAACAGGGTGCAGGCGGCAGTAGTTCAGAAGCGGAGGAGGAGGAGCCACAGCAGGCATCAACATCACAACAGGTTCCATCTACCGGGCCCGTATCTGGCCAAAAACGCGTGGCAAAACCAAAACCTGTTGGAGGACAGCGTGGCCATCCGGTTAAAGAAGCTCAGTCTGCAATGCCTGAAAAGTTATCCGATAGTAGAAAGAGTGCAGTCTGGCATTTTTTTAAACAACATCCAAATGATCAGCGCAAAGTCATCTGTCAAAAATGTTCAACTACCTTAAGCAGAGGTCAGAATCTTAAAAGTCTAAATACAAGTTGCATGCATAGACATTTATCCACCATGCATTTTCAAGCCTGGAATAACTACCAAATGTCCCTAAAGGTTGCAGCATCCTCGGCCAATGAAGCTAGTCAGCAACGCTACATCCCTTCCCTCACTGTAAACCCACCATTTCCCGCACCACCTGCAGTATCTGTGCAGCTTTCGTCGCCAGGCCAAAAAAGTCAGGGAATCGCCAGGTTTGCAGTAGGAAACACTGCATGTAGGGCACCGGCAAGAATACCATCTCCAACCCTCTCTCAGTCTGCCATGTCCACCGGCACCACCGCTACTTCCACGATCTCCAGCTCTCCAGTCCAGCTCACCCTACATGAGACTCTTGTTAGGAAAAGGAAGTACTCATCCTCACATCCGCGTACACAGGGTTTGAACGCCCACATTGCTAGACTAATCTCATTAGAGATGATGCCCTACCGGTTAGTTGAAAGTGAAGCTTTCAAAGCGCTGATGGACTACGCTGTACCATGCTACGAGCTACCCAGTCGGCACTTCTTTTCTAGAAAAGCCATCCCAGCACTCCAACAGCATGTTAAAGACCGCATCGTCCATGCACTCAGGCAGTCTGTGACTGCAAAGGTGCACCTGACAACAGATGCATGGACCAGTAGGCATGGCCAGGGACGTTACGTGTCCATCACGGCACACTGGGTGAATGTGGTGGATGCAGGGTCCACAGGGGACAGCAATATTGGGACAGTTCTGCCTAGCCCACGGTCAAGGAAAGAGTTGGCTGTAGGCGTTCTCCCCCCTCCTCCTCTTCCTCCTGCAGAAGCGAGAGCTCGTCCACAGACCGCAGTCGCACATCCACTCCATCCGCAGCTGCCACTGTTGCACACCAGGTGTGCCATTATGGGACAGCTAGTGGCAAGCGTCAGCAGGCTGTATTGGCAATGAAGTGTTTGGGCGACAACAGACACACCGCGGAAGTTCTGTCCGAGTTCTTGCAGAAAGAAACTCAGTCATGGCTGGGCACTGTACATCTTGAGGCAGGCAAGGTAGTGAGTGATAACGGAAGGAATTTCATGGCTGCCATAGCCCTTTCCCAACTGAAACACATTCCTTGCCTGGCTCACACCTTAAACCTGGTGGTGCAGTGCTTCCTGAAAAGTTATCCGGGGTTACCCGACCTGCTCCTCAAAGTGCGTGGACTTTGCTCACATATCCGCCGTTCGCCCGTACACTGCAGCCGTATGCAGAACTATCAGCGGTCTTTGAACCTTCCTCAGCATCGTCTAATCATCGACATTTCAACAAGGTGGAACTCCACACTGCACATGCTTCAGAGACTGTGCGAACAGAGGCGTGCTGTTATGTTTTTGTGGGAGGATACACATACACGGGCAGGCAGTTGGATGGCAGACATGGAGTTGTCAGGTGTGCAGTGGTCCAAGATACAAGACCTGTGTCAAGTCCTTCAGTGTTTTGAGGAATGCACACGGCTGGTTAGTGCAGACAACGCCATAATAAGCATGAGCATCCCCCTAATGCGTCTGCTGATGCAAAGTTTGACACACATAAAGGAGCAGGCGTCTGCAGCCGAGGAAGAGGAAAGCCTTGATGACAGTCAGCCATTGTCTGGTCAGGGCCGTATAAAGGACGCGGTAGCGGGCGAAGAGGAGGAGGAGGACGAGGAGGATGATGGGGATGAGTACTTTTTGAATGAGGAAGCTTCTCCTGGGCCAACAGAAATTAGTGGCGTTGCAAGGCCGGGTTCTGTTTTTTTAAGGGAGACAAGTGACGTAGATTTGCCTGTAACTGCCCCTCAAACCAGCACAACCGCAGATTTGACAACTGGAACTTTGGCCCACATGGCGGATTATGCCTTACGTACCCTCAAAAGGGACACACGCATTATTAAAATGATGAGCGATGACGATTACTGGTTGGCCTGCATCCTTGACCCTCGCTATAAAGGCAAATTGCAAAATATTATGCCACATGAGAACCTCGAACAAATATTAGTAACCAAACAAGCTACTCTTGTAGACCGTTTGATTCAGGCATTCCCAGCACACAGCGCCGGTGATGGTTCTCACACGAGCTGCAGGGGGCTACAGGGCAGAGGTGTTAAGGTACCTTCACACGAAACGACTTTGTAACGATATCGCTAGCGATCCGTGACGTTGCAGCGTCCTGGCTAGCGATATGGTTTAGTTTGACACGCAGCAGCGATCAGGATCCTGCTGTGATGTCGCTGGTCGCTGAATAAAGTTCAGAACTTTATTTGGTCGTCCGATCGCCGTGTATCGTTGTGTTTGACAGCAAAAGCAACGATACCAGCGATATTTTACACTGGTAACCAGGGTAAACATCGGGTTACTAAGCGCAGGGCCGCGCTTAGTAACCCGATGTTTACCCTGGTTACCAGCGTAAAATGTAAAAAAACCAAACACTACATACTTACATGCGTCCCCCGGCGTCCGCTTCCCACACTGACTGAGCGCCGCAAAGTGAAAGTGAAAGCACAGCGGTGACGTCACCGCTGTGCCCTGCTACTGCCGGCGCTCACACAGTGCAGGAAGCGGACGCCGGGGGACGCATGTAAGTATGTAGTGTTTGTTTTTTTTACATTTTACGCTGGTAACCAGGGTAAACATCGGGTTACTAAGCGCTGCCCTGCGCTTAGCAACCCGATGTTTACCCTGGTTACCTGGGGACCTCGGCATCGTTGGTCGCTGGAGAGCGGTCTGTGTGACAGCTCTCCAGCGACCAAACAGCGACGCTGCAGCGATCGGCATCGTTGTCACTATCGCTGCAGCGTCGCTTCGTGTGAAGGTACCTTTAGAGGTGCACAGATCAGAAGTGGCGTTGGACAGAGGGGTTTTCTGACCAGGTTGTGGAGTGATTTCGCAATGACCGCAGACAGGACAGGTACTGCAGCATCCATTCAAAGTGACAGGAGACAACATTTGTCCAGTATGGTTACTAACTATTTTTCAGCCCTTATTGATGTTCTCCCTCAACCGTCATTCCCATTTGGGCATCCAAATTAGACACCTGGCCTGAATTGGCAGAATATGCGTTGCAGGAGCTCGCTTGCCCGGCAGCAAGTGTCCTATCAGAAAGAGTATTCAGTGCTGCTGGTTCAATATTAACCGAAAAAAGGACTCGTCTGGCTACCCAAAATGTGGATGATCTCACCTTTATTAAAATGAACCACTCCTGGATTTCAAATTATTTTGCCCCACCTTTCCCGGCTGACACCTAGCTTTCCTATAAAAAGGTCTTGCATGTGGACTGGTCTTACTGAGTGTTCCAATCTGTTAATTTGCAGCAGCTGTTTGTCCAGCATACGACATGTTTACACCTCCCCCAATGGGAAAAATCCACCCACGGGGCCGTTGTCTCGCCACTTGGCGCAAGCACCCGTTACAGTGCCGTTTGTCTGAAGAGGTGGGTGTGCTTGCTTTTGGTCGACGGCACTGCCACTGGGTCCCTCATAGTACAATGTAGTGTCTCTGGCGGTGGTGGTGCGCACCCAACGTCAGACACGCCGTTGTAACATAAGGGGCCCTTGGACGGTACCGCCGGCCACAAGAGAGTCCCCCCCCCCCCAGCTCAAACTGTGCTCTACCACGTGCAAAATTATCTCGCACAGCTCCACCAATGTTTAGTCTATGCGCTGACATCATTCAATGCCTGGCACTGACAAACAATACCAATTTGTTGACATCTATGATGCTAGTTAAAGTAGTCTGGGTCAGTGTCCTATATTGACACCAGTAAATACTAATTTACTGCCAAATTACTTTGTCATAAACTCTGCAGATGAGCCCACCCCTGTACCTAAGCATGCCACCCTTTTTTTACTTATAGTTGTTTTGCGAGACATTAAATTTTTTTTTTTTTTTGGAGTACTAACTGTGTCAGACACTCCTTGCAATACTCCTCCACTGACCACAATGCTGCCTGCCTGTGTATCCATGTAACCGATGTAAAACTGCCATGCCTGCCTATTGTTTGTTATTTTAGGCCTTTGATAGCCTGTCTGCGGCCCCTACTTGCAATACTCCTCCACTGACCACAATGCTGCCTGCCTGTGTATCCATGTAACCGATTTTAAACTGCCATGCCTGCCTATTGTTTTTTATTTTAGGCCTTTGATAGCCTGTGTGCGGCCCCTACTTGCAATACTCCTCCACTGACCACACCAATGCTGCCCGCGTACCCCTGGAACCTATTTAAAAGTTCATAGAGCCTAGTTATATATTTTATTTACTATTAATAAGGCCATGATGGACTACGCTGTACCACGCTACAAGCTAACCAGTCGACACTTCTTTTGCGAGAAAAGCCATCCCACCCCTCCACCAGCATGTAAAAGACCGCATTGTCCATGCACTCTGGCAATCTGTGAGTACAAAGGTGCACCTGACAACAGACGCATGGACCTGTAGGCATGGCCACGGAAGATTACGTGTCCATTACGGCGCAATGGGTTAATGTGGTGGATGCATGGTCCACAGGGGACAGCCTACTAAGTCTGTCTGCAGTCCCTAATTCAAATTGTCCTCCACTGTCTAAATCGGAGCTTACACCTTCTGGCTTTCGGCCTATAGTATCAGAAATTAAACTGCATTTGGCATTCAACTTTGGTTACGGCCTACTAACGGTGTCTGCCCCTCCCTGGTGTTTGCCCTCAACTGAATAAAGCTGAGCTTCAACCTTCTGGCTCTCATTAAGTGCTGTGTTTAAATTAAAAAATGGTGTTTAGGGCCTACTAACGGTGTCTGCCCCTGCCTGGTGTTTGTCCTCAACTGAATACAGCTGTGCTTCAACCTTCTGGCTCTCATTAAGTGCTGTGTTTTTAAAAATTGGTGGTTCCGGCCTACTAACGGTGTCTGCCCCTCCCTGGTGTTGCCCTCAACTGAATACAGCTGACCTTCTACCTTCTGGCTTTCGCCCTATACTATCAGATATTAAACTGCATTTGGCCTATTAGTGTGTTTGGGCCCTTAAAACAGTGTCTGCTGCTCCTGGGTTTGCTACTCCACTGAACAAAGCAATGCCGCCTGTTTAGTCCTGTTACCAATTTTGAACTGCATTTAGCCTACTTTATTCTTTGGCCCTATATCTGTTTCCTCCTCATCCTGCCCATTGCCCAGCCACTGCTAGATGAGTCTGCTGGTACATTGACCTAGACCACTACATTCCCCTTGTACTCTACACAGCCAGAATCTGACCCTGCTGAAAGTCAGGTTCCCCTTCCCGCATGTTATACCACCTTACACAGGGACAAAGAGGAAGGTGCAGATGAAAGTGCAGGTTCCTTCATCAGGTGGGGGGGGCATACTTGTTGGCGACGTCACTGGCACAGGGCCCCTCAGAGTATGCAAAAGTGTCGCTGCTGGTGGGAGGCGCCCCCGCCGTGCAAACACACCGCTGTACTTTGAGGGGCCCTGTGCCAGTGCCAATGTGAACGAGTGGGCCCCCCCCTGCTTGCTCAGGATCACAGCACTTGCAACGTTGAAATACTTACCTCTCCCTGCTCCACCGCCGTGACGTAGTCCACATTTCCTAGGCCCACTAAAGCCTTGAACCAGCCCTACCCCCCACAACTTTTGCCAAATGACCCCCAAGTTCCAATGCCCAACTATTATTATAAAGTTAATTAAGATTGACAAGCTTCAGAAACAAGAATGGATGTTTTTGGCATTAAAATGGGCACTGTAGGTGTTTTCCTGGCCTCCACTCAATGCCGACTATGGTTCCCCATTGACTTGCATTGGGTTTCGTGTTTCGGTCGATCCCCGACTTTTCGCGATAATCGGCCGACTGCACTCGACTCGACTCTGGACAAAGTCGGGTTTCACAAAACCCGACTCGACCTTAAAAAAATGAAAGTCGCTCAACCCTAGTGATCACTACCAGCGCGTCCTGCACCTTGTTAATGAGGTTTTCCACTATAATAAAAGGGGACCCCAGAACTTTTTTAAAAATATAAACACCCAAATAGAGCAGGTAATTAACCCTTTCCTAAATCCAGCACTGCCTCCCTGCCAATGCTCCGGTCTCTGTGTTTTGGTTGCAGTCACGAATACTGGTCACTTCACCACTGCAGCCAATCAGCATATCAGGGTTGAGCTCAGTGATTGTCTGCAGCGGTGATGCGAGCTGTAGTTGAGACTTTATTAATGATCAGTGGCAGAGAGCCAGCGCTGTGTCCAGGGAGGGGGAGAACCTGTATAAAAGAGGGACCGCTATCATAAAAAAAGAATATTAGGGAAGACAGAGCAGTAAATTATCCTCCTGTCCGTCAGCAGTTATTGGGGGGAGATTTTGCAACCTTTCGGTCCAGCGGTTCTGAATGAATCTCCTCATCGCTCGCCCCGTCTAGTGACTATGGAGAAATCGCAAGTTCAAGAAAAGGTAAAAAGTTTTTACAAAGTTTCTCAGCTCTTAGGAAGTTTTTCTATTAAGTAGTAATGGAGTAATATCATTTCACAAAGTTTTTACAAACTTTATAAACTTAAACGCAATACCTTCAATACAGGAAAAAGATTTTACAACGTTTTTCAACTTCGGTAAAGTTGAAAAACTTTGTAAAAACTTTTTCCTTTATTGAACTTGAGTTGTTTTTATCATGTGTGCCCACATCTGTCCCATCCACAGGACACCTTCTCCTAATGTGGGAACTACTGACATTTTCTGACCGGTGATTTTGAAATCTAGCGCGCTGCCTATAAAATCCACGAGGGAAAAAGAGTGACACAGGCACACAGGGGTTTTCTGGAGGGGCCGGACACCAGTGCTAGACGCACATATGTTATATGGAAAACGTGATTTTCTTTTTTTCTTACCACGAAAATTGATTTTCCTTTAGCTCAGCGCCATCTAGTGACCGATGATGGAAATTTATTTTAATTTTATGATTTTCACAATTGGGACGCACCTACAGAGACTGGGAAAGTTACAGCTAAACTATCTACATAGGGGAAAGAGGAACCACTAAAGTGAATGTGACATAACGGGCCCAGGGAATCAACCTACATGAAGAAGAAAAACTTTTCATTGAGGCAAAAATAAAGTTCACATACAGGTTTAATCTACCCTATAAAGAAACACTTTATATATAAATTATTATTTTAATAATAATTACTTTATTTGCAGTCACTGTGTACATACATTACATTAATGATCCTGAGTTACACCCTGTATTATACCCCAGAGCTGCACTCACTATTCTGCTGGTGCAGTCACTGTGTACATACATTACATTACTGATCCTGAGTTACATCCTGTATTATACTCCAGAGCTGCACTCACTATTCTGCTGGTGCAGTCTCTGTGTACATACATTACATTACTGATCCTGAGTTACATCCTGTATTATACTCCAGAGCTGCACTCACTATTCTGCTGGTGCAGTCACTGTGTACATACATTACATTACTGATCCTGAGTTACATCCTGCATTATACCCCAGAGCTGTACTCACTATTCTGCTGGTGCAGTCACTGTGTACATACATTACATTACTGATCCTGAGTTACATCCTGCATTATACCCCAGAGCTGTACTCACTATTCTGCTGGTGCAGTCACTGTGTACATACATTACTGATCCTGAGTTACATCCTGTATTATACCCCAGAGCTGCACTCACTATTCTGCTGGTGCAGTCTCTGTGTACATACATTACATTACTGATCCTGAGTTACATCCTGTATTATACCCCAGAGCTGCACTCACTATTCTGCTGGTGCAGTCACTGTGTACATACATTACTGATCCTGAGTTACATCCTGTATTATACCCCAGAGCTGCACTCACTATTCTGCTGGTGCAGTCTCTGTGTACATACATTACATTACTGATCCTGAGTTACATCCTGTATTATACTCCAGAGCTGCACTCACTATTGTCCTGGTGCAGTCACTGTGTACATACATTACTGATCATGAGTTACATCCTGTATTATACCCGAGCTGCACTCACTATTCTGCTGGTGCAGTCATTGTGTACATACATTACATTACTGATCCTGAGTTACCATCCTGTATTATACCCCAGAGCTGCACTCACTATTCTGCTGGTGCAGTCACTGTGTACATACATTACATTACTGATCCTGAGTTACATCCTGTATTATACCCCAGAGCTGCACTCATTATTCTGCTGGTGCAGTCTCTGTGTACATACATTACATTACTGATCCTGAGTTACATCCTGTATTATACCCCAGAGCTGCACTCACTATTCTGCTGGTGCAGTCACTGTGTACATACATTACATTACTGATCCTGAGTTACATCCTGTATTATACCCCAGAGCTGCACTCACTATTCTGCTGGTGCAGTCTCTGTGTACATACATTACATTACTGATCCTGAGTTACATTCTGTATTATACTCCAGAGCTGCACTCTCTATTCTGCTGGTGCAGTCACTGTGTACATACATTACATTACTGATCCTGAGTTACATCCTGTATTATACTCCAGAGCTGGACTCACTATTCTCCTGGTGCAGTCACTGTGTACATACATTACTGATCATGAGTTACATCCTGTATTATACCCGAGCTGCACTCACTATTCTGCTGGTGCAGTCATTGTGTACATACATTACATTACTGATCCTGAGTTACCATCCTGTATTATACCCCAGAGCTGCACTCACTATTCTGCTGGTGCAGTCACTGTGTACATACATTACATTACTGATCCTGAGTTACATCCTGTATTATACCCCAGAGCTGCACTCTCTATTCTGCTGGTGCAGTCACTGTGTACATACATTACATTACTGATCCTGAGTTACATCCTGTATTATACTCCAGAGCTGCACTCACTATTCTGCTGGTGCAGTCACTGTGTACATACATTACATTACTGATCCTGAGTTACATCCGGTATTTTACCCCAGAGCTGCGCTCACTATTCTGCCGGTGCAGTCACTGTGTACATACATTACATTACTGATCCTGAGTTACACCCTGTATTATATCCCAGAGCTGCACTCACTATTCTGCTGGTGCAGTCACTGTGTACATACATTACTGATCCTGAGTTACATCCTGTATTATACTCCAGAGCTGCACTCACTATTCTGCTGGTGCAGTCACTGTGTACATACATTACATTACTGATCCTGAGTTACATCCTGTATTCTACCCCAGAGCTGCACTCACTATTCTGCTGGTGCAGTCACTGTGTACATACATTACTGATCCTGAGTTCCATCCTGTATTATACCCCAGAGCTGCACTCACTATTCTGCTTTATCACGGGGTGCTGTGTCCCTCATCTGTGACCTGCAGTTGATAAGGGCGGCTGTTTTCTGTGCTTTTTCCCCTCTCCTACCTGATTTTTCAGTGCTTCCAGCTGCGTCTCGTAGTTTTGGACGACTTCATGCCGTCTCTTCTCTGCTTCTTCCAACTTTTTCGAGAGGACCCCGATCTAAGGTTAAAAAAAAAAAACAAACAAAAAAAAACAGTAGAAGGATATAAGTTGTCTTTTATAATTAGCCAATATGTAAGGAGGCTCCTGGGTCGTATGTGATGAGGCATTCGGATGGATGGAAACCTTTGTCCTGGGGATCACTGATCTGATGTCGCCTCATCCCAGGTCGTAGCAGCGTCACTTCTCCTCCTATGTTCTACGGGATACAGCATGTGACCGGAGCAGTGTGTGGAGGGGGCTGGCTGGGGACTCATCTCAATACCTATGCCAAATACATTTTCTGCCATGGCTGATGCACGAATAAAGAAAGGGGTGGGTTTGGCGGCTATTGAAACAGGCAGCGAGCCAGCCCCCTTCACGTGACGACATAGGAAACGTTGTTGTGTGTTCTGCACAGGACCAGAAGTGAAGCTGCATCTAACGAGATTCATGGGACCTTGGTCCAGAGGGCAAGTCAGTAGCCTGTGTTCACCGGACCAGAGCCCTGCGAACCCTCCCCTACCTGCCGGCGTCCCCAGCGCCTCTTCTGACCAGTAGCCCCAAAGCAATGTCATCACCAAGTGTATTCAATCAAGTGTTGGGAGTCTCACATGCAATGCTCCCTGGGAAAAAGTATGCAAATTACTTCTCCTCCAGAAGGAACAATATTGTCTCCTATTATAGGAAGAGGTAGAATTCAGGATAACTCATGATTACCTTCAAATTTTGTTAAACAAAGAGCATCAGAAATTCTTACTTTGCTGCCGTCACCACCCCACAATAAGAATAAACTGGGTGCACCCCCAACTCACTGTAAAATGTCAAAGAAAGACATGTCCCCACTTCTGGTAGAAAGTCAAACACCAGCCGCAGATCCCTGCAGAAAGTCAAAGACCCAACCTCACGTCCTGAAAAATGTCAAAGAGCAGCTCCCTCTAGAAAGTAAAAAACTCGCTCCTGTTCCAGTAGAAAGTCAAAGACCTACCCCATGAAGAAAGGCAAAGAAAGACCAGCTCCCTCTTCCCCTAGAAAGTACAAAAACCTTCTCCCCGATTCATCTAGGAAAGACAAAAACCAGCTTCCTGTACAAAGACAAAGACCAGCCCCGCTTCCTGTATATAAAGACCAGCTCCTGCTTCCTGTAGATAAAGACCAGCCCCCGATTCCTGTAGAAAGACAAAGACCAGCCCCCGCTTCCTGTAGAAACAGAGACCAGCCCCCGCTTCCTGTAGAAAGACAAAGACCAGCCCCCGCTTTCTGCAAATAAAGACCAGCCTCCGCTTCCTGTAGATAACGTCCAGCCCCTGCTTCCTGTATATAAAGACCAGCTCCTGCTTCCTGTATATAAAGACCAGCTCCTGCTTCCTGTAGACAAAGACCAGCCCCCGCTTGCTGTAGATAAGGACCCGCCCCCACTTCCTGTAGATAAAAACCAGCCCCCGCTTGCTGTAGATAAAGACCTGTCCCCGCTTCCTGTAGATAAAGTCAAAGACCAGCCCCCGCTTCCTGTAGATAAAGACCAGCCCTCACTTGCTGTAGATAAGGACCCGCCCCCGCTTCCTGTAGATAAGGACCTGCCCCCGCTTCCTGTAGATAAAGACCAGCCCCCGCTTGCTGTAGATAAAGACCTGTCCCTGCTTCCTGTAGATAAAGACCAGCCCCCGCTTCCTGTAGATAAAGACCAGCCCTCACTTGCTGTAGATAAGGACCCGCCCCCGCTTCCTGTAGATAAGGACCTGCCCCCGCTTCCTGTAGATAAAGACCATCCCCCGCTTCCTGTAGATAAAGACCAGCCCCCGCTTCCTGTAGATAAAGACCTGTCCCCGCTTCCTGTAGATAAAGACCAGCCCTCACTTGCTGTAGATAAGGACCCGCCCCCGCTTCCTGTAGATAAGGACCTGCCCCCGCTTCCTGTAGATAAGGACCTGCCCCGCTTCCTGTAGATAAAGACCAGCCCCCGCTTGCTGTAGATAAAGACCTGTCCCCGCTTCTTGTAGATAAAGACCAGCCCCCGCTTGCTGTAGATAAAGACCTGTCCCTGCTTCCTGTAGATAAAGTCAAAGACCAGCCCCCGCTTCCTGTAGACAAAAACCAGCCCCCGCTTTCTGCAAATAAAGACCAGCCTCCTCTTCCTGTAGATAGACAACCACCAGCCCCCGCTTCCTGTAGATAAAGACCAGCCCCCGCTTCCTGTAGATAACGTCCAGCCCCTGCTTCCTGTTTATAAAGACCAGCTCCTGCTTCCTGTAGACAAAGACCAGCCCCCGCTTGCTGTAGATAAAGACCAGCCTCCGCTTCCTGTAGATAAAGTCAAAGACCAGCCCCCGCTTCCTGTAGATAAAGACCAGCCCTCGCTTGCTGTAGATAAGGACCCGACCCCGCTTCCTGTAGATAAGGACCTGCCCCCGCTTCCTGTAGATAAGGACCTGCCCCCGCTTCCTGTAGATAAAGACCAGCCCCCGCTTGCTGTAGATAAAGACCTGTCCCCGCTTCCTGTAGATAAAGTCAAAGACCAGCCCCCGCTTCCTGTAGATAAAGACCAGCCCTCACTTGCTGTAGATAAGGACAAGCCCCCGCTTCCTGTAGATAAAGACCAGCCCCCGCTTCCTGTAGATAAAGACCAGCCCCCGCTTCCTGTAGATAAAGACCAGCCCTCGCTTGCTGTAGATAAGGACAAGCCCCCGCTTACTGTAGATAAAGACCAGCCCCCGCTTCCTGTAGATAAAGACCAGCCCCCGCTTCCTGTAGATAAAGACCAGCCCTCGCTTGCTGTAGATAAGGACCAGCCCCCGCTTACTGTAGATAAAGACCAGCCCCCGCTTCCTGTAGATAAAGACCAGCCCCCGCTTGCTGTAGATAAGGACCCGCCCCCGCTTCCTGTAGATAAAGACCAGCCCCCGCTTGCTGTAGATAAAGACCAGCCCCCGCTTGCTGTAGATAAGGACCCGCCCCCGCTTCCTGTAGATAAAGACCAGCCCCCGCTAGCTGTAGATGAAGGCCAGCCCCCGCTAGCTGTAGATGTACACTTGACTACCAGCGGTGGACAGTAAGTGACACAGAAGGGAGACGCCTCGTTGTTGATACCCTATGATTTTATTATTCATTAATGATTCATACAAAACGTGATTTACAGATTTGTACATTAATCACATTATCAAAAGATATCAAGTTGTCTAGAAGTATGTGCACTGGGACAGACATACAGGGCACCTACGTGTAGGTGTCATTTCAGGTAGTTTTCTCCTTCTGGAGAAGAGCTAGTTTGCATACGATAATATTACAATGCGTGACCCAATACTCCATTACCTCACAGTCCTTCTGATCCAAGGCACATCGGGTTGTGGTCAGCTCCAGCTCCTGAGCCTGCAGCCTCTGCTCCAGCACCAGGACCTGCTTCTCCCACTCCTCCTTCTTACTATTCACCATGATGTCGATCTGGTGCATCAGCTCCTCCAGCTCGTTCTCACAGGAGGAGTCACTGCGATACAAAGGAAACTGTTCAAATTCTATGCAAAAAAGGGTTTCATCACAATCCTAGCTGAAGTCGGAAAGAAATCCTGATCCACCATGCTTTACACTGCAGCGCTTCATATTCACCTCTAGAAAGTATTTGACCCATTCATACATTACTGTTGTTTCCCAGCTTCAGAGTGAGAAGGTTTCCATTCACTGACAACAAGCAGCCATATTGAAAAAAACTGAGGGATTCAGACACATAGGGCCCAGTTAATTTAATTTGCACTTTTTTTCTCTACTTGATTTTCGCCTGTTTTTCATTGGCGCCTTTTGAAAGTCCATTTTACGTGTTCCTTTGTTGTTTTTTTTCTTTTTGTTCAAGATTGTGGGCAGTGGGTGTCGTTTGGGGGTCTCCAGATTTCCAGATGTTTTCGGCTGATTCATATAATAGCAGTTTTGCAAAGAAAAAGTCGCAAAATTTTGGCGCAAATATATTCCGGTCATTTTATGAACATGGGAAAATTTTGGGTCTAGTTCTCAGACATTGTGGCGCGATATGTGACCTTTTGTACTAAAAAGTCGCAGAAAAAAAAAAAGGTTAAAAGGCAAAAATACAAGAATTTGTCATAAAAAAAAGAACGTGTTTCATTTATTCAGACATTGCCACAGTTGGCGGGTACATGGAGCCCAAGAAATTTTGAGGAATTTGGCGTTAATAAAAAAAACACAAATGATGAAACGGGCCATAATACGTTATTATAAAATAACTATAAGCCGGGAGCACTTATGAGGGGGCAGCGCTGCCTCCAGGAAAATGCCCAATTTATAGAGGAGCCACAAGGGTCCATTGCTCGCAGGGGCTTCATGGGATCCGAAAATTGGGAGCGTGATACTTATTTTACGTGTCATAAAAATCCAAATGGATATTTTCCGATGCAGCTGACCGGTTGTGTAAAGCCGCACACAGTCGTGGGGTGCGGGTTGTGCTCCGTGCCAAATCTGACAGGTGTGAGCGGAGACTTAAAGGGGTTTTCTGCTCTTTAGTAAAAGCTACCATGATAAATAAAAGAAGCCGTTGTTAAAGTCCGCCCTCTGCTCCACTGCCGTCACTGCAGGTGCCACTGATGGGAACGTAAACTCATATGCCGGCGCCTGTGCTCACAGATGAAAAAAAATAATAATAATAATTGCATACATATTCAAATAAAAATACCTAACACCAAATCCCCGAAGCCCTTGTCTCCTAGAAATAATGTAAAATAAACCACATTAACTCACCTGTCCGCCGTAGTCCACGTAATCCCGAGTGGCCCACAGCAATCTCACGTGTAGAGCAGTCACATCGGGATATGTGACCGCTCTACCCGGCCGCCGGCGGTACACTGCCAGGAGGTAATCGCTCCCGCAGTGGATCACTGAGATGCTGTGAAAGTTCACCAGAGTTCATCAGCTCCGATGCTGTCACTTATGGCACCGCTGCGTGAGAACTTTCTCACGGCAGCTCAGTGATACACTGCGGGAGTGATTACCTCCTGTGTCAGTGTATATCCAGCTGTCTTTGAGAGCAGTCATATCAGTGACTGCTCACAAAGTGATCAGTATCGTCGTGGGACATTATGGATTATCTTCTCTGATAGGTGATGAATATTGTGGTTTATTATTTTATTTTTGTTACAGGAGACGTTGGCTTCGGTGGATTAGGCGTTCAGAGAGTATGGTTTAATTAAGATTCATTAAAGGAGTCTGTGTCATTATTTCAAATAAAGGACTTTATTCTGGTGTCTGTGTTTTTATACAATATCACTATGGGGTTACTAATGGATAGGTGTCTTATTCACGCCTCTCCATTACTAACCTGTGGGATTGATGTCACCTGACAATACAAAGGTGAACATCAACCCCACAAATATGAACCCCACTTGCCACCGCTACAGGGCAAGTAAGAAGAGCGAAGCTAAGCGCCAGATTTGGCGCTTCTTATAGATGAGCCTTTTCTGGGACGGCTGAGAGCTGATGTTTTTAGTCTGGGAGGGGGCCGATATCCATGGCCCCTTCCTAGGCTATCAATAGCAGCCCGCAGCTGTCTGCCTAGCCTTTGCTGGTCAGATTTTATAGGGGGACCCTATGTCTATGTTTGCCGTAGCATTTTTCCTGCCAAGAGATGCAGAAACCTTGCAGAAATTTCTGCAAGGAAATACTCAACGTGCACACATACCCTAACACCGGAGATGATTGTGATGTGTGATGTCAGCAGGACCCGGCACTCACCCCATTGTCTGGTACTTCTGGAAGACCACCCGCTGCTGGGTCACGTCCATTGCTAGAAGGAAACACAATGAACACATCAAGGCCACAAGACAGCGACTGGCCATTAGCTTGTTTGGCAGTTAGGGGCAAGTCGGGATCCCCCATACCCATCAGATGGTGGCTCAGTCCCGCAGATTCCTCCCACAAACATCTAATTTGTAGATCTGCTCTTGTATTTCGGTGATCAATCGATCGTCATACACACGGCTGCGAATTACAGCACAAGCGCAGCTACGGAACAAAGTACATTACTTCTTCTAACCTCAGCTTCTGCAGAACCTCTTCATAGAACGGAAGCTTACAGTCCACCATCGATTTACAGTCATCCTTTCCATAAAGGTCTGCAGCAGCTGGCAGTGCGTCCTTACGCCCCCAGCTTGACCCGCACCCTTACGCCCCCAGCTTGACACGCACCCCCCAGCTTGCCACGCTCCCTTACGCCCCCAGCTTGACCCGCACCCTTACGCCCCCCCAGCTTGACCCGCACCCTTACGCCCCCGGCTTGCCACGCACCCTTAAGCCCTCGACTTGCCCCACGCCCTTACGCCCCCAGCTTGACCCGCACCCTTATGCCCCCAGCTTGCCCCACGACCTTACGCCCCCAGCTTGCCACGCACCCTTACGCCCCCAGCTTGCCCCACGACCTTACGCCCCCAGCTTGCCACGCACCCTTATGCCCCCAGCTTGCCCCACGACTTCTTGCCTCCAGCTTGCGGCGCAACCTTCCTCCCCAAGAATGACCAGCGACCTTCCGCCCAATAATTTAACCATGTGACCCAGGGAAGCCTAACCCTCAGACATTGGGTCTAGGAGTAGGGTGTCCAAAATTCCTCAAGAAAAGCACAACGCAACTCAGGGGAAGCCAACTACGGGGCTCAGTGATTCGGTAGAGTGGGACCCGGGGAGTAACTACAAGACTCTTTGTCTCATGGAGGGGGGAGGTTATTTGAGAACCAAAACCCAACTATGGGACCCCAAACTTGGGGAAAGAATCTCAACGAAGAGACTCAGATGTGGGGGGACTCAAGGTGGGAACTGCGCCCGCGCACCCTCAAGTCTGGGAATCTTGTGAGAGGAACACCCTAGTGGAACCCACTAACATTACAAGCTGTCAGATTGAGTCCAAGAGACTTAAAGGGATTGTACACCTTTGGGGACAATAGTTTTCTTTTTTCCTCTTAATTTCATGCATTTGAGGCTAAAAATCATCATGGTTATAGGGATTCATGACACATTCTGCACCGATTACTTTCCGTCGCGTCCGGCTGCAGAATGAGTTATCAGAGGATCTGTCAGTGAGCTTTTGTTCATCTGATGCTCCGACAGGAGAGGGTGCAACTAGAACCTCTCTTATTCTTACCTGTTGTCAGACTACAAACAATGGAAAAGCCAAAAATTGTGCAAAATTTTGTAATGAACCTCAACTGTAAATATATGATTGTTAGCCCCAAATACATGGATTTAAGGAAACTATAACAATAATTGTCCCCAAATGACGACATCCCCTTTAAAATCACAACTTGCCCCAAAAAAACAAAGCGTCACCTGCCTCCTGCCATGCAGCAAGGACATCATGTGCAGATAGCAGCATCGTGGTGACCGGGTCAGTGATAGAGAACGTACTGCAAGAACTACAATTCCCAGAATACCCTGCAGACCCCGTACCTTCGTATCAGGCGCTCTCCCCCGGGAATGACCGACCCCGCTCTGCCCCGCACTCACACTACAGCGTATCCGCGCCAGAGCTGCCGCCGGGGCGTAACCACGCCTACCTGTCAGCTTAACCACGCCCCCTTAGCGTAAACTGTACCTCTATGATGCCACCCACCGAACTCCCCATCCTATCAACGCACCTGTACGGCAGTTAACCACGCCCCGTTCCTAAACTGGCTGTTATAAACCCCATGTGGACGACGCCATCTGTTGCCTTAGCGACGACGGACAGCGACGGTAAGTGATGAGAGACAAAATACATCGCTTTGCGAAACGACATACCTTCCTGTGTGTTGTATTTTTATATATTTTTTTATTACTATCATTTTATACACATCTATAATTATATATGCAAATCTGCAGCTACTTATTCTGTGAAGGGGGAAGTAGCATCACTCTGCTCTCACTATGAGGGGTCCGTCAACGCAAGCGCAAACTCCAGCTGACCCGCCAGGTCTGTGCGCTGCATTACATGCTGCCAGCCAATCAGAGGCCCATAACCTATGCTGGCGGCACGTGACTGACGGTGCGTGGCAGTGATGTCATGCGCTCCTGGAGCGCCCCCAGACGCAGGGCCGCGGGGTACTCGGTACTGGGCCTCTCTGTCTCGGTCCTGGGGTTGTCACGGTGGCTAGACCCGGTCCGTGACCCTGCTAAGGGGCGTCCAATGAAAGGTGATGGTGTGTGGTGCGAGGCGCGATGAATAATGAGGACACAGGGTTGCAGTCTCTTTACCTCTTTACTGAAGGCTTCAGGATCCTTAATCCAGAGCACTGCTAACAGGGCTGTCTGAGTTCGGCCGGTCCGATGGCACATCCAGAGTTCCCTTTGCAGGTGGAAATCAGTAGCCTACCTTCTAGCGCCTGTGTGTTGTAGTACTTCCCTGCTCAGCACCACGGGATAGTCCTCACAACTGTTGTGTCTGTTTCTGATGTTCCCTCACAACTGATTCTGATGTTCTTCTTCGTCTCCCAGATGATATGGATAGGACGCACCTGTATGACGGGTAGGCCTGGAGTTCTTCCGGGACCCTAGTGACGCCCCTCTCCCACAATTGCCCCCTATGTCTGCTTAGGTGATTTAGGTGAGACAGCCAACCTATAATCAACTGTCCTGCCGCTGTTTGAAGTATTGCTTGGAGCCCAATACTTCCTCGGTGTTCCGGCTACGCGCCTCAGTAGGATGTTGCCGATCTCGGGGCATGACTCCTACTGGCTTTATCTCCTTTTTGCTGCGATCTCATTTCTCACTTCTCTACAATGTATCTCGCTTCGTATCCTCTCTTAAGATGCCACCACAACGGGTGTAGGCGCGGCTCCGTAACGTTCTGTCCTTTTCGCTAGGCCTCTGTCAGGATCCCACCACTGACAGGGACCCCCCTGAATCTTTCCCTGCAACACCCTCTGCCACAGGATGTTGCCTGGATCCAACCCAGTCAGCTTCTGTCTAACTTCCTATCCAGCCCCCAGTTTTACCAGATTGTGAGGAGTGGCCTAATACATTGAACCCTTTGCTCCCCCTGGTGGCTGAAGTGTGAAATGTAGTGTGTGACTGTGATACCTGGTCAGGTGAACTCCTTTTGTGCAATCAGACATAACATCACTCCCCTTAGTGGCAGAGCAACATTACTGCAATGACCAGATCTATGGGGCGCTGCACTCCCCCCCGGCTAAATCCAGTACTCCTGGACTGGGAAGAAGAACAACAATACATGTTAGCAAAAGACATGCAAAATTTTGAAATGCAATAAACAAGTAAATATAACAGTGCTTCCCTTTATGGGAGGTGAGGACTCTTGAACGTTACAAACGAAAACATGTTTAAATATTTTAAATAACATACTAATTTTCTGACTATAAATAACTTCTATTACCCAACCGGGTATTCTACTAAGTGCAAATTCTGAACAATAATTTAACTTTTTCCTTTAAGGGCGTATAGGCTGAACCCACTAAAGGCTTACTATAAAACTCTGAAATATAAATTAACTTTTTCTTTACTTCTCTTTTCTAAGTGCAACATTTTTCTTTTTACTCTCTGATTTTTCATATGCAGGACCGCCTGTCTATCTGCCCAGGCCTACTGCCTCTTTTCTTAGTACAGGATCAATGAACCATCTCCCTATGGCTCTCAGGAGGACTCACTAACCAACCCCCACGGGTTCACTTTATTGAAATTCGACCCGTCCTCAACCTCTAGTAACATCATTAAATGCAGCGCCCCCACCGCCGCAGGGCCGAGGGGTACCCGGTACCGGGCCTCTAGAGTCTCTGCTCTGGGGTTGTCACGGTGGCTAGGTCCGGTCCGTGACCCTGCCGAGGGGCGCACAGTCAGTGATGATTGATATGGATAGATGATGGTAGTGGTGAGGCTGTAGTGGTGCGGTGCAGTAAATAACGAGGACACCAGGTTGCAGTCTCTTTACCTTTTTACTGAAGATCTCTGGGTCCTCAGTCTGGAATCCGGTTAGCCAGGCTACGCAAGTCCGGCCGGTCCAATGGCACCTCCAGAGTTCTCTTAGCAGGTGGAAATCTGTGCCTTCCTTCTAGCGCTATGTGTTGCGGTCCTTCCCTGCTGTGCTTACGGAAAGTCCCCACAACTGTTGTGTCTGTTTCTTAAGTTCCCTCACAACTCGATTAGATGATGTTCTGCTAATCTTCCGTCCCTCCCTGATGTTACGGTTATGACGGCACCCGTTTGACAGGAAGGCTCGGAGCTCTTCCGGGACCCTAGAGTCGCCCCTCTCCACAAGTTGCCCCCCAAGACTGCATAGGTGATTTAGGTGAGACAGCCCGCCTGAGACTGACTGTCCTGCCGTAGGTTCGAAGTATTGCCTGAAGCTGTATGTAGAAATACTTCCTTCGGTGTTCCGGCCACCGGTTGTTTGCGCCTCAGTAGGATGTTGCCTCGGTCTTACAGCACGACCCCTACTGGTATTCTCCTTCTTGCTTTGATCTCGTTTCTCACTCAGCACAATCTATCTCGCTTCCAATCCCTTCTTGGGCACCGCCGCTATGCTGAGCAGGCACGGTCCCGTTACGTTCGCTCAAGTTGCCAAGCCCCTGTCAGGATCCCACCCCCGACAGGGACCCTACCGAATCTTCTCCCGCAACACCCTCTGCCACAAGGTGTTGCCTGGTTCCAACCCAGTCAGCTTTCTGTCTAACTTCCTGCCTGACCCCCAGTTTTACCAGTGTGTGGAGAGTGGCCTAGTAAATAGAACCCTTAGCTCCCCCTGGAGGCCCGGCGGTGAAATGTATTGGTGTCTGTGATACCTGCTCAGATGAACTCCTTCAGTGCCATCAGACGTACCATAGCTCCCCTTAGTGGCGGAGCCACAGTACTGCAACGACCAGGACTCTGGGGCGCTGCATAAACATTCTCTATAACTATCTAGCTAACTACATACTACTTCTATGTAAAACATTATTACCATTCAACGTTCTTTAAGGCAACATTATACTTTAAGTGCAACAAGTGAACGTTCCCTTTAAGAGGGAGCCAAGTCTCTTTGAGGTAATGCAGACTCTTTCTATCTGCAAGTCCGTTTAAGGCAGGAGCTTCTGTGCTGTATTCAGGAACAGTCTCTTCAAAAATCTCTCCTTCTTGTAAAACCAGTAAAGGGCACCTTTAAGAAGGTGCGAACTATTTACAATACAGTTTGTGAACCATTCACCGTCCATGATTCGGCAGTCTTTAAAACAGAGATGAACAAAAGCAAAATAAAAAACGAGCAAAAATAAAAAGCAATAGGGATCCCGGGTAAACAAACCTTTAAGAATAACCCTAGTCGGGTTGTTGCAGCGAAACAGGACAAACAAACAAACAATTCCAGAAATCTATTTATATACTCATGGTTCCGAGGTTTTTCCTTACAGGAGGTTACACTGCATCAGCTGGTGGTGAACACTCCCTGACCGGTAAGGCTGCGGTCCTCTGTTCTCGGCTGATGCGGGATCGGTATCAATGGTTGGCCTCCCAGGTGCGGTCAGGTCACCCGGCGTCTGGATTCGAATGTCAAATGTCAGCTGTGGTTGCAAGTTCAGTAGCGGCGATAATACACACCGTGGCGACAGTAGTAGCGTTTGTCAAGTCAGGGTTAGCCGTGGTCAGGACAGTAGGTGGCGCCACCGCCGATTCGCATCGTTGAATATCCCGAGCGCACCACCCTTGCGCACTCCGATAGCGGGTGTAGGTCACCTGGTCCCCTTTACATAGTTGATTGTCACATCTGTTGCGGAACGGGGTCTTCACATTGTAGCTGGTAAAGAAGACTTCAGTTGGCAGTCCCGATTCCTGTATGGAGCCCCAACCCCGCTTCAGGTGAAAGGCTAGTACAGTCCCCTGCCTTACCGAGCTCCTCTTATTGTGTTCAGTCTTTGGTCTTTGTACTTTTGGTGGGTCATTTGGTTCTGTCTCTTTTTGGTTTTGCCATTGTAGAATTAAGCATTGTTTATATTGTTCCCAGGTGAGCGCAGCAATGCTGAGGCCTTCCTGCCTGGCCCCTTCCGGCCCAATCCGTGGAGTGTCCCATTGGAAGATCACCCCCTCTGGGCTCACATCTTGCGGTTTCCCCATAGTTGTTGGTAACGGAGGCACCAGCTTCTCCATGGTGCCTGGGGTTATCACTACCAGCTCAGCGGTGAGGACTCGGTCATTGTCGGGCTGGGGAGCGGTCACGGGAGCAGGATCAGTTGGGAGAGCAGGGACGCTTTCCATACCTGTGTCTGATGTGGTTCCACCGATGCCGGTCTGTTCCGCTGACGAGGACACTGGAATCGGCTGCAGCCCGGACCGCGGTTCCTCCAGTGCGACCCTCTCGCATGGCTCCGACTTCCGTGGCTTCACAGCGGCTGGCTCCGCGTTCGGGATAGGCCGGCTCGGCTCCGCCGCCTGTAGCTCCGAGAAGTCCGGATCCTCCAGCTGCGGTGGGTTCGGGTCCGTCTCCGGTTGGCGAGGACAGGCCGGGATCACTTCGCAGTCGCTCTGGGACTCTCTGGTCGCCATCCCTGCTCCGGGATCTTCGGCGGCACATGCACGTTGCTCCTCCATTTTCTGAGGGCGTAGCTTCTTCTTCCTCTCGTTCCCGCCGTTGCAAATCAGGGGGCGGTTCTCCTCTGCTTCTGGGCAGGTTGTCGTCTCGCAGCAGTAGTCGGAGGGGGCGGTCGCTGCTTCTGGCGCCATTTTGATAGTCTCCTCCCATAGCACGCCCTTCTTCTTCTGCGCTCCCCGTGGCGCTGCAATGGCGGCGGTTTTGGCGGGAACTTTTGGCGGCAAGTGGCAATCCACAGTCTTTGCAATAAATCACAGTTCAAGCACAATCCAACACAGTTCCAAGGCACACATGACCTGATCTTCAGGCTTAAGTAGATCCTGTTCGTGACGCCAAGTTGGAGCGCCCCCAGATGCAGGGCTGCGGGGTACTCGGTACCGGGCCTCTCAGTCTGGGTCCTGGGGTTGTCACGGTGGCTAGACCCGGTCCATGACCCTGCTAAGGGGCGTCCAATGAAAGGTGATGGTGTGTGGTGCGAGGCGCGATGAATAACGAGGACTCAGGGTTGCAGTCTCTTTACCTCTTTACTGTAGGCTTCGGGATCCGCAATCCAGAGTACTGCTAACAGGGCTGGCTGAGACTGGCCGGTCCGAAGGCACATCCAGAGTTCCCTTTGCAGGTGGAAATCAGTGCCTACCTTCTAGCGCCTGTGTGCTATAGTACCTCCCTGCTGAGCACCACGGGATAGTCCTCACAACTGTTGTGTTTGTTTCTGATGTTCTTCCTCACAACTCGTATCTGTTCTGATGTTCTTCTCCGTCCCCCAGATGATATGGCTAGGACGCACCCGTATGACGGGTAGGCCTGGAGTTCTTCCGGGACCCTAGCGTCGCCCCTCTCCCACAATTGCCCCCTATGTCTGCTTAGGTGTTTTAGGTGAGACAGCCAACTTATAATCAACTGTCCTGCCGCTGTTTGAAGTATTGCTTGGAGCTCAATACTTCCTCGGTGTTCCGGCCACCGGCTACGCGCCTCAGTAGGATGTTGCCGATCTCGGGGCACGACTCCTACTGGCTTTATCTCCTTTTTGCTGCGATCTCGTTTCTCACTTCTCCACAATATCTCGCTTCGTATCTGGAGCGCCCCCACTGCCGCAGGGCCGAGGGGTACCCGGTACTGGGCCTCTGAGTCTCTGTCCTGGAGTTGTCACGGTGGCTAGACTCGGTCCGTGACCCTGCTGAGGGGCGTCCAGTGAAAGGTGGTGGTAAATGGTGGTGCGGTTGTGGTGCGGTGCAGGTCGCAGTAAATAACGACACCAGGTTGCAGTCTCTTTACCTCTTTACTGAAGGTTTTAGAATCCTCAGTCCAGAGCGCTGTCAACAGGGCTGTCTGAGACCGGCCGGTCCAAAGGCACATCAGGAGTTCCCTTTACAGGTGGGAATCAGTGTCTACCTTCTAGTGCTGTATGTTGTAGTCCTTCTCTGCTGAGCTCCCGGGATAGTCCTCACAACTGATTCTGTCTGTCTCTGATGTTCGTTCTCTCCGTCCCCCAGGTGATATGGTAGGACGCACCCGTGTGACGGGGTAGGCCTGGAGTTCTTCCGGGACTCTAGAGTCGCCCCTCTCCCACAGCTGCCTCCGTTGTCTGCTTAGGTGATTTGTGTGAGACAGCCAACCTATAATTGGCTGTCCGGCCGTGGTTTGCAGTATTACTTAGAGTCTCTTACTTGCTTGGCGTTCCGGCCACCGACTGTTTGCGCCTCAGAAGGATGTTGCCTCGGTCTAACAGCACGACTCCTTCTGGTCCTAATGCCTCTTTACTGTATTCCCGTTGCTCACTGGTTAGTTCTGCTCTTAGGAGTCTGCCAGGATCCCATCCCTGACAGGTCCTCTCACTAGCTCTTCCCAGTTACTTCTCACTGTCTTCCTGTCCAACCCCCAGTTTTACCAGAGTGTGAGGAGTGGCCTACTAGATAGAACCACCCCCCCTGGTGGCCGGAGTGTGAAGTGTAGTGCGAGTGTTACCTGGTCAGAGAAACTCCTTTAGTGCAATCAGACGTAACATCACTCCCCTTAGTGGCAGAGCGACATTACTGCAACGACCAGGACTCTGGGGCGCTGCACTCCCCCCCGGTTAAATCCAGTACTCCCGGACTGGGAAAACAAGAACAACATTACATGTTAACAGAAACACACAAAATTTTAAAATATCATAACCAATTAAACATAACAGTGCTTCCCTTTATGGGAGGTGAGGACTCCTGAACGTTGCGAAAGTTAGGTCATGCACAGTTTATGACTCTCAGTTCAGTGGTTGAAACAGCGGGGGCCCCGGGTAAACAAAGGGGTCCCCCTTTTGAAAGTTTTTGAGCAATTCACCGTCCATTACTCTATTGTCCATTTTAAAACCTGTAACAAAAGATATGCACACAAACATTTTCAACTAAATAGCAGCCCTTATTAATACCTCCAAGTTTTGTAGCGGAGGGGAGTTTGGTTCTGAGTGCTGCGTGTGGACCTTCGCAGCGCAGGGGTTGCTACTGGCCTAACAGGGCCCGCTATGCTTGCTACCGCTGGTGTAGTGCACTGTCTTCTAGCTACACTTCTAGTGAGTCTGGGTAGCACTGGCAGGCTGGAGCTCTCAGGGCCGCTGCTATCAACAGTGGGTACGGCAGATTCACCGATAGCAGAGGGAGGATTTGCCGGTTCAACGATTGGCATGACATCTTCAGGTAGGGCTGGTTGAGGTTGCGGGGCTGTATGATCTGATACCACCATTGTTTTTGGTGGGTCCGGCTGAGGGAACGTTAGAACAGGTACCACGATGGCCTGATTTATCTGAGTCCAGGACTGGGGAAAGTCACCAAGGACGGTGTGGATCATCTTCTCCTTTTCCAGAGGCGGGGAGATTCCTGGGACCGTGTCCCTCTCTCTCAACTTATCAGGGCAGACCTTAAGGTGATCCCTGGATACCGCTGTCGAGGTCTCCCCTCTGTCTTTGCTGATGAGACAGACCTTCGTGTTGTCGAAATCGGATGGCAGGATGGTATACGGTTCCGCTTCCCATTGGTCATCGAGCTTGTGTAGTCTCCACTTTCGTTTGAGTACTTGCTCACCAGGTGACAGAGGAATCGCAGGAGCGTGCTGGTTGTAGTCCCTTTCTTGTTTTTGCCTAGCCTGGGCGAGACTTCTTTCCACGCACTCCTGTACTTTGCGGTACCTTCGCTGCCTTTCTGCATCCCAATCTGCATCCGGTGAGGTATCTTTGGGGACTAGGACCCCCATGTCCAGATCAACGGGTAACTGGCTAGACCTTCCTCGCATCAGGTACGCTGGCATGCAGTTGGTGGAATTTACTGGGATGTGATTGTATATATCCACCAAGTCAGGCAACTTTGTCGGCCACAGGTTCCGTTCCTCTACGGGCAAGGTCTTTGATAAGTCGATCACCACTTGGTTCATCTTTTCGCACATCCCATTGGTTTGAGGATGGTACGGTGTGGTTCTGATCTTCTTACACCCATACAGTTGGCAGAACTCTTGGAACACTTCTGCTTCGAATGCTGGTCCCTGATCGGTCAGTACCTTCTCCGGGTAGCCATGGGGCCTACAAAAGTACTGCTGGAAGGCCTTGGCGGCAGTCCTGGCCGTTAGATCCTTGACAGGTACAACCACCAAAAATCTGGAATAGTGATCTACGATGGTAAGAGCGTAGATATAGCCTGACCGGCTAGGTGTCAACTTCACATGATCCAGCGCGACCAGTTCGAGCGGCCGTTTGGTGATGATAGGCTGCAGGGGAGCCCGTTGGCTGCCACGGTCCTTCCTGCGTAGGCTACATGGACCGCACTCCCGACACCACTTCTCAATGGCTCTCTTCATGCCAATCCAATAGAACCTCCCTCGGAGTAGCCTCTCTAGCTCCCTCCATCTGAAGTGTCCGGCTCCATCGTGGTAGGCTCCCAGAACCATGGGTGCATCTCGCCTTGGCACCACTATCTGCCACACCAATTCATGAGTACGTGGGTCGATGCTCCTCCTGCACAGCTTGCCATCATGGATAAACAGTTTGCTTCTCCCCTTCCACAGCTGTTGGGTTTCCTGTGGATCATCTGGGAAGGGTGCAACCCTGCCTGCGTCAAGAGCTCTTTCACCCGACGGACCGCGGGGTGACCATCCTGGGTCTCCGCCCACCCGTGATGGGGCAGGGGATTCAGCGTGGCATCCAGTTGGTTCCTGTGCCTGTTCTTCACATGATGAGAGTTCTGAGTGGCTTTGGGGCGATGGAATGCAGGCAGCTCCACCTCTTCAAGTGCCTCCGGGTCTTCTCCCGTTTCTGGCAAATTGGGCATTCAGGACAAGGCATCGGCATTGGCATTCTTGTGTCCTGCCCGGTACTTGATGGTGAAATCGTAGTTGGACACCCGGGCCATCCACCGCTGTTCCAAGGCCCCGAGTTTGGCAGTATCCAGATGCGTTAGCGGATTGTTATCCGTGAAGACGGTGAATTTCGCGGAGGCCAGGTAGTGTTTGAAACTCTCTGTCACTGCCCAGACGATGGCAAGGAATTCCAGCTTAAAGGAACTGTAGTTGTCAGGGTTCCTTTCCGTGGGACGGAGTTTCCTGCTGGCGTAAGCGATCACCCTTTCTTTGCCTTTCTGGACCTGGGACAGCACGGCTCCTAATCCCACATTGCTGGCATCTGTGTACAGCACAAACGGTTGGTCGTATTCGGGGTAAGCCAGTACCTCTTCTCCCGTCAGTGCCGACTTCAAACAAGTGAAGGATCCCTCCAGCTCTTCGTTCCAATCAAAGGGGGTGTTCTTCCCCTTGGTCTTCTTTGGTTGGCCCACCAACAGGTTTTGCAAGGGTGCGGCCTTCTTGGTGAAGTCCTTAATGAACCTCCGGTAATAGCCTACCAGCCCGAGGAACTGCCGGACTTCGTGGAGGTCACTGGGCTTTGGCCAGTCCTTGATCACCGTGACCTTGTCGGGGTCTGGGGCCACTCCTTCAGCGCTCACCACATGGCCCAGGTACTGCACTTTAGGTTTCAGCAGATGACACTTGGACGGTTTCACCTTTAAGCCAAAGTTGGACAGGGCTTCAAACACCTCGGCCAGGTGCTTCAGATGGTCTTCGTAGGTCTTAGAGAAGACAATGACATCATCCAAATACAGCAGCACGGTTTTGAAGTTCATGTGTCCCAGGCAGCACTCCATCATCCTCTGGAACGTCCCGGGAGCATTGCACAATCCGAAGGGCATGTAACTGAATTCGCAGAGACCCATTGGCGTCGTGAAGGCCATCTTCTCTTTGTCCGCCTCCGCTACAGGAACCTGCCAGTACCCACTGGTGAGATCTAAGGTAGAGAAGTAGTTAGCAGATTTTAAGGCAGCCAGAGACTCCTCTATCCTGGGCAGTGGGTATGCGTCCTTATGTGTAATGCGATTCAACTGCCTGTAATCAACACACATCCTCATTGTACCATCTTTCTTTTTAACAAGGACTAACGGAGCTGCCCAGGGGCTACAGCTGTCTCTCACCACCCCAGCCTCCTTCATTTCCCGCAACATGTCCTTGGCACACTGGTAATGAGCTGGGGGTACAGGGCGATATCTCTCTTTTATGGGTCGGTGATCTCCCGTGGGGATATGATGTTGGATCCCTTTCACCTGCCCAAAATCTAAGGGGTGTTTGCTGAATACCTGCTCGTATTCGTGTACCACCCTGTAGGCCCCCTGTTTTTGATGGGATGGGGTAGAGTCAGTGCCCACATGCAATTCCCGACACCAGTCTTTCGAGTGCTCTGCAGAACCGTTGCCCTCCGCCACGTCTGACGGGACCAAGGATTCAGGTGTCTGTATCACACTATTATTAACAGTGAACAATTTGGCGAGCGTGGCATACTTGGTGAGGTGAACCTCTTCCTCCTCACAATTGAGGACACGTACGGGCACTCTCCCCTGGCGAACGTCGACCACCCCCCGGGCTGTCAGAATAGTAGGCCTATTGTCTGAATATACGGGTTCTACCAAGGCCTGGTAGTCCTTTCCCCTGAGGCCTATGGCTGCCCGACACCATATTAACATTTCACTCCTGGGGGGTATCGCGATGGGGTTTGAATCACTCACAGTGACACGACCAATCTCACCACCAGTCAGCTCTACCTGCTGTCTCTGCATCAGAGCTCTGATTTCCTTCTGCAGGGCACGTTGCTCACTGTGGCCAGCGGTTTCTGCCACCTGTTGCAACAAAACAATAACTTCTGCAAGACAATTTTCTATAACATTAGTACCAAGAGTCATCATGGGATTACATTCTCGACGATCAATATCAACAATCACAATCCCTTGGGCTTTCAATTCCACCCGCCCCACCTTGATGGTGACCTCCTTATACCCCACTTGTGGCAACGGCTGACCATTACTGGCTATTATGGTGAAATCATCGTCAGGGCCACGAGTAATATCGGTGTTCTCCCAATACCGTTTATAAAGCACGTAAGGTATAGTCGTCACCTGAGAACCGGTGTCCAGCAAAGCGTTCAAGGGGATTCCATCAACCACTACAGGGAGAACTGGTCGTCCTCCAATGTGCTTGGTTCTCCAATGCTGCGGGCCTGACCGTCCTTCTCCTGGGGGTTGGCCCTTTGCCCCAGGGGTTGCTCGTTTAAAGGACAGTACCTTGCAAGGTGGCCCACCTGGTGACAGCGGCGGCAGATGGGTCGTCCGTCCTGGTGGAAGCGATCGTCGTTCCGGCCTCTGGTCGGCGGAGTCCTCCTCTGTCGCATCCAAGGGACATCCTCTGGTCTGGAGGCCAACTGGATCTTCTCCTTGGGGGCCTCCTGTAGGGACTGCACCGTCCGGGCCAGGGCAGCAACGCTCTTGGTTAGCTCCTGCATCTGGAGGCGAAGTCCTGCAGGGGAGTCGTCCTCTAGGCTCTGGGGATCGGCTTCGGCGGCGACTGGGGCATCCGACGCCACCTCCTGGTGGTATGTGAGAGCGGGACGCCGGAGAGGTGCTGCACGGCTGGGCTGTCGCTCCTGCAATGCCTGGATAGCTTTATCTTTGAATTGCGCAAAAGTCAAGTCTGGATTTTGCATGGCCAGGAAGTGCAATTGGCCCCGCTGGTGACTGCACAGGAGCCCCTCAATGAACCGCTCCTTCAGGAGTTTATCTTCATCCTGCATGCTGCCGGGGTCACTCTGCTTAATGGCCCGCATCGCCTCCTGGAGATTAAGGGCATAGTCCCATAAGCTATCCTGCGGTCTCTGTTTGCATCCATAGAAAGTCAGTTTAATTTCTGTAGCAGTGCGAGTATCGAAGGTGGCTTTAAGCTTTGCAAAAATCTGCTGTGCAGTTCCCTTATCCTCGGCGGGCCAGGACTTCAATTCTCTCAGAGCCGCCCCAAAGAGTTGGCCGGTTATCATATGAACCTTCTGAGGCTCTGTCGGGATAGAACTCGAGCAGGCTGCAGAGCCCTTCCTTAAAGTCAGTGAATGTATGCGACTCCCCAGAGTATCGTGGGAGCCAGGCCGCTCCGGGCAGGTACGGCATAGAGAAGGGCATTATGGCTTTTGTGTTAGCGGCAGCGTCCGACTGGCTGAGGGGAACAGCGGGTTCTGCGGCAACCAGTGGTTGTATTAGGGCCGCGGCTTCGCCCGCTGCGGGGCCCGGGGGTGCCCCTGCGTCCCCGGCTGCGGCCTTTTCCTCCGCTCCTCCCGACTCGGACATGGCTGGCCCTTCCTCCACTAACCTGGAGATCGGAGTTCCTCTTCCGGGATCGGCACATTACCGCGCTTTTTCGTTCCGCGCTTCTTTTTGGCCGGTCCCGCCCACGAAGCTGAGGCTCCTCCCTCCGCACACTGCGATGGCGAATCGTGGCGGGAACTCCTGGCGGCAATTGTCAACGCACAGTCTTTGCAATAAGTTACAGTCCAAGCACAATAAATCACAGTTCCAAGGCACACATGACCTGATTCTTCAGGCTTAAGTAAATCCTGTTCGTGACACCAAAAATGGAGCGCCCCCACTGCCGCAGGGCCGAGGGGTACCCGATACCGGGCCTCTGAGTCTCTGTCCTGGGGTTGTCACGGTGGCTAGACTCGGTCCGTGACCCTGCTGAGGGGCGTCCAGTGAAAGGTGGTGGTAAATGGTGGTGCGGTTGTGGTGCGGTGCAGGTCGCAGTAAATAACGAGGACACCAGGTTGCAGTCTCTTTACCTCTTTACTGAAGGTTTTAGAATCCTCAGTCCACAGCGCTGTCAACAGGGCTGTCTGAGACCGGCCGGTCCAAAGGCACATCAGGAGTTCCCTTTACAGGTGGGAATCAGTGTCTACCTTCTAGCGCTGGGTGTTGTAGTCCTTCCCTGCTGAGCTCCCGGGATAGTCCTCACAACTGATTCTGTCTGTCTCTGATGTTCGTTCTCTCCGTCCCCCAGGTGATATGGTAGGACGCACCCGTGTGACGGGGTAGGCCTGGAGTTCTTCCGGGACTCTAGAGTCGCCCCTCTCCCACAGCTGCCTCCATTGTCTGCTTAGGTGATTTGTGTGAGACAGCCAACCTATAATTGGCTGTCCGGCCGTGGTTTGCAGTATTACTTAGAGTCTCTTACTTGCTCGGCGTTCCGGCCACCGACTATTTGCGCCTCAGAAGGATGTTGCCTCGGTCTAACAGCACGACTCCTTCTGGTCCTAATGCCTCTTTACTGTATTCCCGTTGCTCACTGGTTAGTTCTGCTCTTAGGAGTCTGCCAGGATCCCATCCCTGACAGGTCCTCTCACTAGCTCTTCCCAGTTACTTCTCACTGTCTTCCTGTCCAACCCCCAGTTTTACCAGAGTGTGAGGAGTGGCCTACTAGATAGAACCACCCCCCCTGGTGGCCGAAGTGTGAAGTGTAGTGCGAGTGTTACCTGGTCAGAGAAACTCCTTTAGTGCAATCAGACGTAACATCACTCCCCTTAGTGGCAGAGCGACATTACTGCAACGACCAGGACTCTGGGGCGCTGCATATCCTCTCTTAAGATGCCACCGCAATGGGTGCAGGTGCGGCTCCGTAACGTTCTGTCCTTTTCGCTAGGCCTCTGTCAGGATCCCACCCCTAACAGGGACCCCCCTGAATCTTCCCCTGCAACACCCTCTGCCACAGGATGTTGCCTGGATCCAACCCAGTCAGCTTCTGTCTAACTTCCTATCCAGCCCCCAGTTTTACCAGATTGTGAGGAGTGGCCTAATACATAGAACCCTTTGCTCCCCCTGGTGGCTGAAGTGTGAAATGTAGTGTGTGACTGTGATACCTGGTCAGGTGAACTCCTTTTGTGCAATCAGACATAACATCACTCCCCTTAGTGGCAGAGCAACATTACTGCAACGACCAGATCTCTGGGGTGCTGCACTCCCATCACCTGCACGGTGTAGTCATATGAGGATGATGCGCTGCGGGAGAGTGCGGGGAAGGTGAGTAGAATTTTTTTTTTCTCTATGCATTAAAGGGGTTGTCCACTACTAAGAGAACCCCTTCTGAACAAAATATTTGCCCCCCATAAAATAATAAAGCCTATACTCGTCTCCCGTGTTGGCGGCGTTCCCGCAGTGTTGGCCCTCGTTCTCACTGGGGCCCTTGTGGGGTTGTGATGAAATGTGACATCGGCTCCCAATCAGTGCTGGCGTCACTGTCACCGCCTTAGGACAAACTGAACATGAACTGAACTCAATTTGACAGGAGGCTGGGACAGGAGCTGAGTATAAGCTTTATTATGTTATGGGGGCCAGGCGAGGGGTGTGAGAAGAAGTAGTCCAAGTAGAATGAGGAATATATTTATCAGGATAGGGGATGTATACACCAGGATTTGGTCATTGCGATCAAAGAGATCCTGAGATCAGACCTCTGGAACCCCAATCCTGAACGTAGGGGAGGTGCACATGCTCGACCTATTCCCCTTCTTTTGTCTTTGAGACTGCTGGTGCCTAATACTCAACAGTCCCATAACCAATATTAGAAGCAGAGGTTGAGCATATACCGTGTGGGCAGTGCTGTATACTACGGTGTGGGCAGTGCTGTATACTACGGTGTGGGCAGTGCTGTATACTACCGTGTGGGCAGTGCTGTATACTACCGTGTGGGCAGTGCTGTATACTACCGTGTGGGCTGTGCTGTATACTACCGTGTGGGCTGTGCTGTATACTACCGTGTGGGCAGTGCTGTATACTACCGTGTGGGCAGTGCTGTATACTACCGTGTGGGCAGTGCTGTATACTACCGTGTGGGCAGTGCTGTATACTACCGTGTGGGCTTTTCTGTATACTACCGTGTGGGCTGTGCTGTATACTACTGTGTGGGCTGTTCTATATACTACTGTGTGGGCTGTGCAATATACTACTATGTGGGCTGTGCTGTATACTATGGGGGTATAATATATTCTATTGGGGAGGCTGTGTTATATATTATGTGGCTGTGTTATATATTTGGGGGGTACATTATATTCTATGGAGGAGGCTGTGTTATATACTATGGGGGCTGCATTATATTCTGTGGGGGGCTTTATTAGATTTTATGAGGGATGATTGCATCATACTCTTTGATGGGGCTACATTATATTCTATGGGGGGGTGGGCTGTATTACATCCTGTTCGGGGCTACATTATATTCTATGGGGGGGCTGTATTATATTTATATTCTATGAGGGGTAATTGCATCATACTCTATGAGGGGGCTACATTATACTATATGGGGGGGCTGCATTATATTCTATGGGGAGGTTACATTATACTCTGTGGGGTGGCTGCATTATACTCTGGGGTGGTGGCTGCATTATACTATATGTGGGCTGCATTATACTGTATCAAGGACTATGGAGAATACATTCTACTATATGAAGAACTCTGGGCTGCATTATACTATGGGAAGTGAATTGTACTACATGGATGACTATGACGGTGCATTATACTATATGGAGCACTGTGAGGAGTGTATTATGCTATATGGAGGACTGAGGAGTATATTTTAATGTATGGAGGACTATGAGGAGTGTATTATACTATATGGAGGACTATGGGAAGTGTATAATACTATATGGAGGACTATGGGGCACATTATATTATATGGAGGACTATGGGGTGCGCATTTTACAATATGGAGGACTGTTGTGCGCATTATAATATATGGAGGACTATGGGGTGTATTATACTAAACAAGCAAAATGCTGCATATTCATTGGGCGATTGGATTGTTTATGCCGGAATAAAAATCATTGTTCTCAGCAGGACGTCGCCGGTCTAAACTGTAGATGTGCTGCTGATAACATGATACTGTATGGGGACAGATTGATCTAATAGTGGTTGTTCTGTCCCCTTCATTCTTTCTCAGTTGGTGGAAAGAGGCCGGGAAACAAGCATTGAACGACTTCAGTATTGTCGATCACACTCGTTTAGCGGCCTGAGATCAGCGCTTGTAAATACAACCGAAATGCTTCTGTGTGATGTGCAATATGTTAGCATTTGGGGCCCCATTTTAAACTTTGCCTAGGGCCCCACTTTGCCTAAAACTGGCCCTGAGCGACATGGAATAAATGGCGCTATAAAAATGTATAATAATAATAATAAGAGTGATAGGAACTCTTGTCCAGCTGGCAAGGCAACTTTGCAACACTTTAAAACACTCTTGCAGAACAGTACAAGACCACCTGGGGGCACTGTAATGTTGCCTCTCAACTGGACTATCTATTGTGTCCACTCGCCTTCTCTTGAAAGTTTTGGCAGAAGAAATAGATGACTGTTCACTTTAAGAAAAGGGACCCTAAAACCTTCTCTGCCCAAGACGCAGGGTTGGACTAGCCCAACGGAGAATCGGAGAATCCTCTGGTGGGCCCTGGCTTCTCTTTCAGGAGAGTTTATAGTGCAGATGCATTGGTTTTGTATACATGAAAGGTGGGCCCTCAGAATCAAGCCCCCTGGTGGTCCCAATGTTCTTCAGTTGGTTCTGGTGCTTCTGCGTTTTTGATGAAAAGGTACAGCATAAAAATGGATCAGAAAGTTTCACCTGTCAGGAGACTTTGACACGAGCAGAGACAGCGCAGCTCGCCTTCATCTTCATGTTTTATTCATTGACTTGATGCTGATTTTTACTGAAGAGGCCTAGATTTTTAAGAAAGATTGCTCGTGAAGATGGATGTCATGTCAGTTCTTATGAATGGTACATGGCTTCATTGAGGGGAAAAAAAAAAAATAGATCCCAGATACGGGGGGGGTGTATCTTTGCATTTCTACAGGACAGGCACAGCAAAATACTGTGGGCCAGCGATAGGCAGTCACAGGTTTTTATAGAACTTCATTAAAAAAAAAATTATATGGCATCCCTGTTAGTGTTCTCTACAGTATTCACATTTTGCATTTGTATGACATGAAAATAACCCAAAGTTATGAACTGGGATATAAACTGATGTGCATGTAAGTGTAACACCCAGGGTAACCAGTTGTTACAGTGGCATTGCTTTCCTCACGGGGAGAGTGATGTCATGCTTGGAAGCGAGGAAGGATTCCTTTAACAGGTATTCACACACATGTAACATGTTCTGACTCCAGGCCAGAAGGGGGAGCTCCGAACCCAGTTTCGGGGGAGCTTCCCTAGATAATATATATTCTGGTCTGGAGGAGGAGTTGGTCAGTTGCTGAGAGGAGAGTCAATGAGAGGAAGCAGACCGAGAGGGTCTGAGAGGAAAGAAAGGAACGGAACAGTTGTAGAGACTGTGAAGGAGGAAGAGAAGCAAAGGAGAGTTAAGAGCTGGAGAGAGAAGCTGCGATTGAGCTTCCTCCACGCTGAAGCGCAGATACCAGTAGCCAGAAGACCGAGGTTGTGGGGGTAATTTCATTCCCCACAGCAGAAACCGTCAGACAGCTAGATTTCAAGTCACCTGTCCACCATTAACATCTGAGAACACAGTAGCAGATAGAGCCCGGAGTCATCCGAGAGACCCTGACCCTGAAGCTTGAGTTACCGGTCGTGCGGGTAGTGTCCTACCAACAAGGGGAACAGAGAAAGAAAGTGGAGACCTTGTGTGAGGCCTAAGGCAGCAAGAGACTACAACTCAATGCGTAGTGGAATGCTTCCAACCCCACCTGGTTAAGGGCATTACTGGCTCACTTCCAAGCCGGCCGGACCACACCAGAACATGTGATCCGGTACCCTGGAGTATGGCTGCCTGAATTCTACAGTAAAAAGGTAAAGAGACTGCAATTTGTGTCCTCTGCTTCTTACTACACCATCTTCATCTACTACACCGGAAGCCCTGGGGACCCAGCTTCACCTGTGGAAAGCTATACCATCCCAGCTGCCATAACGTCACCCCAGTGGACCCCTTTAAGCAGCGTCGGTCATCCCTGACCGAATACCACAGGTGGCATCATGAACATTTCTTATTTCACAAACCCCTTTAAAGCCCTTGCCTTTAACATGGGCACCCAGCGCCATGGACCGGGTCACCGCTGCTGTGACACATCTTTTTAAGTACCGGACCCGGTACCGAGTACCCCACTGCCCTGGCGGGCGTTCCATAAGCGCGTGTTCACACTGGCCACTGAACAGAAAAAAGAAACATAATGATTACCGTAAATCCCCTGCAGTCAATAAATAGTATAGTGCATGAAAATAAAAACATGTTAACTAAGTACCGTATATTATCACAAAAATGCAGAAGCCATCCCGCCTCGTCACCGTGACCATAATTGGGACAGTCCTAACTTTAATGTTAAAAACCTTACCGTTTGTCAAGTGACATGCATTATTGATGTGGCCCCCTTGGCTGAGTGTCCATTAGTTGGGCCCAGTCCTTCTCAGCCCTTATCCACATGCATGGCACTTGACAAACGGAAGGTTTTCAATATTAGGGTTAGGACTGTCCCAATTATGGTCACCGTGACGAGGCGGCATGGCTTTTGCATTTTTGTGATAAAAACATGTTAACTAAGTACCGTATATTATTTTCATGCACTATGCTATTTATTTATTTATTTATTTACTGATGTCTGTGTATTTAATTTTTTTTATAGCATATTTTAAGTTCTTACTGCTAAATTTTACTTATTTTTTCCGCTCCATGCACTATTTATTAATTTTTCTCAGTGATTTTTTGCTTTTGATTTAATCCGCATTTCAAATATGGTACATATGCAAGAGGAGGTTTTTTTTTCGCTGTACAGTGTTTTGGTTTTCAACAGGAGAAGAATATTTTCTTGAACTACTTCTGCAAGGGACGCAGGACTCACAGGCTCTCTATTAGTGAGGGAGGGACGCAGGACTCACAGGCTCTCTATTAGTGAGGGAGGGACGCAGGACTCACAGGCTCCCTATTAGTGAGGGAGGGACGCCGGACTCGCAGGCTCTCTATTAGTGAGGGTGGGACGCAGGACTCACAGGCTCTCTATTAGTGAGGGAGGGACGCAGGACTCACAGGCTCTCTATTAGTGAGGGAGGGACGCAGGACTCACAAGCTCTTTATTAGTGAGGGAGGGACGCAGGACTCACAGGCTCTCTATTAGTGAGGGAGGGACGCAGGACTCACAAGCTCTTTATTAGTGAGGGAGGGACGCACAACTCACAGGCTCTCTATTAGTGAGGGAGGGACGCAGGACTCACAGGCTCTCTATTAGTGAGGGAGGGACGCAGGACTCACAGGCTCTCTATTAGTGAGGGAGGGACGCAGGACTCACAGGCTCTCTATTAGTGAGGGAGGGACGCAGGACTCACAGGCTCTCTATTAGTGAGGGAGAGACGCAGGACTCACAGGCTCTCTATTAGTGAGGGAGGGACGCAGGACTCACAGGCTCTCTATTTGTGAGGGAGGGACGCAGGACTCACAGGCTCTCTATTAGTGAGGGTGGGATGCAGGACTCACAGGCTCTCTATTAGTGAGGGAGGGACGCAGGACTCACAGGCTCTCTATTAGTGAGGGAGGGACGCAGGACTCACAGGCTCTCTATTGGTGAGGGAGGGATGCAGGACTCACAGGCTCTCTATTAGTGAGGGAGGGACGCAGGACTCACAGGCTCTCTATTAGTGAGGGAGGGACGCAGGACTCACAGGCTCTCTATTAGTGAGGGAGGGACGCAGGACTCACAGGCTCTCTATTTGTGAGGGAGGGACACAGGACTCACAGGCTCTCTATTGGTGAAAAGAAACAAGAAGTACTTGAAAAGTATAAATTAAACCACAAAATTAGTTATAATCAATAAGGCTATTTTATTAGAGACACCAAATTAAACAAACATGATTAAAAAGCACAAAACTATAGGACATGATATAAAATGTAAACTTATAATTGAAAAGAGGTGGCAGAGCAGTATACACAGCACTATTAGTTTTATAATAAGTTTGAGAATATTATATATGTATAAAGTGCAAATGCACGTCATAATTTTGAAATCCATAACAAAGATATTAGAAGATACAGCTCTGGCAAAAATAAAGAGACCACTGCAAAATGTTCAGTTTGTCTGATTTTTCTCTTTCTAGGTATATTTTTGAGTAAAATGTAAATTGTTCTTTTATTCTATAAACTTCTGACAACATGTCTCCGAAGTTCCAAGCAATAAATTTTGTATTTTTTTCTGACAAAAATCAATATTTTGTGGAATAACCATGATTTTTAATCACAGCTTTCATGCGTCTTGGCATGCTTTCCACCAGTCTTTCACACTGCTTCTGGCGCAAAAATGTTAGCAGTTCTTCTTTGTTTGATGGCTTGTGACTATCCATCATCCTCTTGATTACATTCCAGAGGTTTTCTGCTGTGCAGAAATAGAATACATCAGTTAAGTATAATACAAAGTGCTGTGCACATGCAAGTAAATTCACCTTCGTATTCAAAGTAGATCATGATAGATAAAAAATAACCTCAAGTGAAACAAGTATGGTTGATAGAAACAAGCATATTATGGTATGGAATTCCAAAGTCAAGATTACATTACCAACCTGAATTCATGCTGTGGATACCACTGCAAGGGATACAGGACTCACAGGCTTTCTCTATAAGTGAGCGAGGGATACAGGACTCACAGGCTTTTTCTATAAGTAAGCGAGGGATACAGGACTCACAGGCTTTTTCTATAAGTAAGCGAGGGATACAGGACTCACAGGCTTTTTCTATAAGTAAGCGAGGGATACAGGACTCACAGGCTTTTTCTATAAGTAAGCGAGGGATACAGGACTCACAGGCTTTTTCTATAAGTAAGCGAGGGATACAGGACTCACAGGCTTTTTCTATAAGTAAGCGAGGGATACAGGACTCACAGGCTTTTTCTATAAGTAAGCGAGGGATACAGGACTCACAGGCTTTTTCTATAAGTAAGCGAGGGATACAGGACTCACAGGCTTTTTCTATAAGTAAGCGAGGGATACAGGACTCACAGGCTTTTTCTATAAGTAAGCGAGGGATACAGGACTCACAGGCTTTTTCTATAAGTAAGCGAGGGATACAGGACTCACAGGCTTTTTCTATAAGTAAGCGAGGGATACAGGACTCACAGGCTTTCTCTATATGTGAGCGAGAGATACAGGACTCCTAGAGTTCGTCTATAAGTGAGAGAAGGACACAGGACTCACAGTTTTTCTATATAAGTGAGCGAGGGATATGTGACCCCAAGGCTTTCTCTATAAGTGAGAGAAGGAGATAGGACTCACAGGCCTTCTCTATAAGTGAAAGAGAGATACAGGACTCACAGGCTTTCTCTATAAGTGAATGAGAGATACAGGACTCACAGGCTTTCTCTATAAGTGGGCAAGACATACACGAACCCCAGGCCTTCTCTATAAGTGAGCGAGGGACACCGGATTCACAAGCTTTCTCTATAAGTGAGCGAAGGTCATAAGACTCACAGGCTTTCTCTATAAGTGAGCGAGGGATGCAGGACTCACAGGCTTTCCTTAGTTGTTTAAGAAGGATTCAAAGACTTTCTTTAAGTGGGCAAAAAAGTAGGATTCACAGACTTTTTTCTAAGAATGGGTGTCGGAATTAGGGCTCACAGGCTCTCTTTAGTTGTTAGCAGATGAATCAGGACTCACAGGCTCTCTCTATAAGTGTGCGAGGATTGCAGGACTCACATGTTATAAGTGCAAGGGGGGAAGTGGGACTCACAGATTTTCTCAGGCTACTTTCACACTAGCGTTGTTTAGAATACATCGCAATGCGCCGCTGTGGCAAAAAAACGCATCCTGCAAACGTGCCCGCAGGATGCGTTTTTTTGCCCATATACTTACATTAGCGGCGCATTGTGACATATGTCCATACGTCTCAAGCGTCGCACACTGGAAGCGTCGGCCCAAAAAAACATTCCATGTAACGTTTTTTCGTGCGTCGGGACCGCAATTTTTGACCGCGCATGCGTGGCCGGAACTCCGCCCCCTCCTCCCCGGACTTCACAATGGGCAGCGGAAGCGTTGTAAAACTGCTTCCGCTGCCCACGTCGGGCATTATTTTCACAACGGGCGTCGGGCCGACACATAGCGACGGCGCCGTGCCGACGCTAGTGTGAAAGTAGCCTTAGCGAGTAGATGAGGGAAGCAGAATTTATCTGCAGGGGAAAGTAATCGAATGAAGGCTATATTCCCTTGGCTCGGCATCTCCCCATTTCTCTTATACGACTCTCAGATAGGAGAACTGCTCAGTTCAGCCACTAAAGAAGCAAAGTGTGAATCCCTGGAGTCTGCGACTTATGGGGTGACTCCTGGTCAGCAGATGGTAGACTCGTGGGCCCCTATACTGCCTAGCCCTGTCCGGCAGAGCAGTCCGCCACTGCTGTACTCTCACCTTCATCCCGTCCTCCCTTCTATTTTATACATACTGTAACTTGTTACACCTGTTTCTGAAAATTACACTAAATTAATCATTTCAAAAATAATAAATAGCTCAATAATAAATTAAATCCTTTCGCTGATACACAAATTGCAGAATGAATGAAATTCTAGGCGAAACCTAATTATGTCTGCGGTTTGCTAATTTTGTAATCATGTAGTTGTAATAAAGAATATGTGCAGCAATAAAGAAGCAGTAAAATGTAATCTGCAGGCGTCTCTATCACAATCGTTTCCAAGTAATTTGCATTCAGAGGAGGTATTAAAGGGAATCTCGCACCAGGTTTCTGCTATCCCATCTGAGAGCAACATGATGTAGGGGCAGAGACCCTGATTCTTTCTGGGCTGCTTGCTGTAGTTTTTATAAACTCACTGTTTTATCATAAGGAGACTATAATTAGAAGACCACTTGGATTTCTGCCTATGCACAGTGTACACAGAGAGCTATGTTATGACCCCAATGGCAGAGGGTCTCAGGAATAACTGCTAAGTCTGCAAACACAGAAAACCAGCTCATAGGGCAGTGGTAACTGGGCTGACCATATATCTAATCCTAGCACCACAAATACCAGCAGCCGGGGAACGTTCCTACGTTGATCCTAGACGTCTCGCGCCAGCCGGAGAACTACCTAACCCTAGAAGGGAAAAGAAAGACCTTTCTTGCCTCCAGAGAAAATACCCCAAAAGTTGGATAGAAGCCCCCAACAAATAATAACGGTGAGGTAAGAGGAAAAGACAAACGTAAGAATGAGCTAGGTATTTAGCAAAGAGAGGCCCAATAGCTAATAGCAGAATATAGAAAGATAACTTATATGGTCAGCAAAAAATCCTATCAAAAATATCCACACTGGAAATTCAAGAACCCCCGAACCGTCTAACGGCCCGGGGGGAGAACACCAGTCCCCTAGAGCTTCCAGCAAGGACAGGAATCACATTTAGTACAAGCAGGACAAAAAATGAGAGCAAGCAAATAACCCAAAAAACAAAGAAGCAGGACTTAGCTAAATTTTGCACGAACCAGGACCAGCAGATAGGAGCAAACAGAATGTGTCTGATAACACCGATGCCAGGCACTGGACTAAGGTTCCAGGAGGTTTATATAGCAACGCCCCTGAAGTAACGACCCAGCTGGGTGCAAACTGAGGGAAAGAAATCCCAGAGTCATATCACTAGTAACCACAAGAGGGAGCCAAAAAGTCTAATTCACAACAGTACCCCCCCCCTTAAGGAGGGGTCACCGAACCCTCACCAAGACCACCAGGGCGATCAGGATGAGCAGCGTGAAAGGCACGAACTAAATCGGCCGCATGCACATCAGAGGCAACCACCCAGGAATTATCCTCCTGACCATAGCCCTTCCACTTGAGCAAATACTGAAGCCTCCGCCTGGAGAGACGAGAATCCAAGATCTTCTCCACCACGTACTCCAACTCGCCCTCAACCAACACCGGAGCAGGAGGCTCAGCAGAAGGAACCACAGGCACAACGTAGCGTCGTAACAAAGACCTATGGAACACGTTGTGAATGGCAAACGAAACCGGAAGATCCAAGCGAAAGGACACTGGATTAAGGATTTCCAATACCTTGTAAGGACCGATGAAGCGAGGCTTAAATTTAGGAGAGGAGACCTTCATAGGAACAAATCGAGAAGACAGCCACACCAAATCCCCAACACGAAGTCGGGGACCCACACCGCGGCGGCGGTTGGCAAAACGCTGAGCCTTCTCCTGTGACAATTTCAAGTTATCCACCACATGATTCCAGATAAGCTGCAACCTATCCACCACAGAATCCACCCCAGGGCAGTCAGAAGGCTCCACATGTCCCGAGGAAAAACGAGGATGGAAACCAGAGTTGCAGAAAAATGGCGAAACCAAAGTAGCGGAACTAGCCCGATTATTGAGGGCAAACTCAGCCAACGGCAAGAAGGTCACCCAATCATCCTGATCTGCCGAAACAAAACACCTCAAGTAAGCCTCCAGAGTCTGATTAGTTCGCTCAGTTTGTCCATTAGTCTGAGGATGAAAGGCAGACGAGAACGACAAATCAATGCCCATCCTAGCACAAAAGGATCGCCAGAACCTGGAAACAAACTGGGATCCTCTGTCAGACACAATATTCTCAGGAATGCCGTGTAAACAAACCACATTCTGAAGGAACACAGGAACCAGATCGGAAGAGGAAGGCAGCTTAGGCAAAGGCACCAAATGGACCATTTTTGAAAAGCGATCACATACCACCCAGATGACAGACATACCCCGAGATACCGGGAGATCAGAAATGAAATCCATGGAAATATGTGTCCAAGGCCTCTTCGGGACAGGCAAGGGCAAGAGCAACCCGCTGGCACGAGAACAGCAAGGTTTAGCTCGAGCACAAGTCCCACAGGACTGCACAAATGACCGTACATCCCGTGACAAGGAAGGCCACCAAAATGACCTAGCCACCAGATCTCTGGTGCCAAAAATTCCCGGATGACCTGCCAACACCAAGGAATGAACCTCGGAAATGACTCTGCTGGTCCACTTATCAGGAACAAACAGTCTGTCAGGTGGACAAGAGTCAGGTCTACCAGCCTGAAATCTCTGCAACACACGTCGCAAATCAGGAGAAATGGCTGACAAGATAACTCCCTCTTTAAGAATACCAACAGGTTCTGTGACTCCAGGAGAGTCAGGCACAAAGCTCCTTGAAAGAGCATCAGCCTTCACATTCTTTGAACCTGGTAAATACGAGACCACAAAGTCAAAATGGGAGAAAAACAATGAACAGCGGGCCTGTCTAGGATTCAGGCGCTTAGCAGACTCGAGATACATCAAATTTTTGTGATCAGTCAAGACCACCACACGATGCTTAGCACCCTCGAGCCAATGACGCCACTCCTCAAATGCCCACTTCATGGCCAGTAACTCCCGATTGCCAACATCATAATTCCGCTCAGCAGGCGAAAACTTCCTAGAGAAGAAAGCACATGGTCTCATTACCGAGCAACCAGGGCCTCTCTGTGACAAAACGGCCCCTGCCCCAATCTCAGAAGCATCCACCTCGACCTGAAAGGGAAGTGAGACATCAGGCTGGCACAAAACAGGCGCCGAAGTAAACCGGCGCTTCAACTCCTGGAACGCCTCCACGGCTGCAGGAGCCCAGTTAGCAACATCAGAACCTTTCTTGGTCATATCCGTCAAAGGTTTAACAACGCTAGAAAAATTAGCGATAAAACGACGGTAGAAGTTAGCAAAACCCAAGAACTTCTGAAGACTCTTAACTGACGTGGGTTGAGTCCACTCATGAATAGCTCGGACCTTGACTGGGTCCATCTCCACAGCAGAAGGGGAAAAAATAAACCCCAAAAAGGGAACCTTCTGTACTCCAAAGAGACACTTTGAGCCTTTAACAAACAAGGCATTCTCACGCAAAACCTGAAACACCATCCTGACCTGCTCCACATGTGAGTCCCAATCTTCAGAGAAAACCAGAATATCATCCAGATAAACAATCATAAATTTATCCAGATACTTCCGGAAAATATCATGCATAAAGGACTGAAATACTGAGGGAGCATTAGAAAGCCCAAAAGGCATCACCAAGTACTCAAAATGACCTTCGGGCGTATTAAATGCAGTCTTCCATTCATCACCTTGCTTAATGCGCACAAGGTTGTACGCACCACGAAGATCTATCTTGGTGAACCACTTGGCACCTTTAATCCGGGCAAACAAGTCCGACAACAGAGGCAAAGGATACTGAAATTTTACAGTGATTTTATTCAGAAGCCGATAGTCAATACAAGGTCTCAAAGATCCGTCCTTCTTGGCCACAAAGAAAAATCCCGCACCAAGAGGGGAAGAGGATGGACGGATATGCCCCTTCTCCAGAGACTCCTTGATATACGAACGCATTGCGGCATGCTCAGGTACAGACAGATTAAATAATCTTCCCTTAGGAAATTTACTACCTGGAATCAAATCTATGGCGCAGTCACAGTCCCTATGAGGAGGCAGAGCACTGGATCTGGACTCGCTGAATACATCCTGAAAATCAGACAAATACTCAGGAACTTCCGAAGGAGTAGAGGAAGCAATAGACACCGGCGGGGAATCAGCATGAATTCCCTGACAGTCCCAACTTGACACAGACATTGCCTTCCAATCCAAAACTGGATTGTGGGTCTGTAACCAAGGCAGACCCAAAACGACCAAATCATGCATTTTATGCAGAACAAGAAAACGAATCACCTCCCGATGTTCAGGAGTCATGCACATGGTCACCTGCGTCCAAAACTGCGGTTTATTTTCCGCCAATGGCGTAGCATCAATACCTCTAAGAGGAATAGGATTTACTAACGGTTCAAGAACAAAACCACAGCGCTTGGCAAATGACAGATCCATAAGACTCAGGGCGGCACCTGAATCCACAAACGCCATAACAGGGTAAGAAGACAAAGAGCAAATTAAAGTCACAGACAAAATAAATTTAGGTTGCAAATTACCAATGGTGACAGGACTAACAACCCTTGTTAGGCGTTTAGAGCATGCTGATATAACATGTGTAGAATCACCACAGTAAAAACACAACCCATTCTGACGTCTATGATTTTTCCGTTCATTTCTAGTCTGAATTCTATCACATTGCATTAAATCAGGTGTTTGTTCAGACAACACCACCAGAGGATTAGCGGTCTTGCGCTCCCGCAAACGCCGGTCAATTTGAATAGCAAGCGCCATAGAATCATTCAGACTTGTAGGAATGGGGAAACCCACCATCACATTCTTAATGGCTTCAGAAAGGCCATTTCTGAAATTTGCGGCCAGAGCACACTCATTCCACTGAGTAAGCACGGACCATTTCCGAAATTTTTGGCAATACACTTCAGCTTCATCCTGACCCTGAGAAATAGCCAGCAAGGCTTTTTCTGCCTGAATTTCAAGATTGGGTTCCTCGTAAAGCAATCCAAGTGCCAGAAAAAACGCATCAATATTTGCCAATGCCGGATCTCCTGGCGCTAGCGAGAAAGCCCAATCCTGAGGGTCGCCCCGCAAAAAAGAAATAACAATTTTAACTTGCTGAGCTGAATCTCCAGATGAACGGGGTCTCAGAGATAGAAACAATTTACAATTATTCTGAAAATTCCTAAACCTAAATCGGTCTCCAGAAAACAATTCCGGAATAGGTATTTTAGGTTCAGACATAGGACTACTGGTAACAAAATCTTGTATACCCTGCACATGAGCTGCCAGCTGGTTTACACTTGTAATCAAGGTCTGGACATTCATGTCTGCAGCAAGCACAAGCTACTCAAAGGTAAAGGGGAGGAAGAGAGGAAAGAAAAAAAAAAAAAAACTCAGAATTTCCTTTCTTATTATCCCACTTCAGCAATGCATTAAACATTCAATGTTGGCCTGGCATACTGTTATGACCCCAATGGCAGAGGGTCTCAGGAATAACTGCTAAGTCTGCAAACACAGAAAACCAGCTCATAGGGCAGTGGTAACTGGGCTGACCATATATCTAATCCTAGCACCACAAATACCAGCAGCCGGGGAACGTTCCTACATTGATCCTAGACGTCTCGCGCCAGCCGGAGAACTACCTAACCCTAGAAGGGAAAAGAAAGACCTTTCTTGCCTCCAGAGAAAATACCCCAAAAGTTGGATAGAAGCCCCCAACAAATAATAACGGTGAGGTAAGAGGAAAAGACAAACATAAGAATGAGCTAGGTATTTAGCAAAGAGAGGCCCAATAGCTAATAGCAGAATATAGAAAGATAACTTATATGGTCAGCAAAAAATCCTATCAAAAATATCCACACTGGAAATTCAAGAACCCCCGAACCGTCTAATGGCCCGGGGGGAGAACACCAGTCCCCTAGAGCTTCCAGCAAGGACAGGAATCACATTTAGTACAAGCAGGACAAAAAATGAGAGCAAGCAAATAACCCAAAAAACAAAGAAGCAGGACTTAGCTAAATTTTGCACGAACCAGGACCAGCAGATAGGAGCAAACAGAATGTGTCTGATAACACCGATGCCAGGCACTGGACTAAGGTTCCAGGAGGTTTATATAGCAACACCCCTGAAGTAACGACCCAGCTGGGTGCAAACTGAGGGAAAGAAATCCCAGAGTCATATCACTAGTAACCACAAGAGGGAGCCAAAAAGTCTAATTCACAACAGAGCTACCAATAAGCGGCGTTGGCGGGTTATACAGAGCTCAGCATTAAGAGAACTGCAAGATCTGCAACAGAGAAAACTGTATTAACTTTATTCTACGACTAATTTTTTTTTTTTGTAAAGAATGAAATAAAGAATAATTTTTTTAATTGAAATTCAGTTTGCTGATCCAATTTTTTTCCCCTAACTTATCCTATAGAGAAAACTTTTTATCAAAACTGCAGCAAGCAGCCCAGTAACTGACACATCGTTGGAATCAGGGTCTCTGCCTTAATATTATGCTGCTCTCGGATGGGATAGAAGAAAAAAAAAACATTCCAGAATCAGTGGAGCAGGAGCAAATGGAGGAGGGACTCAGCTTAAATTAAAGCTACTCTTTAACAATTTCTGCACTTTGTATGTCTGGTCAGTCCACTTATTACTCTACAGTGACGTTCTAAGACATCAAGGCGGTGTAACCAACTTGCACAAAGATTGTGCAACTGTAGGGTGGGGAGCCTGCTGTCAGACACAGCCAGACTTCTCAGAGAAAATATAAACCTGGTTTATTACTATGCTAACCTTCTCAACTCTAGCAAACACAGCGCTAAACCATCACTTGTGTATACAGATTATGAAGCACTGACAGTGCTTCCTTCTCCGGACCCAGTGATCATGGGATCGCTGGGTGTAGTGAGTGAGCAGGAGCTGCTGGGTCCTAGAAGACTGCAATTCGCCTGTAACTGGGGATAATATACCAGCCCAAGTTACAGGGGAAATCACCAGTAGGATATGTTACTATGTTAAAGTGCTCCCTCACCCACCCAAAAAAAGGAATTTTAAGATGGTTAAATGGTTATGGTTCCCCAAATACATTGTGATAGTCAACCACACCCACCAATAATGGCGGCATTGACCGATGATCCGTCATGTTGAATTGCAGTGACTGATCACTTGCCGACAGTTATCCAATGTGAATAAAGGCCTTTATGTGCAATATTGAAAGTTATCAGCTATCCTCAGGATAGGTGGTAATGTTCTAAGCGATGGGGGTCTCAAGTGTAGTGCATCAGCACGGCAGCTGCCGCCATATTCTCTCCCATACTGCAGCCTTTATCTTAAACTCCCGAAATATGCAATCCAACAGTCTGATGAAGCATTTATTCACAGTCACCACCAGGTGGCAGGCAAGCACCTACGAATAAGGTACAACAGACGCTTGTTATAAGGACAAAATTAAAATCGTAATATATTATTACCTCCATGGACTATTTTTCTACACGCTGAGCATAAAGGAAAAGTCATTGAGCATACTGAGAGATTTGAGAATTTTTTTTCTCATGTTTTATAAGTTTTTTTGTACCTTTTTCAAAAAAGTTTAAAGCAGTATTCCATTCTAAAAACGTTATTAACTACAGTGGCATGTAAAAGTTTGGGCACCCCTGGTCAAAATTACTGTTATTGTGAACAGTTAGGCAAGTTGAAGATGAAATAAAAAGGCCTAAAGTTAAAGATGATAAATTTCCTTTGTATTTTAGGCAAAAAAAAAAAAATAAATTATATATACAGTGCCTACAAGTAGTATTCAACCCCCTGCAGATTTAGCAGGTTTAATAAGATGCAAATAAGTTAGAGCCTTCAAACTACAAACAAGAGCAGTATTTATTAACAGATGCATAAATCTTACAAACCAAAAAGTTTTGTTGCTCAGTTAAATTTTTATAAATTTTAAACATAAAAGTGTGGGTCAATTATTATTCAACCCCTAGGTTTAATATTTTGTGGAATAACCTTTGTTTGCAATTACAGCTAATAATCGTCTTTTATAAGACCTGATCAGGCCGGCACAGGTCTCTGGAGTTATCTTGGCCCACTCCTCCATGCAGATCTTCTCCAAGTTATCTAGGTTCTTTGGGTGTCTCATGTGGACTTTAATCTTGAGCTCCTTCCACAAGTTTTCAATTGGGTTAAGGTCAGGAGACTGACTAGGCCACTGCAACACCTTGATTTTTTGCCTCTTGAACCAGGCCTTGGTTTTCTTGGCTGTGTGCTTTGGGTTGTTGTCTTGTTGGAAGATGAAATGACGACCCATCTTAAGATCCTTGATGGAGGAGCGGAGGTTCTTGGCCAAAATCTCCAGGTAGGCCGTGCTATCCATCTTCCCATGGATGCGGACCAGATGGCCAGGCCCCTTGGCTGAGAAACAGCCCCACAGCATGATGCTGCCACCACCATGCTTGACTGTAGGGATGGTATTCTTGGGGTCGTATGCAGTGCCATCCAATCTCCAAACGTCACGTGTGTGGTTGGCACCAAAGATCTCGATCTTGGTCTCATCAGACCAGAGAACCTTGAACCAGTCAGTCTCAGAGTCCTCCAAGTGATCATAAGCAAACTGTAGACGAGCCTTGACATGACGCTTTGAAAGTAAAGGTACCTTACGGGCTCGTCTGGAACGGAGACCATTGCGGTGGAGTACGTTACTTATGGTATTGACTGAAACCAATGTCCCCACTGCCATGAGATCTTCCCGGAGCTCCTTCCTTGTTGTCCTTGGGTTAGCCTTGACTCTTCGGGCAAGCCTGGCCTCGGCACGGGAGGAAACTTTCAAAGGCTGTCCAGGCCGTGGAAGGCTAACAGTAGTTCCATAAGCCTTCCACTTCCGGATGATGCTCTCAACAGTGGAGACAGGTAGGCCCAACTCCTTGGAAAGGGTTTTGTACCCCTTGCCAGCCTTCTGACCCTCCACGATCTTGTCTCTGATGGCCTTGGAATGCTCCTTTGTCTTTCCCATGTTGACCATGTATGAGTGCTGTTCACAAGTTTGGGGAGTGTCTTAAATAGTCAGAAAAGGCTGGAAAAAGAGATAATTAATCCAAACATGTGAAGCTCATTGTTCTTTGTGCCTGAACTACTTCTTAATACTTTAGGGGAACCAAACAGAATTCTGGTGGGTTGAGGGGTTGAATAATAAATGACCCTCTGAAACAACTTTTCACAATTTAAAAAAAAAATAAACAAAGAAATAACATTCTTTTTTGCTGCAGTGCATTTCACACTTCCAGGCTGATCTACAGTCCAAATGTCACAATGCCAAGTTAATTCCAAATGTGTAAACCTGCTAAATCTGCAGGGGGTTGAATACTACTTGTAGGCACTGTATATATATATATATATATATATATATATATATATATATATATATATATATATATATATTGTCATTTTTTACTTTTTGAAAATTACAAAAAGGAAAATGGGCCTATGCTAAAGTTTGGGCACCCTGCATGGGTAGCACCTAGTAGCACCCCCTTTTGCAAGTATCACAGCTTGTAAACGCTTTTTGTAGCCAGACAAGAGTCTTTCAATTCTTGTTTGAGAGATTTTCATCCTTTCTACCTTGGAAAATTTCTCCAGTTCTGTGAGATTCCTGGGCCGTCTTGCATCCTCTGCTATTTTGAGGTCTACCCACATATTTTGAGTGATGTTCAGATCAGGGGACTGTGAGGGCCATTGTAAAACCTTTAGCTTGCGCCTTTTGAGGTCGTCTATTGTGGATTGTGACATGTGTTTAGGATCATTATCCATTTGTAGAAGCCAGCCTCTTTTCAACTTCAGCTTTTTTACAGATGGTGCTATGTTTGCATCCAGAATTTGTTGAAATTTCATTGAATCCATTCTTCCCTCTACCCTTGAAATATTCCCCGTGTCATTGGCTGCAACACAACCCCAAAACATGATTGATCCACCTCCATGCTTAATGGTTGGTGTGATGTTCTTTTCCTGAAATTCTGTGCCCTTTTTTCTCCATACATACTTTTGTGCATTGTGGCCAAATTTTAACCTCATCGGACCACAGCAGTAGCATAGCTACCAGGGGGGCAGAGGGGGCAGTCGCCCAGGGCCACACTCTGTGCGGGGGCCCACCCTGATCTACGCTACTGTAACTGTATTGGCGCGCTGCAGCAGAGCAGTGAGAATGGGGCCCGTGAGCAGGCGAGGGGGTCCGGTGCCAGCAGTGGGCCCCCCTCCCATCATCGCAAGGTCAGCTGTATCGGCACTTAGCCAATACAGCTGACCGAATGATGAGAGAAGGAGCGCTACGCTCCTTCTCCCATCATCCCCCTGTCAGCGTCTGACATCACCGACGCCGACACTGACAGCGGGCGTGATGATGTCACTGCCCGGCGCCTGCTGTCAGATAAGCGGGAGCTTGGAGCACCACGGGAACAAGGAGGAAGAGAGGTGAGTATTTATTGTTTTTTTTTATGGGGGCTGCCTTATACTACAGGCTCTGCCTAAGGGGGTGCTGCCTTATACTATAGGGTCTGCCTATAGAGGTGCTGCCTTATACTACAGGGTCTGCCTATGGGGGTGCTGCCTTATTCTACAAGGTCTGCCTATGGTGGTGCTGCCTTATACTACATGGTCTGCCTATAGGGGTGCTGCCTTATACTGCAGGGTCTGCCTATGGGGGTGCTGCCTTATACTACAGGGTCTGCCTATAGGAGTGCTGCCTTATACTATAGGGTCTGCCTATGGGGATGCTGTCTTATACTACAGAGTCTGCCTATGGGGTGCTGCCTTATACTACAGGGTCTGCCTATGGGGGGTGCTGCCTTATACTATAGGGTCTGCCTATGGGGGGGGCTGCCTTATACTACAGGGTCTGTCTATGGGGGTGTTGCCTTATACTACAGGGTCTGCCTATGGGGGGCTGCCTTATACTACAGGGTCTGCATATGGAGTGCTGCCTTAAACGACAGGGTCTGCCTATGGGAGTGCTGCCTTATACTACAGAGTCTGCCTATGGGGGTGTTGTTGTTTACTACAGAGTCTACCTATGGGGTGCTGCCTTATACTACAGGGTCTGCCTATGGGGGAGCTGTCTTATATTATAGAGTCTGCCTATGGGGTGCTGCCTTATACTACAGAGTCTGCCTATGGGGTGCTGCTTTATACTACAGAGTTTGCCTATGGGGTGCTGCTTTATACTACAGAGTTTGCCTATGGGGTGCTGCCTCATACTACAGGGTCTGCCTATGGGGTGCTGCTTTATATTACAGAGTTTGCCTATGGGGTGCTGCCTTATACTACAGGGTCTGCCTATGGGGTGCTGCTTTATACTGCAGAGTTTGCCTATGGGGTGCTGCTTTATACTACAGAGTCTGCCTATGGGTGCTGTGTATAGGGGAGCTGTACAGGAGGGAGACTCGGGAACATTATTAAATGTAAAGTGGGCACTTATTGTTATAGGGGAACTCAGGTTACTGTGACTAACAAAGGGGCACACACAGGGCATTATTACTTTCTAGGGGACAAAATGTGGGCACTGTTTTCTAGGAAACTTGCGCTTGGCATTACTATATTCTGAAGGGTTGTTTTAGAATTTAGAAGGCACAGAGAACCACACAGCAGGTGCAGTAATAGGGACACGTACGACAGCAGCGGCTCAGAATTTGGGATATCAGGATGAGGAGTTTGTGCAGGTCGGGAATAGATGGTGATGGGGCTGGAATATGAGAAGTGAAACGTGTCTTTGTTGTATTCTCTGCAGGTGAGTCGTTGCTGGAAGAAGTTGTCATGTCGGTCTGGGCCAGATGGAAGACGGGAAAAATGAACGATTCCATCAGAAAGAACATCAACTGTAAGTCATTATCTGTAACTGTGCTGTGATCTTTTATATGTTCTGTAGGGCTGGTATCTTCCACTGACCATATGGCGGTAATATCCATGTTGGTCTTTATATAGAGATTATCTTCAGTAACAGAGCGGTCATCTGCTGAGGTTCTCCTCCACTATTAGGGCGCGTCACCGAATTGTAATCAAGGTTACCTGGTTAGGGGCCCACTCAGAATTTTCGCCCCCCTTGAACCAAAACCCTAGCTACGCCTCTGGTCCACAGGACTTATTTTCAAAATGCATCAGGCTTGTTTAAATTTTCTTTTGTATACTTCTGATGCTGAATTTTATGGTGAGGACACAGGAGAGGTTTTATTCTGCTGTCTCTTCCATGAAGGCTATATTTGTGCAGATGTCACTGAACAGTAGAACAATCTACCACAATTCCAGAGTCTGCTATGTCTTTCTGGAAGTCTTTTGCAGTTAAATGGGGGTGCTGATTTGCCTCTCTAGCAATCCTACGAGCAGCTCTCACTGAAATTTTGCTTGGTCTTCCAGACCTTATCTTGACCTCCACTGTTCCTGTTAACTGCCATTTCTTAATTACATTTCAAACTGAGGAAAAGGCAACTTTAAAACACTCCTGCTGTCTTCTTATAGCTTCTCCTGCTTTGTGGGCCTCCGTCATTTTCAGAGTGCTTTTTTTTTGGCACAAGGTTAGAGGAGGCTGGATTTTTATAAAGCTGGGAAATTTGCATCACCTGGCCTTCCCTAACGATGATAGTTAACAAGTCATAACCCTAGCAGGCTTATTAAGGTCTGAAACCTTGGTCAAAGTTATCTAAGCACACAAATCTCCAACGGTGCCCAAACTTTTCCATTGACCCATTTTCCTTTTTGCAGTTTTTAAAATGTAAATGATGACAATATATATGTTTGGCCTAAAGTACCAAAGAAATATGTCATCATTAACTTTAGTCCTTTTAGAGATCATTTCATCTTCAATTTGCCTAACTGTTCACAATATCAGTAATTTTGACCAGGGGTGCAGAGACTTTTACATGCCACTGTATCCAATATATTGATGTTTGCCATAAAAAATTGCCGGAACAGGGTGACTTCCGCACTCCCCCTTAGCCAGGTATGAAGCAGCTTGGCTCTTGGCGACCTTCATCAGTGTCATGCATCACACAACCTGAGAAATGTGCTATTATTAAGCAAAAATAGTAAAACAAAATGAAAAAACTATTCTAGCCCTTATAATAAAGGTACTAGAGACAATCGATGATCCGGCACGTCAGTAGTTCGTGGCCGCCAGGCAGGAGCCGTGACATGTTGGACCTACAAATCATAAGAGGTGCGGAGGATTCTGGGAGGCAGGAGGCAGTTTAGCAGGGCTACCATCCGTTGGCTTTGGGCTACTGACGTGAACGTTGGACCAGGATCCTATGAATTGATTTGCTCATCTCTAAAGGGCTCAGAGTTCTATATATCACAGGGTGGGTTGAAAAAAGCAAAAAAACAGAGGTGGAATTGCTGTTTTATTATTAAACCCCCTTGCCCAAGTTCTCCCCCCAAAAATTGGGTTTTCTATGTTTTTTTAAAAAAAGCATTACATATGCATGGATGCCCCTGCCCCTCCTGTAAAAGAAGAGTAAAAGGAGGCATGGCATCAGGGCCGTATTTAGCGTTTCTGCTGCCCTAGGCACTTTTAGTGCTGCCCCCCCCCCCATTGGTGAGTATGACACTATCGGCAGTGACATTGGCAACAATCGCTGATGTGAAAGTCGCCTTTTTGCAGCAGACCCGGCAGTTTTTCCGCATCTGCCACGTAATGGATCACTTACGGCAACAGTGCGTTCAGCCTCATTCATTCCCTATGGGACTTGCGGACATGTGCGGCACTTGCGGTTTTTGCCGCAATCAGGCAAATGCAGTACTTGCAGCAATGGGAAAAAATGCTGCTAGCAGTGTTTTTTTGTCTCACCGCAAGTGCAAAACCGCAAGTGCCACACATGTCCGCAAGTAGCCATCACTACCTGTCCCTGCACCTTGCTAGCTCATCCCAACCATCCCTCCCTGACCTAAAACTGCACTATAAAGCTTTAGAAAAACAATTTATTACCTGACATATTCCTATGATAATGAGGGCTCCAGGCTATGGTGTAGACAGGGACGGGCAGTCTCCGGGTCTCCATTCTCTGCACACCCTCAGTCCCTGTCTCACTGCCTGTGCACAGACATCCCTCCACCGGACCCGGTAACCACCGCTCACAGTACCATATAGTCACTAATGACAACCTGTTGGGCCTTATCCTCTATATCTGCCTGTAAATACTGCTATTCACTAAGTAAACATTTGGTTGGTTTTATGAACCTCGTGTCTCCTGGATTATATTTGCTGCCCTGGTTCCAGAAGAGCGATTCCTGGACTTAGAAGAAGAAGAGGCCTGAAGCCTTAAAGAAAGTGTGATGTACCTCACACACACAGCAGCACACCAGGACAGGGACACGAGATGTCTGCACGATGCCAAAGCAAGCGGGGACTGAAGCTTTCCCATGAATACCTTGCTTGGGCATCTCACACAAAAAAACCTGACATGTCTACGTGTGGGTCACACGGTCCATGTGGAAACATGGATGTGTGTGCAACCCCATAGATTATAATGGGTTTCCGTGTGTACTTGTCTCTTGTACATGTTAAAAAGGTCACCACATATAGCGGAAACAGACGTGTGAAGAAGGTCTAAGGCCGTTGAATAGGATTGGGGAAAGACGTTGTGTCCATGTTGAGCTTTAAGAAAATTAGATCAACACTCTAGGTTCTCTGTGGATCAAAGAGGGGGTCTCCTTTAATATTAAACATGGCAGCAAATTAGAGCTGTATTTTTCAATGGTTAGTGCCACTTTAAGATATAATCATTACACACTATAAGTCTGGATTTCTGTAATTATATCAGTTTATTAGATGTTTATAAATGTGATCATTCCTGAGGAACAGAGATGATAAAGCACGGGGCCCAGTTTCTTCATATTTCACATCCCAAATAGATATTATGGTACGTGAATATTCATGATTTACCCCGACACGCATTTGTTTCTGCCTCTGTGAACGAATTCACGAAAACCTCATAATAATAATAACAATAATTATACTCGGCGATCATTAATCCTGACGCCAAATGTATTACCGCCGTATAATTATAATGCGTCTCCATTATTTATAACGATGTTTAATACCTTGTTAATGTGCCGTTTATTCTACACAGCGCACAGACTCAAGGACGTCTTAAAGAAAGATTGCGATAAGGTGTATGTACTGGGGGGAAAAAAGTGTTACAGTCATTGCATGGAAATTTCCAAATTCCTCTTATTAGCAAGGATAAAAAAGGATCCCTTTCATGTCATTACAAATGGAAAAGGAGCCACAGATCACAATAAGGGATCCCAGTTATGCACAGGTTACTATACAAGTCCATTATACAGGGTGGGTCATCTATATGGATACACCTAAATAAAATGGGAACGGTTGGTGATATCAACTTCCTGTTTGTGGCACATTAGTATATGGGAGGGGGGAAACTTTACAAGATGGGTGGTGACCATGGCGGCCATTTTGAAGTCGGCCATTTTGGATCCAACCTTATTTTTTTCAATGGGAAGAGGGTCATGTGACAGGCGGCCATTTTGGATCCTTTTATTTTTTTCAATGGGACATATCAGAGTTATTGAGAATTCCACAAGAAAAACAATGGTGTGTTTGGTTTTAATGTAACTTTATTCTTTCATGAGTTATTTACAACTTTATGACCACTTATAAAATGTGTTCAAAGTGCTGCCCATTGTGTTGGATTGTCAATCCAACCCTCTTCTCCCACTCTTGACACAATGATAGCAACACCGCAGAAGAAATGCTAGCACAGGCTTCCAGTATCCAATGTTTCAGATACTGCACATCTCGTATCTTCACAGCATAGACAATTACCTTCAGATGACCCCAAAAATAAAAGTCTAAGGGGTTCAGGTCGGGAGACCTTGGTGGCCTGGAAAGTGGCCCACGACGACCAATCCACTTTCCCGGAAATGTAGGAATGCTCGGACCTGACACCCAACATTACAGATGTTGTGCATGATAAAAAAAAAATGTATTTTTTTTTTTTATTCGCGACCATCGCCTCGCTTGTCTACAGGTTGTATGTGGTATTGCTGCTCAAACCATTATACTTCATTTCCCGGTCAAAAAATAATAATAATTGTGAAATATCCTTTTGAACAATCGAACAAGTGTTGGCCATTAGAACCATTCAGAGAAGCTGTAGACTGAGGGCGTAGCGCGCCGCGGCAAATTTTAGGCCACACCCATTTCACAACTAGCCACGCCCCAACCACACCCATTTAGCACTTCTGATCACAATGTTTCGTTAACAATAATTATGAACAAAAAAATATGGCCACACACGACGCTCCATACTGTACAATGGCCATTGGCCACATTATGCTCCATACTGTATAATGGCCCCACATGATGCTGCGTACAGTATACTTGCCCCACGTGATGGTCCATACAGTATAATGGCGCCACATGATGCTTTGTACAGTATAATGGCCCCACACGATGCTGGGTATAGTATAATGGCCACACAATGCTGGGTACAGTATAATGGCCCCACACAATGCTGGGTGCAGTATAATGGCCACACATGGTTACCCCACCCCCATCATTGCCTTCTCCATCAGTACACACAAACACCTTTCACCGCGCTCCCTCGCAGCAGCCGGCAGCTTCCACTCCCACGGCGCTGAATGGTGTCATCCAGCTGCGCCGCTGACTGCTGTATCCAGCATTACAGCTCAGTCCCCATAGAATGTAATACAGCACAGCCCCATAGAATATAATGCTGCACAGCCCCCATAGAATGTAGCGCAGGCAGGTGGCAGCCCCCATAGAATGTAACGCAGGCAGGTGGCAGCCCCCATAGAATGTAACGCAGGCAGGTGGCAGCCCCCATAGAATGTAAGGGGTGCTGCACCAGGTTGGTGGAGAATCCGATGGATGGGTACCAGGGGGAGAGTGGGAGCGGGGTGCGCGCACCATGGGGAGACAAAGTTTAGTTTGTCAGACCTCCTATGCTGTCAGAGTCTCTGCTGTAACCGCAGCAGGGCAGCGCTGCATGGAGAGGGGGAGAGACACATACATTCACTTACAGTCTGGAGATCCGCTCGCTGCTCCCGCGGTCACACAGACACGGAGTGTCTCACAACTCTGCCCCCGTGCCAGAAACCAGTCCGGGTGCTGCCGCTCTGTCCTCAGAGTCCGCCCACGTCTATAGTTGAGGAGGAAGCCGGAGGCGGGCGGTGAGGCAACTCAAGGGGGCGTGGCTACAACGCAGTCCCAGGGAACGGAACGAACAGCGGGTACTAATCGGGCTCTCTCTACGTCCCGTCCCGGAAGTGGGCGGGGCTTCACCGGCGGCCGCAAATTCGGGATTTTAAATGCCCGAAGCGGGACAGCGGGACCCCGGTGCCAAAGCGGGACTGTCACGCTGAAATCGGGACGGTTGGGAGGTATGCGGTATCATGTCTCCTACAGGAGGCAGGAATCTCATCACTTTGAACATTTGCAGACTTTTTTGTCACTTCTCTCTGTTTGCAGAACAGGTAGAGCCGTATTATGCACAGAAGGAGATGGAGAAGGACGGGTCACTGCTCTTTGTCTCCATCCGAAAGTCTTCCGCTTATACAGCTGGCTCCATGATCGTTGTAGGCAAATGTGCCGCCAGGACAGATATGTCAGTTTCATCGACCGGAAAAACAAAAATAAAAGAGGAATATAAAAAAGGAACAGAGAAAGATTTACTGTCCATGTAGAATGAGATAGGAATGGAAAAAAAAAAAGAGCAAAAAGCAATTTAAGTAACAAGATCTAACTTCATATCTAATAAAGAGAAGCATCGAGATGACAGTCACAGCCGACGAGACTAATAGTATGGAAAGAATCGCGGAATAAAAAAAAACATGAAGAAGATTCTATAATTAAATTTACATAAAATTGTGTAAGTACTTTGATTTAATTATCTTGTACTGATCTAAAGTTATGTAAAGTTGTCCACTCCAGCACAGCTCAAAATTCTGCTGGTTTCTTAGTACTAGGGTGCGGAAGTTCAGGTGATACATGTACAGATAGGGGTTAGTGTTAGGGTAGGACCAGGAGAGGCGGCAGAGGTATGGACGAAGCTTAGACCACCTAAGGCTATGTGCACACATAGCGGTTTTTCCCGCGGATCCGCGGCGTTTCTGCAGCTGCGGGTCCGCAGCAGTTTCCATTGCGTTTACAGTTACATGTAAACCCTATGGAAACCGCAATCCGCTGTGCACATGCTGCGGGAAAAAACGCGCAGAAACGCAGCGGTTTACATTCCGCAGCATGTCACTTCTTTGTGCAGAATCGCGGCGATTCTGCACACATAGGAATGCATTGATCCGCTTACTTCCCGCTTGGGGCTGTGCCCACGATGCGGGAAGTAAGCGGATAATGTGCAGATGGTACCCGGGGTGGAGGAGAGGAGACTCTCCTCCAGGCCCTGGGAACCATATTTGTGTAAAAAAAAAAAAGAATTAAAATAAAAAATAATGATATACTCACCTCTCAGCGCTGCACACGGCCGGACGGTCTCAGTTGCTGTGCGAGCAGGGCCTGAGATGACGTCACGAAGGTCCTTCTCACACAGCATCTTTGGAACCGGACCGCCGCGTGCAGCGCCGAGGAGATCGGGACGTCAGAGGGTGAGTATATAACCATTTTTTATTATTTTTAACAATACTATTGATGCTGCATATTGGTGCATATGCAGCATCAATAGTAGGAGTAAACCCGCAGCGGAAACCGCGGAACAAACCGCGATAAATCTGCAGGGGTAACCGCAGCGGTTTTGCCCTGCAGATTTATCAAATCCGCTGCGGGAGAACCCGCAGAGGACCCCGCAAAGTGTGCACATAGCCTGAGGGCCAGGAAATGGGAAACAAAATTATGTGGCAAGTGGCCATCGTATTGGGCAGAGTTCTGGCCACATGTACCATTCGGTTTTAACCTTAGGAATAATCACAAGTAATGGAAAAACATTACAAGTATATTAAAAATAGCATTATATAGAGGAAACATGTCCATAATATGACAAATAATACACAGTTATGTTACAGTGCAGAGAAAATGCACACAGTGATGTCACAGTACAGGGATAATACACAGTGATGTCACAGTACTGGGATAATACACACAGTGATGTCACAGTATAGGGATAATACACACAGTGATGTCACAGTACAGGGATAATACACAGTGATGTCACAGTACAGGGATAATACACAGTGATGTCACAGTGCAGGTATATTACACATAGTGATGTCACAGAACAGGGATAATACACACAGTGATGTCACAGTATAGGGATAATACACACAGTGATGTCACAATACAGGGATAATACACTGATGTCACAGTGCAGGTATATTACACATAGTGATGTCACAGAACAGGGATAATACACAGTGATGTCACAGTACAGGGATAATACACACAGTGATGTCACAGTACAGGGATAATACACACAGTGATGTCACAGTGCAGGGATAATACACACAGTGATGTCACAGTGCAGGGATAATACACACAGTGATGTCACAGTACAGGGATAATACACACAGTGATGTCACAGTGCAGGGATATTACACATAGTGATGTCACAGTGCAGGGATAATACACACAGTGATGGCACAGTACAGGGATAATGTACACAGTGATGTCACAGTACAGGGATAATGCACACAGTGATGTCACAGTACAGGGATAATACACCCAGTGATGTCACAGTGCAGGGATAATACACACAGTGATGTCACAGTACAGGGATCATACACCCAGTGATGTCACAGTACAGAGATAATACACACAGTGATGTCACAGTACAGGGATAATACACACAGTGATGTCACAGTGCAGGGATAATGTACACAGTGATGTCACAGTACAGGGATAATGCACACAGTGATGTCACAGTGCAGGGATAATACACACAGTGATGTCACACTCCGTCCGTTACACTGCAACATCCATAAGGGAGTGAACAGAAATGCACAAATTCTAAATCATAATAAAATTGTATTTTATTTAATTCTTTAAAAATTGAAAAAATAAGGAATAGCAAAAAACAAACAAAGTAACCTCAGATGTGAGGGACACGTCAGGCTACAAGCCCCTTTAAACACACAGATTTCAATAAGTATCAAAATTACTAAAAACAGCCCACATTAAATAGTTAAGGAGACACGTCATTGCAACCCAGCAAAAATACCAAAAGAACACACTGCACCTAACTGACAAAGTGATAGATGTAGTCACAATGTGTGGGGCTGGTGCCGTGTCCCTCCACCCCGACGTGCATTTCGTCCACTCTTCTTCAGGGGGCGCAGTGATGTCACAGTAGAGGGATACTACACACAGTGATGTCACAGTACAGGGACAATACACACAGTGATGTCACAGTACAGGGATAATACACACAGCGATGTCACAGTACAGGGACAATACACACAGTGATGTCACAGTACAGGGATAATATACACAGTGATGTCACAGTACAGGGATAATACACACAGTGATGTCACAGTACAAGGATAATGCACACAGTGATGTCACAGTACAGGGATAATACACAGTGATGTCACAGTACAGGGATAATACACAGTGATGTCACAGTATAGGGACAATACACACAGTGATGTCACAGTACAGGGATAATACACACAGCGATGTCACAGTACAGGGATAATACACACAGCGATGTCACAGTACAGGGATAATACACACAGTGATGTCACACTACAGGGATAATACACACAGCGATGTCACAGTACAGGGATAATACACACAGTGATGTCACAGTACAGGGATAATACACACAGTGATGTCACAGTACAGGAATAATAGACACAGTGATGTCACACTACAGGGATAATACACACAGCGATGTCACAGTACAGGGATAATACACACAGTGATGTCACAGTACAGGGATAATACACACAGCGATGTCACAGTACAGGGATAATACACACAGTGATGTCACAGTACAGGGTGTTGTGAACTCTGTTTTCGGGCTCCCTCTTGTGGTCACAGGTGGTATTGTGTGAGTTTTGTTTTTGGGCTCCCCCTGGTGGCTTTGTTTGTTATCCTGCGGTTCTGTGGCTGGATCAGCTGCCTCGTTATGCACTAGGGAGGTTCCTATTTAGCTCTGCTTCACCTCCACTTGTTGCCGGCTGTCGATGTATTCAGTGCTATTCTGATCTCCCCTGATTATCTTCGTTTTCAGTCTCTTCTGGAGAAGCTAAGTTTCTGTTTGATTATTTTTTGCTCATCAGTCTGCAATATGATTTCTGTGTATGATGAGTTTAGTCCAGCTTGCTAATATGTGAGTTCTTGCTGCTGGTAAGCTCTGGGGTACGGAGTTGCTTCCCCCGCACCGTTAGTTGGTGCGGGGGCTCGAGCAATCTCTGCGTGGATATTTTTGCTTAGGGTTTTCTATTGACCGCACAGCTCCCTTCCTATTTTCTGCTATCTAGTGTTAGCGGGCCTCATTTGCTCAATCTATTTCATCTCTGCGTTTGTGCTTTCCCCTTAACTCACCGTTAATATTTGTGGGGGCTTTTCTATATCTTTGGGGTCATTTCTCTGAGGCAAGTAAGGACTTTACTTTCCCTCCAGGAATAGGTAGTTTCTCAGGCCGTGAAGAGACGTCTAGGATTTCCAGGTAACGTTCCACGGCTGCCTATAGTTGTTGCGGATAGGATCAGGTTGCGGTCAATCCAGATACCACTTCCCCAGAGCTGGTCGTCGGTTTAGTTTCTTAGCTAGTCAAACTTGCGATCCTTGCCACTAGGATCATAACAACAGGGATAATGCACACAGTGATGTCACAGTGCATGGATTGTACACACAGTGATGTCACAGTGCATGGATAATACACACAATTATGTCACAGTACAGGGATAATACACACAGTGATGTCACAGTACACGGATAATACACAGTGATGTCACAGTACAGGGATAATACACACAGCGATGTCACAGTACAGGGATAATACACACAGCGATGTCACAGTACAGGGATAATACACACAGTGATGTCACAGTACAGGGATAATACACACAGTGATGTCACAGTAGAGGGATAATACACACAGTGATGTCACAGTACAGGGATATACTCTGGCCCAGGTCTGGAGTGTCTACTGGCCGTCGGGCAGAACCATGCTGTCACTTCATCTTGTTGCCTGCGTCGGGAAAGAGAAGTCAGAAAACATTCTGCAGACTTCACGCATCACAAGCAGCATGATCACGCCACATTATCGCGCCATCTGTACCAGGCACCGACTGCTGACAGCAGGAAGATAGGCGACATCACGGTTCGCCATGAGTGCAAGATAACAGGAGTTTAGTTTTTCTTCATAGGCATAAATGGAGTCTAGGAAACCTGCAGTGTGGGTGCACAAATAGAGAATATTATTATGTGCAGGCACAAATGGGGGCTATTACTATGTAGAGGTATTTTTATTTTTGTGTTTGAAAAGCTATGGGACATTGTGTGAGAGACATAACTATGTGGGGGCACAAAAAGCAACACTAAAATATGTATGTGGAATATAAGAGGGTATTATTATTGTGTGAAGGCTGTATTACTATGGGTTAGCACAAAATCGAGAATTATTACCATGAGTGGCACAATCACCATGTGATGGGACAGACATGACACTTTTATGCATGAAGGCACTAATACCTGTAGAGACATAGAGGGGCACTAGTACCATGTGGGGGCTTGGATTGGGCAGTATTACAGTGTGGATGCACAATTACTGTGGCGGGCACACGAGCAGGGGACTATTCCTGTGAGACTATTATTAATACCTGGTGCTCTTTGAATGCTTTTAGCACTATGTGATTTTTGTAGAAGTCCGAGTAAAATGAAGAGAGAGCTGGTGAAGTTATGAACCAAAGCTGTCTGTGTTTTACATTCTGCTGAGACTAGTAGTGGATGGAAGAAACTGTCATGGGGGTCTGGATCAGGTGGAGAAGAAAAAGTAACGTGATTACAGAGAATGTAACCTGAGTCACTGGGCCTATCTGTACTGTATATCCGCAGAACAGCTGTGTGCAACTACTGTCTACCACTATGGTGGTAATATCAGTCTTACTACAGTGGGTTTTGTTCATCAGTATAGGGATAGCATTGATAATATTGGACTCGGTATACTAGGTTTTGATTAATAATGCTATGGTAGAACTATGATTACATTTTCTGTACTGTACTGAGTACTTGGTAGAGGCTGCTGGCACACCCTAGCGTGTAAGAGGGCCCGAAAGGTCCCTCTGTCCTTTTAGGAGACTATCACTATTACAGGGGTTGTACACTATTTGGACCACCCCTTCTTAAATACTTTATTCCCTGATATAATATTAAAAAAATCTGCTCACCCCCCGCATTGACACAGTTCCTGCAATATCAGCATGGGTTTTCGAAGACTGGCGCTGACATGACATTACTTTTGTACCCTTTTAGCGAATGCTAATGGTCTGCAGTGCGTCTTAGGGGAGTATGATACAGTGCCTTGCGAAAGTATTCAGCCCCCTGGAACTTTTCAACCTTTTCCCACATATCCTGCTTCAAACATAAAGATACCAAATGTAAATTTTTGGTGAAGAAACAACAACAAGTGGAACACAATTGTGAAGTTGAACGAAATGTATTGGTTATTTTAAATTTTTGCGGAAATTCAAAAACTGAAAAGTGGGGCGTGCAATATTATTCGGCCCCTTTAACTTAATACTTTGTTGCGCCACCTTTTGCTGCGATTACAGCTGCAAGTCGCTTGGGGCATGTCTCTATCAGTTTTGTACATCGAGAGACTGAAATTCTTGCCCATTCTTCCTTGGCAAACAGCTCACGCTCAGTGAGGTTTGATGGAGATCGTTTGTGAACAGCAGTTTTCAGCTCTTTCCACAGATTCTCGATTGGATTGAGGTCTGGACTGTGACTTCGCCATTCTAACACCTGGATACGATTATTTGTGAACCATTCCATGGTAGATTTTGCTTTATGTTTGGGATCTGTGACAAAACACTCCGGGATCGCCTTTGCTGGGGTCAAAGGTCACGTGGTTAGTGCATTGAACTCGGAGGAGTACAGCAGGTTTCTGAGTAGACTGACCTCCGGTCAGATTTATTAAAGTGAAAGCAATACAAATGAAAACAAAACATAAAAATAAATCCTAGCCTGTCCGGCGCTAACTAAACAAATACGTTGCTATCTAACAACTGGGGGGCTTCTCCCACCCAGCTAACATTACACAGATCATGAGCACAGCTCTCACGTTTGTCTCACACAGACAGGCATTCTGTGTGCCCCAGGCTGCCGCTGGAAACCCCCAGCTGGTCATCCTTTATTCCTACACTTATTAACCCCTGAGTATCCTGAAAATACTGAGCGGCCTAATTCACATAGGACAAGTACCTGGGCGAGATATACCTGCCCCCGACTACCAGACCGACATGACTCTTACATATCCTCCCCCCTGCTCAGACCACTCAGGTCGAGCAAGAATACTCTCGAAACAGTGTACTCGGGACAGGGCATCAGCGTTCCCCATCTGCACCCCGGGGCGGTGCTCCACCGTGAAAGAGTAAGCCTGCAGGGCAAGGAACCACCGGGTTACCCGACTATTACGGTCCTTGTGGAGGTGCATCCACTTGAGAGGGGCATGGTCCGTGACCAGCCTAAACTTCCTACCTGCCAGGTAATACTTGAGGGAGTCGAGAGCCCATTTGATGGCTAGGCACTCTTTTTCAACCACGGCATACCTCTGCTCATGTACATTCAGTTTCCGACTGAGGTAGAGGACCGGGTGTTCGACTCCGTCCCTTACCTGGGAAAGTACAGCTCTGACACCAGTATCAGAAGCATCAGTTTGCACCACAAACTCGCTGCTGAAATCAGGAGTCACTAGTACGGGCTGAGAGCACAAAGCCCGTTTCAGATTGTGGAAGGCCTCTTCAGCCGCTGAGGTCCATTTTACCATGACGGAATCCCTCCCTTTGGTAAGATCCGTCATGGGGGTAGCCATGGCTGCAAAATTGGGTATGAACCGGCGATAATAGCCGGCAATGCCCAGGAAAGCTTGAACTTGTTTCTTGTTCACTGGTTGCAGCTAGCCCTGAATTTCCTGTATTTTGTCGATCTGGGGTTTAACCACTCCTCTGCCAATCACGTAGCCCAAGTATCGGGCTTCTTCAAGCCCGATGTGACATTTCTTGGGATTCGCCGTTAAGCCTGCGTCTCGCAGGTCATCAATCACCGCCTGTACCTTCCGGAGGTGAGCTTCCCAGTCCATGCTGTAAATTATGATGTCGTCTAGGTAGGCAGAAGCGTACTGCCTGTGGGGCCTCAAGACTCGATCCATCAATCTCTGGAACGTTGCTGGGGCTCCGTGAAGTCCAAACGGCATGTAGATATACTGGAACAGCCCTTCCAGTGTAGCAAATGCCATCTTCTCTCTGGCCGCCTCGGCCAGAGGGATCTGCCAGTACCCCTTTGTTAGATCCAGGGTCGTAATGTATCAGGCTTTACCAAGCCGGTCAATCAACTCATTGACCTGGGGCATAGGGTACGCATCAAATTTAGAAACCGCATTCAGTTTCCTAAAGTCATTGCAAAACCGTATGGAGCCATCCGGCTTAGGTATCAACACGATTGGACTGGACCAGGCGCTGTGCGACTCTTCAATGACTCCTAAGTCCAACATTGCCTTCACCTCCCGGGAGACGGCTTCACGGCGTGCTTCCGGAATTCGGTATGGCTTCACATGAACTGTGACACCAGGCTCTGTGACAATCTCATGTTTCACCAGCTTAGTCTGGCCAGGTTTTTCCGAGAAAAACTGTCGGTTCTGTAACAAAAACTGCTTATCCTCAGATTTTTGTCGTTCAGAGAGAGTCTCGGCAATCTGCACCTCCGGTACGGTAGGTGAGCAAACCGGACGGGGCAGATCCGCTGTTAGGGCAGAGCGGTCTTTCCAGGGTTTTATCAGATTCACATGATAAATCTGTTCTGGTTTTCTCTTACCAGGCTGGTACACTTTATAGTTCACTTCACCAACTCGTTCCACGACCTCAAAGGGGCCCTGCCATTTCGCCAGAAATTTACTATCCACCGTAGGGATTAGGATCAACACCCTATCCCCGGGTGCAAATGTATGGACCTTGGCGCCTCTATCATATCTTTGCCTCTGGGCTCCCTGTGCCTGTAACATATGGTCCCTAACAATGGGCATGACAGCAGCAATACGGTCCTGCATTTGTGTTACATGGTCTATCACCGTTTTAAAGGGAGTGACTTGACCTTCCCAGGTTTCTTTTGCGACGTCCAACAGTCCACGGGGACGACGGGCATATAATAGCTCGAAAGGCGAGAATCCTGTGGAAGACTGGGGAACTTCCCTAATGGCAAACAGCAAATAGGGTAACAAGTAATCCCAGTTCTTCCCATCTTTGTCTATCGCCTTCCGGAGCATCTATTTTAAGGTTTTATTGAACCGCTCAACCAACCCATCTGTTTGAGGGTGATAGACAGATGTACGCAACGGATCTATTTGTAAGAGTCTGCAGAGCTCCTTCATTACCCTCGACATAAAGGGAGTCCCCTGGTCGGTGAGTATCTGTTTTGGAATTCCTACCCGACTACACACTTGCACCAATTCTTTGGCGATCGTTTTGGTAGCAGTGTTACGCAAAGGGATGGCTTCCGGGTAGCGAGTGGCATAGTCCATGATGACGAGGATATGTTGGTGCCCACGTGCGGACCGGGAAAGGGGCCCAACCAAATCCATCCCAATTCTCTCAAAAGGGACCCCAATGATAGGGAGGGGTACCAAAGGGCTACAGAACCGAGGTTTAGGTGCCGAGATTTGGCACTCTGGACAGGACTCACAATAGTTACGCACATCATTGTGTATTCCAGGCCACACAAAACAATGCGATATCCTTTCTGTGGTTTTTTGTACCCCCAGATGTCCCCCCATTATATGTCCGTGGGCCAGGTCCAGTACCTTCCGCCGATAAGGTTTGGGTACCACTAACCGCTGCACAGTGTCTTCCCCTTTTTTTTCTACCTGGTAGAGTAAATCATTTTCAAGAACCATGTACGGGTACGCTAGCCTAGTGTCAGGTTCTACGGGTACCCCATCTATCATTTTTACATTTTTCCTAGCCTGAGTCAGGGTAGGATCTTTCATTTGTTCGCTGTGGAAGTCATCCAACTGGACTCCCAAATCTGGCAGGCAGGGTGCCGGATGGCTGTCTGCCTCCGCCCCTCGCTGAGTTTCCTCATTTTCCTCAGTTTCCTCAGTTTCCCCCGCCATAACTGAGAAGGGGTACTGAAGGTTAGGTTCAATAACCTCCCCAGCAACATCTTCCTGTGGGGTCTCGTCTAGGAACTCGGGACCTCCAGATGGCATGGGGGAAGGTTCACAGCTACCGTGAAGGAGCAACTGATTCTCCCACAACTGCCAGAAATGGGGAAAATCCCTGCCCAGGATTATATCATGTAACAATGTGGGAACGAGTCCCACTTTGTGTTGCACAGACCCATAGGGAGTGGAAATCGATATGACCGCTGTTAGGTACGAGCAGGTGTCACCATGCACACACGTTACAGAAAATTTGTCAGACGAACCAGATGGAAGTGCCACCAGACTAGCTTTCACCAGAGTCACCACACTTCGAGAGTCTAGTAATGCCACAACATTTTTCCCATCAACCAATAATTCACACAGGTGTTTCGCTGTATCATTTTGTCCCGCATTCACACTCACTAGCCGGGTCACCAAAGACATGCGTTTTTTAGAGTCTGTAACTTCGCACTGCATGGGTTCAGTGGTAACAGGACAGTTCGCAGAAACATGGCCCTTCTCATGGCAACGGAAACACCTAACAGGTCCCCTACTGAGACCACCGTCCAACATTCTCGGTCTCGGAGCGCGAGCAGTCCCGTGTTCCTCCCCCACAGTTTTAGGCGATTTTCCTTCACCCGTAGTCCCTGGAACAGTCTTACCGGTTCCACGAGGAGGTGGCACAGACCGGGTGCTGGCGGTGTCGTTGGGAAGTCCTTCTGCCACGGAATAACGCTCGACCAACTCCACAAGTTGATCCGCTGTCGTGGGATTTCCTTGGCTTACCCACCTTTTCAGCGCTGGTGGTAGTACTCTCAGGTATTTGTCCAAGACAATCCGCTGGATTATTTCGGGCGTTGTCAGTACCTCGGGTTGCAGCCATTTCTTTGTCAAGTAGATCAGGTTGAACATCTGAGACCGCGCCGGTTTATCTTGCTGGTAGGTCCACTGGTGTACCCTCTGTGCACGGACAGCCGTCGTCACACCGAGCCGGGCCAGGATCTCAGCTCTCAGCTTCTCAAAGTCCTGAGCGACTTCCGAGTCCAAGTCATGGTAAGCTTTTTGGGCCTCGCCGGAGAGAAACGGGGCAATCAGGTCGGCCCATCGTGCCTTCGGCCACTTCTCTCTCAATGCCGTCCGCTCAAACGTTGTCAGGTACGCCTCGATGTCATCTTCTGCGGTCAGCTTTTGCCAGTATCGACTCACATGGATCTTTCTGGACTCTGCTTCTGGGTCAGCCTCAGGCATGCTCACCAAGCGCTGCGCCACCTGTTGGAGAAGCTGGCGGTCTGCAACCGTCATGTCCACTAACTCCTTCAGCTGTGCGGCCATCAAGCGATTAGCTTCCTGCTGTGTGGCAGTGGAGTGTACTAGGGCTTTCACCACGTCTTCCATACTGTCGCCTGTGCCACGCGTGCCCGCGTTCTCCACCACAATGTGACAAAACACTCCGGGATCGCCTTTGCTGGGGTCAAAGGTCACGTGGTTAGTGCATTGAACTCGGAGGCGTACAGCAGGTTTCTGAGTAGACTGACCTCCGGTCAGATTTATTAAAGTGAAAGCAATACAGATGAAAACAAAACATAAAAATAAATCCTAGCCTGTCCGGCGCTAACTAAACAAATACGTTGCTATCTAACAACTGGGGGGCTTCTCCCACCCAGCTAACATTACACAGATCATGAGCACAGCTCTCACTCACGTTTGTCTCACACAGACAGGCATTCTGTGTGCCCCAGGCTGCCGCTGGAAACCCCCAGCTGGTCATCATTTATTCCTACACTTATTAACCCCTGAGTATCCTGAAAATACTGAGCGGCCTAATTCACATAGGACAAGTACCTGGGCGAGATATACCTGCCCCCGACTACCAGACCGACATGACTCTTACAGATCATTGTCTTGTTGGAAGACAAATCTCCGTCCCAGTCTCAGGTCTTTTGCAGACTTCAACAGGTTTTGTTCAAGAATGGTCCTGTATTTGGCTCCATCCATCTTCTCATCAATTTTAACCATCTTCCCTGTCCCTGCTGAAGAAAAGCAGGCCCAAACCATGATGCTGCCACCACCATGTTTGACAGTGGGGATGGTGTGTTCAGGGTGATGAGCTGTGTTACCTTTATGCCAAACATATAGTTTGGCATTGTTGCCAAAAAGTTCGATTTTGGTTTCATCTGACCAGAGCCCCTTCTTCCACATGTTTGGTGTGTCTCCCAGGTGGCTTGTTGCAAACTTTAAATGACACTTTTATGGATATCTTTGATAAATGGCTTTCTTCTTGCCACTCTTCCATAAAGGCCAGATTTGTGCAGTGTACGACTGATTGTTGTCCTATGGACAGACTGTCCCACCTCAGCTGTAGATCTCTGCAGTTCATCCAGAGTGATCATGGGCCTCTTGGCTGCATCTCTGATCAGTCTTCTCCTTGAGATGACAGTTTAGAGGGACGGCCGGGTCTTGGTAGATTTGCAGTGGTATGATACTCCTTCCATTTCAATATGATCGCTTGCACAGTGCTCCTTGGGATGTTTAAAGTTTTGGAAATCATTTTGTATCCAAATCCGGCTTTAAACTTCTCCACAACAGTATCACGGACCTGCCTGTTGTGTTCCTTGGTCTTCATGATGCTCTCTGTGCTTCAAACAGAACCCTGAGACTATCACAGAGCAGGTGCATTTATACGGAGACTTGATTACACACAGGTGGATTACATTTATCATCATTAGGCATTTAGGACAACATTGGATCATTCAGAGATCCACAATGAACTTCTGGAGTGAGTTTGCTGCACTGAAAGTAAAGGGGCCGAATAATATTGCACGCCCCACTTTTCAGTTTTTGAATTTCCACAAAAATTTAAAATAATCAATAAATTTCGTTCAACTTCACAATTGTGTTCCACTTGTTGTTGATTCTTCACCAAAAACTTACATTTGGTATCTTTATGTTTGAAGCATGATATGTGGGAAAAGGTTGAAAAGTTCCAGGGGGACGAATACTTTCACAAGGCAATGTAATTGCAGCCAATTAGCGGCCACTGAAACGCTACAGTGCTCAGGCAGCATAACAATGTCTCGTGACAAAGCTGACAGTGGCGCAGGAGGTGCGTATAATGATAAGGGTTTTTTCTTTATTTTCTATGGAGAACTATTGTATTTGAGAAGTGATTATCCAGGTAGTGGACAACCCCTATCAGCCTTCCCCGACGCTGCTAATCTCCATTTTTTGCCATATCTCTTTTTTTCCTCCCCGTCTTCCCAGAGCCATAACTTTTTTATCCACATACAGCAAATACATGAGATTTTGTTTTGTTTGCGGGATGAGTTGTACTTTTAAATGACACCATTCGATATACCACACAGCTTACGGGAAAAAAAATTCCAAGCACAGTGAAATTGTGAAAAAAGAAAAAACACATTTTGACATTGTTTTTTAGAAATTGTTTTTACTGTCTACATTTTGCAGTAAAAATGATCTCGCAGTATGATGCTGCTCATCAGTACGATTACAGCGATACCAAACGTGTCCTTTTTTTTTTTACTTTAGTCTTGAGAAAAAAAATTCTGAAGTTTGGGAAAAAATTTTTTGGGTTGTGTCACTATTTTCCCAAAACCCATAAACACATATATATACCGTATTTTCCGGCGTATAAGACGACTGGGCGTATAAGACGACCCCCCAACTTTTCCAGTTAAAATATAAAATCTTCTTAAAAGTCGGGGGTCTTCTTATACACCGTATGTCGTCTTATAGGGCCGTGACTAATGTGCCTTTTGGGAAGGGGGGGAGTGGTCCTGATGACAACGAGGGGGCGTCTCACAGGAAAGTGAGTATCCCCCATTACCTGGTCGTAGCGCTGCAGCGCGGGGTCTCTGTGCTGGGAGCGGCGGCTTCTCCGCTTTGTGCCGCGTGGGTGCTGTGGGGCGGGGGCTCCTCTTCTGCAGTGTGGGGCCTCTGTGCTGTGGGGCGGCGGCGGCGTATCTTCATGCAGTCGGGGCTCCTCCGGCATCTCCTTAAAGCCCGGAGGCCCCGCCGGCAGCTCCATCGGTGTAATGCGGTGGCCTCCGGGAAAATGGTCGCTGCTCAGATTCAGATCTCGTCCCGAGATCTCGGGAGACGAGATCTGAATCTGAGCAGCGGCCATTTTCCCGGAGGCAGCTCAATAGGTGTTATGCGGTGGCCTCCGGGAAAATGGCCGCTGGGGGCGGCGCATGCTCAGACTCAGATCTCGTCCCGAGATCTCGGGACACGAGATCTGAATCTGAGCAGCGGCCATTTTCCCGGAGGCCACCGCATTGCACCGATTGAGCTGCCGGCGGGGCCTCCGGGCTTTAAGGAGATGCCGGAGGAGCCCCGACTGCATGAAGATACACCGCCGCCGCCGCCCCACAGCACAGAGGCCCCACACTGCAGAAGAGGAGCCGCCGCCCCACAGCACAGCCGCCGCCGCTCCCAGCACAGAGACCCCACGCTGCAGCGCTACGATCAGGTAATGGGGGATAGTCCACGCACTTTCCTGTGAGACGCCCCCTCGTCGTCATCAGGACCACTCCCCCCCCCCCCCACCCACCATATACACCGGCGTACAAGGCGATACCGGGCGTATAAGACGACCCCCGACTTTTAAGAAGATTTTCAGGGGTTAAAAAGTCGTCTTATACGCCGGAAAATACGGTATATTTTTTTTTTTTCAGTTAATGAAGCCGTTTAAGGGCTTATTTTTTGAGGAGGGAGACAATATTTTTAGGGATACCATTTTGGGGTAGATATGACGTTTTGATCGCTTGTTACAAAATTTGTTGTGATACTAAAGCAACCAAAAATAACTCTTAGAAAATGGAGGTGAAGCAATGAATGAACGCAGGATAATGAGACGGAGCACAGAGAATAAGTGACGGGTAACAGCCGGGAAGAGGTGTAAGAGGAATAGTTCACGGTCGGACCTGCCGTTTTTGTTAGGTGAATCCTTAATGATAAATTTCTCCTTTAAATCAAATACAAAAGGTGTTTTTTTTGTGTGCGCGTGATCCCGGAGTACATTGTGAAAACAACAACAGCATGGTTGAAGGGAATAATTATCTGTTCTCCATTAGACGTACTGGAAAGATGCCGCTTTATTGTGTCTTTGTGCTGCTGATGCATTTACAAATCTTTTAATTATCACTTTTTGCAGATAACATACGGTAATTGTACATATAATACTATGGACTGAAAGGGAGTAATGCACTCGTCATTAGCCAGCGATTCCTTTGTCACAAATCAAGTGGAGGAGACTTAGTTTACTTTACTTTAGACACAGGAGAAGCCAAATTATTGGGGAACCAATACCAAAAAATATGTCCAAAAGTAACGGCCATTCCCGAAATGTTCTTTCACTTCAGATGAAGAGTTTAGCTTTAGGGTTGGTCTCTGGGTTTGGATGAAATCTTCCTAAAAAGTAGGTTCACCAAACATTTCCCCCCTTGAACAGAAGTCAACAAATGAACCAAGCAATTCCCTAGCTCAGGCCTCTTTTTGGTCACAGTGGTCACTTGCAATGTCGTGTTCAGTGGCGTAACTAGAACTAGAGTTTGATGGACCTCTACCTGCCTGTTGGTCAGATGCCCTTGTAGCATTCTAGATCCTATAAAAATGTACCTTATAAATTTGATACTTTTATATAGATTTGGAGCGCCCCCACACCGCCGCAGGGCCGAGGGGTACCCGGAGCCGGGCCTCTGGGTCTCAGTCCTGGGGTTGTCACGGTGGCTAGACCCGGTCCGTGGCCCTGTCTGTCAGTGGGGGACGTCCGGTGCAATAAGTGGTGTTGTAACGGTGCAGTTGTGGGGTGCAAGTCGCGGTAAATAACGAGGACACCAGGTTGCAGTCTCTTTACCTCTTTACTGGAGATCTCTGAGTCCTCAGTCCAGAATACGGTTCACCAGGCTGCGCAAGTCCGGCCGGTCCAATGGCACCTCCAGAGTTCACTTCACAGGTGGAAATCGGTGCCTTCCTTCTTAGCGCTATGTGTTGTAGTCCTCCCCTGCTGTGCTTACGGAAAGTACCCCACAACCGTTGTGTCTGTTTCTTAAGTTCCCTCACAACTCGATTAAATGATGTTCTTCTAATCTTCCGTCCCTTCCTGATGTTACAGTTAGAACGGCACCCGTTTGTCGGATAGGCCTGGAGTTCTTCCGGGACCCTAGAGACGCCCCTCTCCCGCAATTGCCTCCCAAGACTTCATAGGTGATATGTGTTAGACAGCCCGCCTTAAACTGACTGTCCTGCCGCTGTTTAGAGTATTGCTTGAAGCTGAATGTTATAATACTCCCTCGGCGTTCCGGCCACCGGTAGTGCGCCTCAGTAGGGTGTTGCTCCGGTCTTACAGCACGTCCCCTACTGGAATTCTCCTATTGCTTGATCTCGTTTCTCACTCAGCACAATCTATCTCGCTTCTAGTCCTTTCTTGGGTCCCGCCGCTTCCCGGAGCTGGCGCGGACCCGTTACGTTCTTTTCAATGCCAAGCCTCTGTCAGGATCCCACCCCTGACAGAGACCCTACTGTCTCTTCCTCCACAACACCCTCTGCCACTAGGTGTTGCTTCGTCCAATCCAGTCAGCTTTCTGATCTAACTTCCTGCCTGACCCCCAGTTTACCCACTATGGTGGGGAGTGGCCTAATGAATAGAACCCTTAGCTCCCCCCGGAGGCCCGGCTGTGAAATGTATTGGTGTCTGTGATACCTGATCAGATGAACTCCTTCAGTGCCATCGGACGCACCATAGCTCCCCATAGTGGCGGAGCCACAGTACTGCAACGACCAGGACTCTGGGGCGCTGCACTCCCCCCTGGTTAAACACAGTACTCCGGGACTGGGAAGAAAACAACAATACAAGATTAGCAAAAAGACATACAATTTTTGTTGAGTGCAAATAACAATATGTATACTTGAACAAGCTTCCCTTTATGGGAGGTGAGGACACTTGAACGTTACAAAACATGGTTAAATATTAAAACATTATAAATTACAGGCTATAAATAACTCCTGTTACCCAACCGGGTATTCTACTAAGTGCAGAAACTGCTGAATAACATTTTAACATTGCCCTTAAGGACATACACTCTGTATCCACCAAAGGCCTTCCTATAATCACATTATAAGGTAAGTTAACTTTTTCATTCTCCTTCTTTGAATCTGCAGGACCGCCTGTCCTATTGGCACCAGACCTACTGCCTCTCCTTTCTGCTACAGGACCGTCCCGTTCAGCCAGGACCTACTGCCTTTTCAACTGCTATACATAGTATAGGACATAACATACTTTCAGTTTTAGAAGCTTTGAGCCATCTACGTATGGCTCCTAGGAGGACTCACTACCTAACCCCTACGGGTTCACTTTCTGTCCTCTGTAACACATTACTAACTCTTTCTTAACTTTCTATGGAGGACTCAGGGTTTACCTTCTATCCCCATTTTCTTAGCAACATTATCAACTATCTTCTTAGATCATCAACCTTCATTAATACTTTCTTACTTCCGACTATGCAGGACATTCTGTCTACCCCTAGGGGCCTACTGCACCTTCCTTCTGTCTCTCAATCTTTCTTCTAAGGAACATTATCAACATTTCTTTACAGTTAACCAGTTGGATACATATAACTTTTACATGTAAGTATCATCATTTTCTCTTATCAAACATCATTGCTATCTATCAGTCTTAAAGAAATACCATTTCTTTAAGTGCAACACGTGAACATCCCCTTTAAGAGGGGACCAAGTCTTTAGGAGGTAGCATTTGTTCTCTAGCTACCAGTCCTTTCTCAGCAAAAGCTCCGGTATGGTATCTTCACAAAGAGTCTTTAAGTAAAACCAGTAGGAAACACCCTTAAGAAGGTGTAAACTATTTACAAAGAAGAGTTTGTATCATGCACGGTCCATGATTACTGCAGTTCTTTCAACTTGTGCAAACTTGAGGAAAAATAAACAAACAAGAAGGATCCCGGGTTAGCAGAGGGATCCCTAGGAATTAACCCTGGACGGGTTTAGCAGCAAACAATCAGGAAACAAACAGTTAAACCAAGAACTATATACATTTTTAAAGCAGTCATGCTTACTCATTTTCAGAATCCCTCACGAGGCGCCACCTGGCGGGTGAACCCCTGTAGTCCAGGTTCCAGGTCCACTCCCGCTGCCAGGTACACCCCATGGGTTCGGGTCTGTTGCACAACCAGGTCGTGTGCGGTGATAAAGGTCTGTGTTCCCACTTCTCTCTGTGCTGGCACAGCAGGAACACCGGTCACTCGAGGAGGCGCCTCCTTGGCCACTACAGTGGTGGTGGTGGTGGCCAGACTGCAGGTCACAGTTTCCGTTAGTGTACAGGTGGGGGTGACCAAGGTGGCCACAGACCGGTCACACGGGGACACTTTGGCTACAGGGGCCGGTTTTTCCGGCACCTTGGGCGGGGGTTCCATTGGCCTCTTCTTGCACACATTCAGAGCGAACCACCCCTTCTCCCCGAAATGTCTGGTGTAGATGACACTGTCTCCCGGGTAGAGGTCTCGATCGGGATGGCCCTCCCTGAGGTGCGACTCGACGTCCCGGTGGTTAACAAAGACCTCCGCGTATAACCCCGGTTCTTTAATAAAGCCCCAGCCTCCTCGGAGCTTAAAGGTGGTGACGATGCCCTGCCTGCGCGGGGCCTGGTGAGCGATGGGGTCCTTGCGGGCCCGATCCTTTACTGCCAGGTCCTTCTGATGGTAAGCCTCCATCCCAGCCCGGTACGCCTCGTCCTCTTCCTTCCATTGCTGTTCCAGCTGGGCCTGGTATGTCTCCCAGCTCAGGGCCTGCACCATCTCCCCTTCCCGCGTCTCCACCCCGGGGAATCCCATGAGGTCGGGTCCGGGGTTCACCCAGCGGTATACCGTGCGCTCCGCACGGGCCTCGCAGGACAGGGTGATTGGTGTGATCGGGGCCTTCATACGATGTTCCATGCCCGTAGCTTCCTCCCAGGGCAACAGACGTTGGAGCTTATGAGTCCCAGGGGGAGGGGGCGCTGCAACGGGGCCCACTAACACACCCTCTGCTGGCGGGGCAGGATCGGCGGACTCACCAACCGGTGCGAGTTCACTTTCCGCGACAGGTCCCGCTGGTTCCTCCGGTGAGGTCTCCGATGTCCGGGAACTCTCTGCCGGCACCACTAAGCGCGGAGCCTGGGCCCTCACATTCAGTTGGAGAAGTTGGTTGAATAAGTCCTCCATCTCGGCCCTCAGGAATCTGGTGTTGTCCACGGAAGACGGGGGAGATTTCCACTTCAACCCCACTGTCGGGTTCAGAGCTGCTGGCCATGGCGTCCTCCACGTGGGTCGCTTCCTGGTCTCTTTCCCGCTCTCTCCTTCGTGGGCGGTGTCGTTTTCTCGGTCTTCGCCCTCCATTGAGGATTAGGAGGCGGATCTCTGCCGCTGACAGACACGTCCTCACCGTGCAGAAATATTTAGACTGGGCGGCCATTGTTTTTCGCGCTCTCCAGCTTGCCTACGCCCACTCCACGCCCCTCTTCTCTTCCTGCGCTCTCCTCAGCGCTGTAATGGCGGCGGATTTTGGCGGTAAATGGCGCAGCACAGTTCTTGCAATAAAGTACAGTCCAAGCACAGTAAATCACAGTCCCAAGGCACACATGACCCGATTCTTCAGGCTTAAGTAGATCCTGTTCGTGACGCCAAGATTTGGAGCGCCCCCACACCGCCGCAGGGCCGAGGGGTACCCGGAGCCGGGCCTCTGGGTCTCAGTCCTGGGGTTGTCACGGTGGCTAGACCCGGTCCGTGGCCCTGTCTGTCAGTGGGGGACGTCCGGTGCAATAAGTGGTGTTGTAACGGTGCAGTTGTGGGGTGCAAGTCGCGGTAAATAACGAGGACACCAGGTTGCAGTCTCTTTACCTCTTTACTGGAGATCTCTGAGTCCTCAGTCCAGAATACGGTTCACCAGGCTGCGCAAGTCCAGCCGGTCCAATGGCACCTCCAGAGTTCACTTCACAGGTGGAAATCGGTGCCTTCCTTCTTAGCGCTATGTGTTGTAGTCCTCCCCTGCTGTGCTTACGGAAAGTACCCCACAACCGTTGTGTCTGTTTCTTAAGTTCCCTCACAACTCGATTAAATGATGTTCTTCTAATCTTCCGTCCCTTCCTGATGTTACAGTTAGAACGGCACCCGTTTGTCGGATAGGCCTGGAGTTCTTCCGGGACCCTAGAGACGCCCCTCTCCCGCAATTGCCTCCCAAGACTTCATAGGTGATATGTGTTAGACAGCCCGCCTTAAACTGACTGTCCTGCCGCTGTTTAGAGTATTGCTTGAAGCTGAATGTTATAATACTCCCTCGGCGTTCCGGCCACCGGTAGTGCGCCTCAGTAGGGTGTTGCTCCGGTCTTACAGCACGACCCCTACTGGAATTCTCCTATTGCTTGATCTCGTTTCTCACTCAGCACAATCTATCTCGCTTCTAGTCCTTTCTTGGGTCCCGCCGCTTCCCGGAGCTGGCGCGGACCCGTTACGTTCTTTTCAATGCCAAGCCTCTGTCAGGATCCCACCCCTGACAGAGACCCTACTGTCTCTTCCTCCACAACACCCTCTGCCACTAGGTGTTGCTTCGTCCAATCCAGTCAGCTTTCTGATCTAACTTCCTGCCTGACCCCCAGTTTACCCACTATGGTGGGGAGTGGCCTAATGAATAGAACCCTTAGCTCCCCCCGGAGGCCCGGCTGTGAAATGTATTGGTGTCTGTGATACCTGATCAGATGAACTCCTTCAGTGCCATCGGACGCACCATAGCTCCCCATAGTGGCGGAGCCACAGTACTGCAACGACCAGGACTCTGGGGCGCTGCATATATATCGGATTATTGAAGCTGGATTGACCTTTTTGCCTCTTCTGTCACCGGTGCGGGAGTCGGCAGCTCCCTTCGGAGTGCCGGTATGGGCAGCGCATGACGTCAATGCCATGCCCAGTGGCAAGCTGACGTTTGCTGCCAGCCTCTGATTGGCCAGCAGTGTGTATTGCAACACAGGGACCTTGCACAGCAATACATTTCACCTGAATGTGCATTCGAAGACCCACATCCAGATGAAATTAGCATCGACAGGCCCCCCTCTGGCATGGGTCCGGTCACAGAGCGCAAATTGTCTCTCCAGAAAGAAAGAGGACTTGAGTCATATTGCAAGGTTGAAGGGTCAATATTGACTTTTAGGATTGCTGCTTCCAATAGGTGACGCTAGAGCAGGGCCGGACTGGCCATCTGGCAATTCTGGCAATTGCCAGAAGGGCCTGTCTGGTCATGGGCTGCCTTGTCCGCTATGTTGTTAACAGAATTGGCATTCTGAAGACATCCATACTGTTAAGAGCTGTGATGGAGCACAAAGTGACTGACGCTGTCACTTACCCCAGCAGGCCACGGGTATCATAAAAAATATTGGTCTTGTAGTAAATCTTCCTTTCGTCCATCCAAGGTAATATTAGTAATAGATCCTATCTGGTTCTTGGGGACGGGGACAGCATGGGCCTGTACGATTTCAAATGCCAGGGCTGAATTTCAGCCCCAGTCCGTACCTGCGCTAGAGTTAAAGCCCTCTTTCTCTCTTAGTAGACAATTTGAATATTTCATTTCCCAGAGGAGCATGCATGGCTTTTAAGTCTCCTCACTCTGACATGCCAGTCTTGACATGTCACTCTCCACAAAGAGAAACCTTACCCCTTAAGACACCAAGCTGGAGAACATAACATTTACCTGATCCTTATCTAAAGGCTCCCATAGACATCAGATGGTTGGCTGAACTCACCAATAATAGCAGGTTTAACTGTCTTTAATCTAGGCCATATTTCACACCTACTAAGCAACCAGTTTTCACTGGAGTCTCTACCTTCCCAGAAGAAGACTCACAACCTTTCAATAGGAATACAACCTCTGCAAGGTTGGAACTCATTACCCTCAATCTTCATTGGAGTAGCAATGCCGTTTGAAGGAACAAGCAGGAATCGTCGTCAGGGAAGCCAGAGGTCGGTATCAGGAGTAGCAATGTCGTTTGAAGAAGCAGCAGGTGGAAGGAAGATTGACTAGAGTCTGGTAGCTCAATAATCACCCAAGGAAAGGAAGGCAAGGCCAGGTTTAAATAGGGTGTTCAATCAGGATGGAGCCAATCAAAAACTCAGGGTGGTACCATAGCAGAAATAATAAGAAGTGGGTTGGTCTGGAGGGTGATCTTGTTGGCGGGGATCCTCAGACGATACTATGGAACACAGGAGGGGGGGTCTGGCTTTCCCTTTATGACTAGGAACATGCTCCTGCTTATCCGGCAGAGTGGCAGGAACATAATAACCTCTACAGCCCCGGGACCACTAACCCCAATATATGATAATCCTCACTTCCCTGCAGGACTTCGTAGGGAAACCTTCCTGAGTAAGAACAGGGCTTCAAAGCCCATTATATTTGACTTCATAAACCAGACGTGTATAAAGCCCCTACATGAAATATACCAGGGGGGGAACCTCCTGAGGGCTCTTGGTTCTTCTATGAGCAGTTAAAAAGTTTCATAAGCACGACATTCAAACACAACAAGTCCATGGGGGCGCTGACTCCTTTCGAGAAAAGTTGTCTTTCTAAGGAGCCCCCGGTCCGCAAGGTCTCCTTGTTATATAACCTTTTTCAGGAGAGTCAAACTCCAACATATGATTTTACAACGTTTTTTTCGAGATGGGAGAGTGACTTGGGGATATCTTTGTCTCAAGAGGAGAGGGACAAGATTTTATTGTTTACTTTTAGGACCTCGTTGTCTGCTGTATCACAGGAGAGGAGCTACAAGGTTCTGTCGAGGTGGTATAGATGCCCTTGCCAGGTTCATGCTATGTTCCTGGTGATCCCAGATGTCTGTTGGAGATGTGCAACAGAAAAGGGGACATATGTTCATATCTGGTGGGAATGCCCGCCCATAAAGAAATTTTGGATGTTGGTCTTTGATCTTCATAATAAATTATCCATCCGCAAAATACAAGCCACGGTGGAACTAGCCCTTTTGTCTCTGTGTGACCTATCGATCTCTGGGTTTAAGAGGGGTCTTCTCAGACATTTTCTTACGGCTGTCAGGAACTTGATTCCCCGATATTGGAAGCAGGATCACTACCCCTCATGCTCTGATTTTGTTGCGGAATTAAACAACATATACAGAATGGAACAATTGATAAGCCAATCCACTGGGGATTTTGAGAAATTTTATAACATTTGGGCTCCATGGATTGTATTCAGGGAGACCCCTGAGCTGGACGTGTGGCTTTCCAGATCCTAGCCTACATCTGAAACCGCTCTAGATGCGTTCACAAAATGGATACTGCCCCTCTATCCTAACCTACTATTATGGCTTAAAACCAATGACAGCGATATACTGACTTTACCATCGCCGCAGGGGGTTTGGGGTCCACCCGGGGGAGGTGTCGCATTTACCGTACTTATCGTACCCTCCCATTTCTACCCGCATTTCCTTCTTTTTTCCTCCCTCTTTCTTTTCTTTAACTTTCTCTCTCTCTCACTATCTTTTCTACTTAGTGACATTCTCTACTAAAATAAATGACTAAATATAGTTAGTAATACACGATTTCTTTCGTTGTTGTTTATATGTTTCATAATGAAAGTTATTATTGTTAAATCGAAAGTGATATCATTGGCGTTGGCCAATAGCACCCGGAAACCGCTGGGACTTTCTCTTCTTGTCTGAACTATGGGCTGTATCCTATTGATTTTAACAAATGTGTTCCAGCGTTGTTCCATTTCTGTATTGCTCATTTGCTTCAATAAACTTGATTTATGAAAAACTCAGGGTGGTGACCAACAGGAACTTAGGGTGGAGACTTCAGCAACAACATAGATACAAGTATTTGGCTTAGCGCAGAACTGTCCAGCGAGCTGAATAGCTCAGATGGAAGAGCTGCAGTCTGGTGCACAAGAGCTGCTGGGTTTGAATCCTGACAGTTATTTTCTCAAAAAAAAAAGCACTCTTCAGACTGGTTGGGACATCTGGAAGAATGATTGTCCAGAGAAGAAAGGGTGAGTGCTACCTCGAGTCCTGTGTCTGAAACCATAGATGTGTGGAACTTTTCAGCCATGGAGGAGGCTCACTCACAGTTTTGCCTAAGAACACTGCCATAAATAAAGAATGGGATCCAAACATCCTCCAAGAGCAACTTCTCCCAATGATCCATTAGGAAATTGGTGATGGTGATGGACTGTAAGGTGCCCAGGGTGAAAGCTGTGGGCAAACTGCTGCTTCTCCATATCTTGGCACCCCACAAACACACAGTGTCCCAGTCTACATGTGTTGTGCTGTGAAGTTTGCTTTGCACTTACTTGTAGGCCGGAGGCCTCGGCTGCATCCATGTTCTTAGGTTTAGGATCAGCCATACACACATCAGGGGACACCTGGTTCATTTTAACAAGTTGAACTTTACTGGACAGTTCAAGTACATCAGTCTTTAACATGCAATATCGAGTACAGCCCTCTTCGATTCCAATTTCATCAACACAGTACAGTTCAAGCTTTTGCTGACTATCCCTACTTTTGATCTTCTTGTCAGCCCCATTGATTCCACGTCTGCCCCCACAGCATTCCCGAGATCCATTACATGTCCCTCTCGTGATTTCCAATCTGGCTTCCTCTGTATGGAAGGGGATTAAGGCACACTCCTCAGTGCCTAGTTTGGGCTGTAGGTCCCAGACATTGCAGGAAGGTCTGCAGGAAATTCTGGAAAATCCAGCCCACTGCACCTTAAACTTAATCTTCACACTAGACCTAACTAATTAAACAAGGAAATAGTTCTCTTTTTTACTTGGTCTTATACCTTTCCATGCTGGGCTGCTCCCAAGCATTTAGCTGTATCCTACACTATTCCTATCACTATACACTAATAATGCCTCTGACTACCTATCTTGCTCTACTCTGGGTCCTAAACCCTAACCTAAGTAAAAAACTATATCTTATACAATTCCTAACCTGAGCTGAGTGTACCTGAGTTACCTTAGGCGATACCTTGCAGTACCATCACAGCAGCAGCAGCACTATAACACTGTACATTAGTTACATTGTACATACACAATAAAACACAATAAAACTGCATGTTAACATTCACACTACGCAAATTGTTGTCTTCAGGGGCAGGTATATGACAGTCTCTGTCACACCCTTCCAAAACAATGCTTTTTCCAGCATGATGGAGACCCTGTCATAAGGCAAAAGCGCAAAACTAACTGGCTTGGTGAGCAAAACATTGAGATTTTTGGTCCATGGCCTGTAAGCTCTACAGATCTCAAGCCCTTTGAGAACCTGTGGTCAGTTCTCAAAAAGGATTTGGCTTGGAATCTGATATACAACTGCCAGTGTGAAGGGCAGAAGTCTTGACAAATAAGGGTCAGCGCTGCAAATATTTAATTTTTACATAAACTTTGTCAATAAAAAATTTAAAAAACTTGTTCAATTACTAAAACATCTAAAAACTAAGAAGCAGCATATTGTGAAAAACAAAATCTGTGTCACTTTCAAAACTTTTGGCCACGACTGTTCACTAAATCAGAAGACATTTTATTTTTTACCACTGGTTTATGTCGGTGGATCGGAAACTTCCAGACAGTATAGTAACTCGCCACCAGTCCCGGTGGGGACACATGCCTCGGCTACATTAACAAAAAAGATGAATTTATCTACATCTTTGCAGAAAGGGACACAAAGTCCTAATTAAAAAAAAAAGTCTAATTAGAAAGGACCTTTGACGTTTTGGAGTTCGGGGAGTGCTGACTACTTTCCTTTAGTTCCTCCACGCAGAATTGGGGGACATATGCACCAATAACAGCAGCGGCTGCGGAGTAACTTTGCAGATATTCCATAGATCTATCAAGGAGAAATGCTGCAGTCTTAACGAGGATTAAGTAGCGCAGATAATGAATTATTCCCGCAGTCCATACATTTGGGCTTTGCATTAATAATGACACACAATAAGAAGGTTTCCAATAACATATGTTATCTTTGTGATAACGCGCGTGCCACATGTATTAATTACCTCCCCGCACTGCCCGCCTTTCTCATTTCATCATTCTAATGGGTGACATTAATTTCCATTAACAAACTCATGATGTTTACCCATATTTTTTATTTTTTTTTAATTCTCCATTTATTGAATGCTATTGTTTATTTTGGTCGTATATTGTTACTAATAATAATAATTATTACGTAAGGGATAATGTGAGAATGTGTTCTTATATTCTCAAGGGCAGGATAGACACACTGTACATGGAGGACAGATAGAGAATGACAGACCCCGCACTACACATGGAGGACAGGTAGAGAGTGACAGACCCCGCACTACACATGGAGGACAGGTAGAGGGTGACAGACCCCACACTACACATGGAGGACAGGTAGAGAGTGACAGACCCCGCACTACACATGGAGGACAGGTAGAGGGTGACAGACCCCACACTACACATGGAGGACAGGTTGAGAGTGACAGACCCCACACTACACATGGAGGACAGGTAGAGAATGACAGACCCCGCACTACACATGGAGGACAGGTAGAGAGTGACAAACCCTGCACTACACATGGAGGACAGGTAGAGGGTGACAGACCCCACACTACACATGGAGGACAGGTACAGAATGACAGACCCCGCACTACACATGGAGGACAGGTAGAGGGTGACAGACCCCACACTACACATGGAGGACAGGTAGAGAGTGACAGACCCCGCACTATACATGGAGGACAGGTAGAGAGTGACAGACCCCACACTACACATGGAGGACAGGTTGAGAGTGACAGACCCCACACTACACATGGAGGACAGGTAGAGAATGACAGACCCCGCACTACACATGGAGGACAGGTAGAGGGTGACAGACCCCACACTACACATGGAGGACAGGTAGAGGGTGACAGACCCCACACTACACATGGAGGACAGGTAGAGAGTGACAGACCCCGCACTATACATGGAGGACAGGTAGAGAGTGACAGACCCCACACTACACATGGAGGACAGGTAGAGAGTGACAGACCCCGCACTATACATGGAGGACAGGTAGAGAGTGACAGACCCCGCACTACACATGGAGGACAGGTAGAGAGTGACAGACCCCACACTACACATGGAGGACAGGTAGTGAGTGACCTGTGAAATGAGATAACGATGGTGGTGGGACCTAGGTCATGTGATTCCCACACCCTTGGGCCCTGTAGCAGCTCCTTGATCAAAAACACTTAAAAGATTCTTCCTATTGATTTCTACTGTGAAGCGACTTACTGTTCACATGTTTAGTCTTCTGTGTGTTTTCCTGTAAATTCCGTGTTTGAAAAAATGTCTTGTGGGAGAAATCTAATTTCTCTTCTTTAGGATATGAGCACAAGACATGTTTTTTCAGGTGGGTTCCAAGAGGAAAAAGTGCGGCAAAAAAAGACCAAAAGACCACAGTGCCCAGCAATGTAAAGACGACATTGCTGTGCACATCTTCTGTATTTTGCTCCTTCTGTAACTGGCTTCAGAGTTCGGAAGCTGTGAATCAGTTGCAAGTAGTAACACGCTCATTCTTTAGGAAGCTTCATATGGAAACTGTCTGCTCTTTACAGTTGACACTGTAAGGAAAAAGGCAAGACACCGGCTGCAAAACGCGATGGCGAAACCGCCAGCAGGAAAAACTGCCAGAATTTGCGGCTTTGCCCAGGAAAACTTTACATCTTAAAAGTGTAATGTGCCCATAACCCTAAGGCCAAGTTCCACCTAGGTGTTTTTTCAGTTTTTTTTAATGTGTTTTTTAATGCAAATTTTCAGCTGCATTTTGCAGTACAAGAAATGCCTATGAGATTTCAGAAATCTCATGCTCACAACTTGCTTTTTTGTCATCAGTATTTTGTGCTTTGCATGTTTTTTTGGACATAGAGCATGTCACTTCTCTCAGCGTTTTTTCAGCGTTTTTCACCCATTGACTTGAATGGGTGATGAAAAAATGCTTAAAAACGTTCCAGGTATCAGGTTTTGCTGTTCTTTTGTGCCAAAACCTGATTCTGTGAAATAGGACTTTTTTTTCAACACTAAACTTTATCAGCATGCAGAAGAGACACATCTAGCATGCCAAAACCGCCACAAAAAACGTATCATAAAAAATGCAAGAAAAACCAAGGTAAACATGCAACCACCCAGTGTGAACTTAAACTAAAAGTTGTTCCTGATGGGAAAACCTCCAAAATCTGCACTGTTTCATCAGAAATCTGCAAGAAGTGTTTTAGGGAAAAACCTAAAAAACACTTTTTCAAAAGCTGTGTGCACAGAGTTTTTCCAAGGGGTTTTTGGAGCAGAAAGTGAGTGGAAACCTTCCAAATTTAAACACTCCTCAAAACCTTTGAGTTTTTGCTCAGCTTCTGTTATGAAAACTCTGCAAGAACATTGTGTGCACGCAGGCAAAAACGGCTTTAGTAAAAAGAAAACTAAAAAACGACTCAATATATATATGAACACAGTGCCTTTTAAGACACTGAGTTTTCCCAGGCAAAGTCACTTCAGGAAAAAGCTATCATCTTCTTCCTGAAGTGGATCTGCTGGCGGTTTCGGTGTTGTTTTCACGGCTGCTCAGCATTTCCCTTCCATCTTCATTTACAGAGCGGTTTGTTTTATGATCCTTAATGGCTGAGGATCACAAATAGACCAGCAAGTGAATAAACTAAGGACGAGCTCTAGGGAGATGGTAACTGGACTGATCGCAAATCTGAACCTATCCAACACAACTAGAGGTAGCCGGTGAACGTGCCTAAAAAATTCCTAGACGTCTCGAGCCAGCCTGAGGAACTAGCTACCCCTAAAGAGAAAGAAAGACCTCGCTTGCCTCCAGAGAAATAATCCCCAAAGATATAGAAGCCCCCAACAAATATTAACGGTGAAGTAAGAAGAAGGCACATACATAGGGATGAAATCAGATTCAGCAAAAGAGGCCCACTAGTACTAGAAAGCAGAAAATAGAGCAGGGGTCTATGCGATCAATAAAAAAACCTTACAAAATATCCATCCTGAGATTTCAAGAACCCACACACCAACTAACGGTGTGTGGGGAGAAACTCAGCCCACTAGAGCAACCAGCAAGCGAGGGCAATACATTTTAGCAAGCTGGACAAGAAAACATGATAAACACTGCTGATCAAAAAATGAGCAAACAAAACTTAGCTTATCCTGGATGGACTGGGAGCAAGGTAGTCAGAAGGAATCTAAGTAGCACTGATTACATCGACAGCCGGCAACAAGCGAAAGCAAAACAGAGCTATATAGGAACCTCCCAGAGGATAATGAACCAGCTGATAGCCAGAGACCAGCAGGATAACAGACAAAGCCACCAGGGGGAGCCCAAAGCAAAAGTCACACCATACCACCAGTGACCACAAGAGGGAGCCTGAAAACAGAGCTCACAACAGTACCCCCCCCTTGAGGAGGGGTCACCGAACCCTCCTGAAAACCGCCAGGGCGATCAAGATGAGCCACATGGAAGGCACGAACCAAATCGGCCGCATGAACATCAGAGGCGACAACCCAAGAATTATCCTCCTGACCATAGCCCTTCCATTTAACCAAATACTGGAGCCTCCGTCTAGAAATACGAGAATCCAAGATCTTCACCACGTATTCCAATTCTCCCTCAACCAGCACCGGGGCAGGAGGCTCAACCGGAGGAACCACAGGCACCACATACCTCCGCAACAACGAGCGATGGAACACATTATGAATAGCAAATGATGCTGGGAGGTCCAGACGAAATGACACAGGGCCAAGGACTTCCAGAATCTTATAAGGACCGATAAACCGAGGCTTGAACTTAGGAGAGGAGACCTTCATAGGAACGAAGCGAGAAGACAACCACACCAAGTCCCCAACGCGAAGTCGGGGACCCACACAGCGACGGCGGTTGGCAAAGAGCTGAGCCTTCTCTTGAGACAGCTTCAAATTGTCCACCACATGATTCCAAATCTGATACAACCTATCAACCACAACATCCACTCCAGGACAGTCAGAAGGCTCCACCTGACCCGAGGAAAAACGAGGATGAAACCCCGAATTACAAAAAAAAGGAGAAACCAAAGTAGCAGAACTAGCCCGATTATTAAGGGCAAACTCGGCCAACGGCAAAAAAGTAACCCAGTCGTCCTGATCAGCAGAAACAAAACATCTTAAATAAGTCTCCAAGGTCTAATTAGTTCGCTTTGGCCATTCGTCTGAGGATGGAAGGCCGACGAAAAAGACAAATCAATGCCCAATTTAGCACAAAAGGTCCGCCAAAATCTAGACACAAACTGGGATCCTCTGTCAGAAACAATGTTCTCAGGAATCCCGTGCAAACGAACCACATTTTGAAAAAACAGTGGAACCAACTCGGAGGAGGAAGGCAACTTAGGCAAGGGCACCAAATGGACCATCTTAGAAAAACGATCACACACCACCCAGATGACAGACATTCTCTGAGAGACAGGGAGATCTGAAATAAAATCCATGGAAATGTGCGTCCAAGGCCTCTTCGGGATAGGCAAAGGTAACAGCAAACCACTGGCTCGAGAACAGCAAGGCTTAGCCCGAGCACAAATTCCACAAGACTGCACAAAGGAACGCACATCCCGCGACAAGGAAGGCCACCAAAAAGACCTGGCCACCAAGTCTCTGGTACCAAATATTCCAGGGTGGCCCGCCAACACCGAAGAATGAACCTTGGAGATGACTCTGTTGGTCCATCTATCCGGGACAAACAGTCTCTCCGGTGGACAGCGATCAGGTCTATCCGCCTGAAACTCTTGCAGCACACGTCGCAAATCTGGGGAGATGGCAGACAAAATCACCCCTTCTCTAAGGATACCAGCCGGCTCTGAATCTCCAGGAGAGTCAGGCACAAAACTCCTAGAAAGAGCATCAGCCTTCACATTCTTCGAACCAGGCAGGTACGAAACCACGAAATCAAAACGAGAGAAAAACAACGACCAACGAGCCTGTCTGGGATTCAGCCGCTTGGCCGACTCGAGGTAAATGAAATTCTTGTGATCAGTCAAGACCACCACACGATGCTTAGCTCCCTCGAGCCAATGTCGCCACTCCTCAAATGCCCACTTCATAGCCAACAACTCCCGATTACCGACATCATAATTCCGCTCGGCAGGCGAAAACTTTCTTGAAAAGAAAGCACATGGCTTCATCACACAGTCATCGGAGCTTCTCTGCGACAAAACAGTCCCCGCTCCAATCTCGGAAGCATCAACCTCCACCTGGAAGGGAAGTGAGACATCTGGCTGACATAAGACCGGAGCCGAAGAAAACCGGCGCTTCAGCTCCAGAAAGGCCTCCACAGCCACAGAGGACCAATTAGTCACATCAGAACCTTTCTTGGTCAAATCCGTCAAAGGCTTAACAACACCAGAAAAATTAGCTATGAAGCGACGGTAAAAATTAGCAAAACCCAAGAACTTCTGAAGACTCTTAACAGATGTAGGCTGCGTCCAGTCATGAATAGCCTGAACCTTGACTGGGTCCATCTCAATAGTAGAAGGAGAAAAAATGAAGCCCAAAAAAGAAATCTTCTGGACTCCAAAAAGACATTTTGAGCCCTTCACAAATAAAGCATTGTCACGCAGGACCTGAAAGACCATCCTGACCTGCTTAACATGAGACTCCCAATCATCCGAAAAAACCAGAATATCATCCAGATACACAATCATAAACTTATCCAGATATTCACGGAAGATGTCGTGCATAAAGGACTGAAAGACTGAAGGAGCATTAGAAAGTCCAAAAGGCATCACCAGGTACTCAAAATGGCCTTCAGGCGTATTAAATGCAGTTTTCCATTCATCACCCTGTTTTGTACGCACAAGGTTATACGCACCACGAAGATCTATCTTGGTGAACCAACTAGACCCCCTAATGCGAGCAAACAAATCAGTTAACAATGGCAAAGGATACTGAAATTTGACCGTGATTTTATTCAAAAGGCGATAATCAATACAAGGTCTCAGGGAACCATCCTTCTTAGCCACAAAAAAGAATCCTGCACCAAGAGGGGAAGAGGATGGGCGAATATGTCCCTTCTCCAAAGACTCCTTTATATAACTCCGCATGGCAGCATGCTCCGGCACAGATAAATTGAAAAGTCGTCCCTTAGGAAACTTACTACCAGGAATCAAATTTATAGCACAATCACAGTCCGTATGAGGAGGTAGAGAACTGAGTTTGGGCTCCTCAAATACATCCTGGTAGTCTGACAAAAACGTAGGGACTTCAGAAGGAGTGGTGTCATGATCTCCATGGCCAGAGAACTAGCATAAGCCTCTATAGGAACAAGCTCTTGGAAGATGTAACTGTACTGACCATGAACTAAACCTACCGCATCATCTAGAAGTAGCCAGGTAGCATGTCCTACTTTTTATCCCTATATGCCCAGCGCCGGCCGGAGAACTAAATAATGCTAGCAGAGGGAAATATAAGACCTGACTCACCTCTAGAGAAATGCCCAAAAGGAGACAGAAGCCCCCCCACATATATTGGCGGTGATATGAGATGAAACAACAAACGCAGCAGGAAAATAGTTTTAGCAAATTTGAGGTCCGCTTTCTAGATAGCAGAAGACAGAAAGCATACTTTCATGGTCAGTAGAAAACCCTAACAAAACACATCCAGAAATTACTTTAGGACTCTGGCATTAACTCATAATACCAGAGTGGCAATTCCTGATCAACAAGAGCTTTCCAGACACAGTAACGAAACTGCAGCTGTGAACTGGAACCAAAATACAAAAACAAAACATGGACGAATGTCCAACTTATCTAGTAGATGTCTGGGAGCAGGAACAAGCACAGAGAGGCTTCTGATAACATTGTTGACCGGCAAGCATCTAACAGAGAAGCCAGGTTATATAGCGACACCCAGATCTAATCAGAACAGGTGAACAGGGAAGATGATGTCACAAGTTCAATTCCACCAGTAGCCACCGGGGGAGCCCAGAATCCAAATTCACAACAGTACCCCCCCCTCAAGGAGGGGGCACCGAACCCTCACCAGAACCACCAGGGCGATCAGGATGGGCCCTATGAAAGGCACGAACCAGATCAGAGGCATGAACATCAGATGCAGTGACCCAAGAATTATCCTCCTGGCCGTATCCCTTCCACTTGACCAGATACTGGAGTCTCCGTCTGGAAACACGGGAGTCTAGGATTTTTTCCACAACGTACTCCAACTCACCCTCAACCAACACCGGAGCAGGAGGCTCAACGGAAGGCACAACCGGTGCCTCATACCTGCGCAATAACGACCGATGAAAAACGTTATGAATAGAAAAGGATGCAGGGAGGTCCAAACGGAAGGAAACAGGGTTAAGAATCTCCAATATTTTATACGGACCGATGAACCGAGGCTTAAACTTAGGAGATGAGACCCTCATAGGGACAAAACGAGAAGACAACCACACCAAATCTCCAACACAAAGCCGAGGACCAACACGACGGTGACGGTTGGCAAAAAGCTGAGTCTTCTCCTGGGACAACTTTAAATTGTCCATCACCTGCCCCCAGATATGATGCAATCTCTCCACCACCGCATCCACTCCAGGACAATCCGAGGATTCCATCTGACCGGAGGAAAATCGAGGATGGAACCCCGAATTACAAAAAAACGGGGAAACCAAGGTGGCAGAGCTGGCCCGATTATTGAGGGCGAACTCCGCCAATGGCAAAAAAGCAACCCAATCATCCTGGTCAGCAGACACAAAACACCTCAGATATGTCTCCAGGGTCTGATTAGTCCGCTCGGTCTGGCCATTAGTCTGAGGGTGAAAAGCAGACGAAAAAGACAAATCTATGCCCATCCTAGCACAAAATGCCCGCCAAAATCTAGACACAAATTGGGTTCCTCTGTCAGAAACGATATTCTCAGGAATACCATGCAAACGAACAACATTTTGAAAAAACAGGGGCACCAACTCGGAAGAAGAAGGCAATTTGGGCAGGGGAACCAAATGAACCATCTTAGAAAAACGGTCACACACCACCCAGATGACAGACATCTTCTGAGAAACAGGCAGATCTGAAATAAAATCCATCGAGATGTGTGTCCAAGGCCTCTTAGGAATAGGCAAGGGCAACAATAATCCACTAGCCCGAGAACAACAAGGCTTGGCCCGAGCACAAACGTCACAAGACTGCACAAAGCCTCGCACATCTCGTGACAGGGAAGGCCACCAGAAGGATCTTGCCACCAAATCCCTGGTACCAAAAATTCCAGGATGACCTGCCAACGCAGAAGAATGCACCTCAGAGATGACTTTACTGGTCCAATCATCAGGAACAAACAGCCTATCAGGCGGACAACGATCCGGTCTATCCGCCTGAAACTCCTGCAAGGCCCGCCGCAGGTCTGGAGAAACAGCTGACAAGATAACTCCCTCCTTAAGAATACCTGTGGGGTCAGAGTTGCCAGGTGAATCAGGCTCAAAACTCCTAGAAAGGGCATCCGCCTTAACATTCTTAGAACCTGGTAGGTACGATACCACAAAATTAAACCGAGAAAAAAATAATGACCAGCGCGCCTGTCTAGGATTCAGGCGCCTGGCGGTCTCAAGATAAATCAAATTTTTGTGGTCAGTCAATACCACCACCTGATGTCTGGCCCCCTCGAGCCAATGGCGCCACTCCTCAAACGCCCACTTCATGGCCAAAAGCTCCCGATTCCCAACATCATAATTCCGCTCAGCGGGCGAAAATTTACGGGAAAAGAAGGCACAAGGCCTCATCACGGCGCAGTCAGAACTTTTCTGCGACAACACTGCCCCAGCTCCGATCTCAGAAGCGTCGACCTCAACCTGAAAAGGAAGAGTCACATCAGGCTGACGCAACACAGGGGCAGAAGAAAAACGGCGCTTAAGCTCCTGAAAGGCCTCCACAGCATCAGGGGACCAATTAGCAACATCAGCACCCTGTCTAGTCAAATCGGTCAATGGCTTAACGACATCCGAAAAACCAGAAATAAATCGACGATAAAAGTTGGCAAAGCCCAAAAATTTCTGAAGACTTTTAAGAGAAGAGGGCTGCGTCCAATCACAAATAGCTTGAACCTTGACAGGATCCATCTCAATGGAAGAGGGAGAAAAAATATATCCCAAAAAGGAAATTCTCTGAACCCCAAAAACGCACTTAGAACCCTTGACACACAGAGAATTAGACCGCAAAACCTGAAAAACCCTCTTAACTTGCCGGACATGAGAGTCCCAGTCATCCGAAAAAATCAGAATATCATCCAGATACACTATCATAAATTTATCCAAAAAATCGCGGAAAATATCATGCATAAAGGACTGGAAGACTGAAGGGGCATTAGAAAGACCAAAAGGCATCACCAAATACTCAAAGTGGCCCTCGGGCGTATTAAATGCGGTTTTCCACTCATCCCCCTGCCTGATCCGCACCAAATTATACGCCCCACGGAGATCAATCTTAGAGAACCACTTGGCCCCCTTTATGCGAGCAAACAAATCAGTCAGCAACGGCAATGGGAATTGATATTTAACCGTGATTTTATTCAAAAGCCGATAATCAATACATGGTCTCAAAGAGCCGTCTTTTTTTGACACAAAGAAAAAACCGGCTCCTAAGGGAGATGACGATGGACGAATATGTCCCTTTTCCAAGGACTCCTTTATATATTCTCGCATAGCAGTATGTTCAGGCACAGACAGATTAAATAAACGACCCTTTGGGTATTTACTACCCGGAATTAAATCTATAGCACAATCGCACTCACGGTGCGGAGGTAGTGAACCCAGCTTGGGTTCTTCAAAGACGTCACGATAATCAGACAGGAACTCAGGGATTTCAGAGGGAATAGATGATGAAATGGACACCAAAGGTACGCCCCCATGAGTCCCCTTACATCCCCAGCTCAACACAGACATAGCTCTCCAGTCAAGGACTGGGTTGTGAGACTGCAGCCATGGCAATCCCAGCACCAAATCCTCATGTAGATTATACAGCACTAGAAAACGAATAGTCTCCTGGTGATCCGGATTAATACACATAGTCACTTGTGTCCAGTATTGTGGTTTATTATTAGCCAATGGGGTGGAGTCAATCCCCTTCAGAGGAATAAGAGTTTCCAAAGGCTCTAAATCATACCCACAACGATTGGCAAAGGACCAATCCATAAGACTCAAAGCGGCGCCAGAGTCGATATAGGCGTCAGTAGTAATAGATGACAAAGAGCAAATCAGGGTCACAGACAAAATAAATTTAGACTGTAAAGTGCCAATGGAAACGGATTTATCAAGCTTTTTAGTACGCTTAGAGCACGCTGATATAACATGAGTAGAATCCCCACAATAGAAACACAACCCATTTTTCCGTCTAAAATTCTGCCGCTCGCTTCTGGACAGAATTCTATCACACTGCATGCTTTCTGGCGTCTTCTCAGTGGACACCGCCAGATGGTGCACAGGTTTGCGCTCCCGCAGACGCCTATCGATCTGAATGGCCATTGTCATGGACTCATTCAGACCCGCAGGCACAGGGAACCCCACCATAACATCCTTAATGGCATCAGAGAGACCCTCTCTGAAAGTAGCCGCCAAGGCACACTCATTCCACTGAGTAAGCACAGACCATTTACGGAATCTTTGGCAGTAAATTTCAGCTTCATCTTGCCCCTGCGATAGGGACATCAAAGTTTTTTCTGCCTGAAGTTCCAAATGAGGTTCCTCATACAGCAAGCCCAAGGCCAAAAAAAACGCATCCACATTGCGCAACGCAGGATCCCCTGGTGCCAATGCAAAAGCCCAGTCTTGAGGGTCGCCGCGGAGCAAGGAAATCACAATCCCAACCTGCTGTGCAGAGTCTCCAGCAGAACGAGATTTCAGGGACAAAAATAGCTTACAATTATTTCTAAAATTCTGAAAGCTAGATCTATTCCCTGAGAAGAATTCCGGCAAAGGAATTCTCGGCTCAGATACCGGAGCATGAATAATAAAATCTTGCAAATTTTGTACTTTCGTGGTGAGATTATTCAAACCTGCAGTTACACTCTGAAGATCCATTATTAACAGGTGAACACAAAGCCATTCAAAGATTATAAGGAGAGAGAAAAAAAAGAAAGACTGCAGCATAGACAGACTGGCAAGTGATCCAATTAAGAGCACAGAGGAAAAAAAAAAAAAAAAAAAACTCTCAGCAGACTTCTTATTTCTCTCCTTTCTCAGCCAAGGATTTTAACCCTTTAGTGGGCCGGTCAAACTGTCATGATCTCCATGGCCAGAGAACTAGCATAAGCCTCTATAGGAACAAGCTCTTGGAAGATGTAACTGTACTGACCATGAACTAAACCTACCGCATCATCTAGAAGTAGCCAGGTAGCATGTCCTACTTTTTATCCCTATATGCCCAGCGCCGGCCGGAGAACTAAATAATGCTAGCAGAGGGAAATATAAGACCTGACTCACCTCTAGAGAAATGCCCAAAAGGAGACAGAAGCCCCCCACATATATTGGCGGTGATATGAGATGAAACAACAAACGCAGCAGGAAAATAGTTTTAGCAAATTTGAGGTCCGCTTTCTAGATAGCAGAAGACAGAAAGCATACTTTCATGGTCAGTAGAAAACCCTAACAAAACACATCCAGAAATTACTTTAGGACTCTGGCATTAACTCATAATACCAGAGTGGCAATTCCTGATCAACAAGAGCTTTCCAGACACAGTAACGAAACTGCAGCTGTGAACTGTGTTGTGAATTTGGATTCTGGGCTCCCCCGGTGGCCGCTTGTGGAATTGGACTTGTCATCCTCTTTCCTGTTTCACCTGATTCCATCAGTAGTGGGTGTCGCTATTTAAGCTCATTTCTCTGGTGGTTTCTTGCCGGTCAACAATGTTATCTGATGCCTCTCAGTGCTTGTTCCTGCTTCTAGACAACTACTGATAAGTTGGACTTTTGTCCATGTTTTGTTTGCCTATTTGTTCCAGTTCGCAGCTGAAGTTTTGTTACTGTGTCTGGAAAGCTCTCGTCGATCAGGGATTGCTACTCTGGCGTTATGAGTTAATGCCAGAGTTTAAGGTAATCTCTGGATGGTGTTTTGTTAGTATTTTTCTGCTGACCATGAAAGTATACTATCTGTCTTCTGCTATCTAGTAAGCGGACCTCAAATTTGCTAAGACTATTTTCCTGCTGCGTTTGTTGTTTCATCTGAACTCACCGTCATTATATGTGGGGGGCTACTGTCTTCTTGGGAATATTTCTCTAGAGGTGAGCCAGGTCTTATATTTCCCTCTGCTAGCTATTTAGGTCTTAGGCCAGAGCTGGGCATCTAGCGATAAATAGGAAATGCTACCTGGCTATTTCTAGTTGCGCGGCAGGCTTAGTTCATGGTCAGTATAGTTCCATCTTCCGAGAGCTTGTCCCTCTATAGGCTTGCTATGATCTCTGCCTGCAGAGATCATGACAGTTTGACCGGCCAATAAAGTGTTAAAGACCCAGGTTGAGAAAGGAGAGTTATAAGAAGTCTGCTGGAATTTTTTTTTTTTTTTTTCCTCCAGTCTGCCTTGCTGCAGTCTTTTTTCTCTCTCTCCTCCTAATCTCTGTATGCTCTGTGTGCACCTGACAATAATGGATCTCCAGAGTGTAACTGCGGGTTTGAATAATCTCATCACGAAAGTACAAAATTTACAAGATTTTGTGGTACATGCTCCGGTATCTGAGCCGAGAATTCCTTTGCCGGAGTTCTTCACAGGGAATAGAGATAGCTTCCAGAATTTCCGAAATAATTGTAAGCTTTATTTGTCCCTGAAGTCTCGTTCAGCTGGAGACCCTGCTCAGCAGGTTAGGATTGTGATTTCCTTGCTCAGGGGTGACCCTCACGATTGGGCCTTCTCATTGCCAGCAGGGGATCCTGCGTTACGCGATGTGGATGCGTTTTTTCTGGCCTTGGGCTTGCTTTATGAGGAACCTCATTTGGAACTTCAGGCAGAAAAAACTTTGATGGCACTATCTCAGGGGCAAGACGAAGCTGAAGTTTTCTGCCAAAAATTCCGTAAATGGTCTGTGCTTACTCAGTGGAATGAGTGCGCCTTGGCGGCAACTTTCAGAGAAGGTCTCTCTGATGCCGTTAAGGATGTTATGGTGGGGTTCCCTTTGCCTGCAGGTCTGAATGAGTCCATGACAATGGCTATTCAGATTGACAGGCGTCTGCGGGAGCGCAAACCGATGCACCATCTGGCGGTGTCTATGGAAAAGACGCCAGAAAGTATGCAGTGTGATAGAATTCTGTCCAGGAGCGAGCGACAGAATTTTAGACGGAAGAATGGATTGTGTTTCTATTGTGGGGATTCTACTCATGTTATATCGGCATGCTCTAGGCGTACAAAGAAGCTTGATAAGTCTGTTTCCATTGGCACTATTCAGTCTAAGTTTATTTTGTCTGTAACCCTGATTTGCTCTTTGTCATCCATTGCCACGGACGCCTATGTTGACTCTGGCGCCGCTCTGAGTCTTATGGATTGGTCCTTTGCCAATCGTTGTGGTTTTGATTTAGAGCCTTTGGAGACTCTTATTCCTCTGAAGGGGATTGACTCCACCCCATTGGCTAATAATAAACCACAATACTGGACACAAGTAACCATGCGTATCAATCCGGATCACCAGGAGATTATTCGTTTCCTGGTGCTGTATAATTTACATGACGATTTGGTACTGGGATTGCCATGGTTGCAGTCTCACAACCCAGTCTTGGACTGGAGAGCTATGTCTGTGTTGAGCTGGGGATGTAAGGGTATTCATGGGGACGTACCTTTGGTTTCTATTTCGTCGTCCATTCCCTCTGAAGTCCCTGAGTTCCTCTCTGATTATCAAGACGTCTTTGACGAACCCAAGCTTGGGTCGTTACCTCCGCACCGTGAGTGCGATTGTGCCATAGATTTGATACCGGGTTGTAAATATCCAAAGGGTCGTTTGTTTAATTTGTCTGTGCCGGAACATGCTGCTATGCGGGAATATATAAAGGAGTCTTTGGAAAAGGGACTTATTCGTCCATCTTCTTCTCCCTTGGGAGCTGGGTTTTTCTTTGTCTCAAAAAAAGACGGCTCTTTGAGACCATGTATTGATTATCGGCTTCTGAATAAGATCACTGTTAAGTATCAATACCCATTGCCATTGCTTACTGATTTGTTTGCTCGTATAGAGGGTGCTAAGTGGTTCTCTAAAATTGATCTTCGTGGGGCGTATAATTTGGTGCGGATCAGGCAGGGGGATGAGTGGAAGACCGCATTTAATACGCCCGAGGGCCACTTTGAGTATTTGGTCATGCCTTTTGGTCTTTCTAATGCCCCTTCAGTTTTCCAGTCTTTTATGCATGATATTTTCCGCGATTTTCTGGATAAATTTATGATAATATATCTGGATGATATTCTGATTTTTTCTGATGACTGGGACTCTCATGTCCAGCAGGTCAGGAGAGTTTTTCAGGTTCTGCGGTCTAATTCTTTATGTGTGAAGGGGTCTAAGTGCGTTTTTGGGGTCCAGAAAATTTCCTTTTTGGGGTATATTTTTTCTCCCTCTTCCATTGAGATGGATCCCGTCAAGGTGCAAGCTATTTGTGACTGGACTCAGCCCTCCTCTCTTAAGGGTCTTCAGAGATTTTTGGGCTTTGCCAACTTTTACCGCCGATTTATTGCTGGTTTTTCGGATGTCGTTAAACCACTGACTGATTTGACCAGACAAGGCGCTGATGTTGCTAATTGGTCCCCTCATGCTGTAGAGGCCTTTCAGGAGCTTAAGCGCCGTTTTGCCTCTGCCCCTGTGTTGCGTCAGCCTGATGTGAATCTGCCTTTTCAGGTTGAGGTTGACGCTTCGGAGATCGGAGCTGGGGCAGTGTTGTCGCAGAAAGGTTCCGACTGCTCCGTCATTAGGCCTTGTGCCTTCTTTTCTCGCAAATTTTCGCCCGCAGAGCGGAATTATGATGTTGGGAATCGGGAGCTTTTGGCCATGAAGTGGGCGTTTGAGGAGTGGCGCCATTGGCTCGAGGGGGCTAGGCATCAGGTGGTGGTATTGACTGACCACAAAAATTTGATTTATCTTGAGACTGCCAGACGCCTGAATCCTAGACAGGCGCGCTGGTCTTTATTTTTTTCTCGCTTTAATTTTGTGGTGTCATACCTACCGGGTTCTAAGAATGTTAAGGCAGATGCCCTTTCTAGGAGTTTTGACCCGGACTCTCCTGGTAATTCTGAACCCACAGGTATCCTTAGGGAGGGAGTAATTTTGTCGGCCGTTTCTCCTGATCTGCGGCGGTCCTTGCAAGAGTTTCAGGCGGATAGACCGGATCGTTGTCCGCCGGATAGACTGTTTGTTCCGGATGATTGGACCAGCAGAGTCATCTCTGAGGTACATTCTTCTGCATTGGCAGGTCATCCCGGAATTTTTGGTACCAGGGATTTGGTGGCAAGATCCTTCTGGTGGCCTTCTCTGTCACGAGATGTGCGAGTCTTTGTGCAGTCATGTGACGTTTGTGCTCGGGCCAAGTCTTGTAGTTCTCGGGCTAGCGGACTGCTGTTGCCCTTGCCTATTCCTAAGAGGCCTTGGACACACATCTCGATGGATTTTATTTCAGATCTGCCTGTTTCCCAGAAGATGTCTGTCATCTGGGTGGTCTGTGACCGTTTCTCTAAAATGGTCCATTTGGTTCCTCTGCCCAAGTTGCCTTCTTCTTCTGAGTTGGTTCCTCTGTTTTTTCAGAATGTTGTCCGATTGCACGGTATTCCTGAGAATATTGTTTCTGACAGAGGTACCCAATTTGTGTCTAGATTTTGGCGGGCATTCTGTGCTAGGATGGGCATAGATTTGTCTTTTTCATCTGCTTTTCACCCTCAGACTAATGGCCAGACCGAGCGGACTAATCAGACCCTTGAGACATATCTGAGGTGTTTTGTCTCTGCTGACCAGGATGATTGGGTTGCTTTTTTGCCATTGGCAGAGTTCGCCCTCAATAATCGGGCCAGTTCTTCCACCTTGGTGTCCCCGTTTTTCTGTAATTCGGGGTTTCACCCTCGATTTTCCTCCGGTCAGGTGGAATCCTCGGATTGTCCTGGAGTGGATGCGGTGGTGGAGAGATTGCATCACATCTGGGGGCAGGTTATGGACAATTTGAAGTTGTCCCAGGAGAAGACTCAGCGTTTTGCCAACCGTCATCGTCGTGTTGGTTCTCGGCTTTGTGTTGGAGATTTAGTGTGGTTGTCTTCTCGTTTTGTCCCTATGAGGGTCTCTTCTCCTAAGTTTAAACCTCGGTTCATCGGCCCTTATAGAATATTGGAGATTCTTAATCCTGTTTCTTTCCGTTTGGACCTCCCTGCGTCCTTTTCCATTCATAACGTTTTTCATCGGTCGTTATTGCGCAGGTATGAGGTACCTGTTGTACCTTCTGTTGAGCCTCCTGCTCCGGTGTTGGTTGAGGGTGAGTTGGAGTACGTTGTGGAGAAAATTTTGGACTCTCGTGTTTCCAGACGGAAACTCCAGTATCTGGTCAACTGGAAGGGTTACGGCCAGGAGGATAATTCTTGGGTCAATGCATCTGATGTTCATGCTTCTGATCTTGTTCGTGCCTTCCATAGGGCTCATCCTGGTCGCCCTGGTGGATCTGGTGAGGGTTCGGTGCCCCCTCCTTGAGGGGGGGGTACTGTTGTGAATTTGGATTCTGGGCTCCCCCGGTGGCCGCTTGTGGAATTGGACTTGTCATCCTCTTTCCTGTTTCACCTGATTCCATCAGTAGTGGGTGTCGCTATTTAAGCTCATTTCTCTGGTGGTTTCTTGCCGGTCAACAATGTTATCTGATGCCTCTCAGTGCTTGTTCCTGCTTCTAGACAACTACTGATAAGTTGGACTTTTGTCCATGTTTTGTTTGCCTATTTGTTCCAGTTCGCAGCTGAAGTTTTGTTACTGTGTCTGGAAAGCTCTCGTCGATCAGGGATTGCTACTCTGGCGTTATGAGTTAATGCCAGAGTTTAAGGTAATCTCTGGATGGTGTTTTGTTAGTATTTTTCTGCTGACCATGAAAGTATACTATCTGTCTTCTGCTATCTAGTAAGCGGACCTCAAATTTGCTAAGACTATTTTCCTGCTGCGTTTGTTGTTTCATCTGAACTCACCGTCATTATATGTGGGGGGCTACTGTCTTCTTGGGAATATTTCTCTAGAGGTGAGCCAGGTCTTATATTTCCCTCTGCTAGCTATTTAGGTCTTAGGCCAGAGCTGGGCATCTAGCGATAAATAGGAAATGCTACCTGGCTATTTCTAGTTGCGCGGCAGGCTTAGTTCATGGTCAGTATAGTTCCATCTTCCGAGAGCTTGTCCCTCTATAGGCTTGCTATGATCTCTGCCTGCAGAGATCATGACAGAACTGGAACCAAAATACAAAAACAAAACATGGACGAATGTCCAACTTATCTAGTAGATGTCTGGGAGCAGGAACAAGCACAGAGAGGCTTCTGATAACATTGTTGACCGGCAAGCATCTAACAGAGAAGCCAGGTTATATAGCGACACCCAGATCTAATCAGAACAGGTGAACAGGGAAGATGATGTCACAAGTTCAATTCCACCAGTAGCCACCGGGGGAGCCCAGAATCCAAATTCACAACAGAGTGGACGAAGCAATTGACACCACAGGAGCGTCACCATGAATTCCCTGACAACCCCAACTTGACACAGACATAGCTTTCCAATCCAGGACTGGATTATGAGTCTGCAACCATGGCAGACCCAACACGACGACATCATGCAAATTATGCAATACAAGAAAGCGAATCACCTCCTGATGAACAGGAGTCATGCACATGGTCACTTGTGTCCAGTACTGAGGTCTATTCGTAGCCAATGGTGTATAGTCAATTCCCCTTAGTGGAATAGGGAATTTTAAAGGCTCCAAATCAAAACCACAGCACCTGGCAAATGACCAATCCATCAGACTCAGGGCAGCACCTGAATCTACAAAGGCATTAACCGGGTAAGATGACAGGGAACAAATCAGGGTAACAGACAAAATGAACTTAGGCTGTAAAGTACCAATGGTGACAGATTTATCAACCTTTTTTTTGCGCTTAGAGCATGCTGAGATAACATGAGCTGAGTCACCACAGTAAAAGCACAACCCATTTTGCCGTCTATAATTTTGCCGTTCACTTCTGGTCAAAATTCTGTCACATTGCATAGATTCAGGTGTCTGTTCAGAAGACACCGCCAAATGGTGCACAGGTTTGCGCTCCCGCAACTGCCGATCAATCTGAATGGCCAGAGTCATTGACTCATTCAGACCTGCAGGCGTAGGGAACCCCACCATGACATTCTTAATGGCTTCAGAAAGACCTTCTCTGAAATTTGCAGCCAGGGCACACTCATGCCACTGAGTAAGCACCGACCATTTCCGAAATTTCTGGCAGTACACCTCTGCTTCATCTTGCCCCTGCGAGAGGGCCAATAACGCTTTTTCAGCCTGGTTCTCAAGATTAGGTTCCTCATAGAGCAATCCAAGGGCCAGAAAAAACGCATCTACACTAAGCAATGTAGGATCCCCTGGCGCCAATGCGAAGGCCCAATCTTGAGGGTCACCACGCAAAAAGGAAATGATAATCTTAACTTGCTGAATGGCATCACCAGAGGAACGAGGTTTCAAAGAAAGAAACAACTTACAATTGTTCTTAAAATTCAGGAACCTAGATCTATCTCCAGAAAACAACTCCGGAATAGGTATTCTAGGCTCAGACATAGGACTGTGAACAACAAAATCCTGAATACTTTGAACCCTAGCAGCAAGATGATCCAGACTGGAAGCCAAGCTCTGGACATCCATGTCAGCAGCTGAACTCAGAGCCACACCACGATTAAGAGGAGGAGAGAAGCTAGCACAGTAGCTAGACACACGGCAACAACAAGAAAAAAAAAAAAAATATATCTCAAGGCTTCTTTTCTCCTGCTTCTGCCATGCAATTAACACTTTGTGGGCCGGCTGTACTGTTATGATCCTTAATGGCTGAGGATCACAAATAGACCAGCAAGTGAATAAACTAAGGACGAGCTCTAGGGAGATGGTAACTGGACTGATCGCAAATCTGAACCTATCCAACACAACTAGAGGTAGCCGGTGAACGTGCCTAAAAAATTCCTAGACGTCTCGAGCCAGCCTGAGGAACTAGCTACCCCTAAAGAGAAAGAAAGACCTTGCTTGCCTCCAGAGAAATAATCCCCAAAGATATAGAAGCCCCCAACAAATATTAACGGTGAAGTAAGAAGAAGGCACATACATAGGGATGAAATCAGATTCAGCAAAAGAGGCCCACTAGTACTAGAAAGCAGAAAATAGAGCAGGGGTCTATGCGATCAATAAAAAACCCTTACAAAATATCCATCCTGAGATTTCAAGAACCCACACACCAACTAACGGTGTGTGGGGAGAAACTCAGCCCATTAGAGCAACCAGCAAGCGAGGGCAATACATTTTAGCAAGCTGGACAAGAAAACATGATAAACACTGCTGATCAAAAAATGAGCAAACAAAACTTAGCTTATCCTGGATGGACTGGGAGCAAGGTAGTCAGAAGGAATCTGAGTAGCACTGATTACATCGACAGCCGGCAACAAGTGGAAGTAAAACAGAGCTATATAGGAACCTCCCAGAGGATAACGAACCAGCTGATAGCCAGAGACCAGCAGGATAACAGACAAAGCCACCAGGGGGAGCCCAAAGCAAAAGTCACACCATACCACCAGTGACCACAAGAGGGAGCCTGAAAACAGAGCTCACAACAGGTTTGTTCCCAAGTGGAACATTGTTGTGAAAAAAAAAAGAACATACTGCACAGCAAAGGAAAGATGACATTGCTGTGCACGTGTTCAGTATTTTGATACTTCTTTTAACCACTTTAGGGTTCAGAAACCATGAAGCGATTGAAAGAAGTAACATGTTCAATTCTTTGGGTGGAAGCTGTTCGCTAACTTTTGTGGAGTGGATGCAAAAACGTAGGCAAAATCGCCAGCGAAGCCTCTACATTTTTATCCAGGCAGAGTCATTGTATAGGAAAACCTGAGCAGGTGTGCCGACTAGTGATGAGCATACGTGCCGGGATAAGGTGTTATCTGTCATGCTCGGGTGCTAACCGAGTGTCTTCACCTTGCTCGAAAAATATGGTCGAGTCCCCGCAGCTGCATGTCTCGTGGCTGTTCGACAGCCACAACACATGGCAATCCCTGTGTGTGGCTGGGACTCGAACATATTATTCGAGCGCACCGAAGACACTCAATTAGCACCTGAGCATGGCGGATAACACCTTATCCCGGCACGTATGCTCATCACTAGTGCCGATATCTTAAGGGAGTCATGTGCACTTACCCAAAGAACGAGTGTTTCCACCAGAGAACTTGTTTTGGACCGCCAGAAAAGGACTCAGTGTGCCCATATCCTTTTACTGAGGGCATTGGGGTTCTCGGCACAACGACGCTTTGATTTACGAGACGTTGCCTGCATATCGTGATCTTTACCAGATAGTTTAAATGCCTGCAGTGGTCTTCCCCTAAGATTTACACCCGATATAATTTACATTTCAGCCCTGACCGTACATTTATAGACAGACCGTCGTCAGATGAGTTACACAGTCCAGGTGCCATAAAATGAGCAGATGAAACATTAAAGGCGTTTTTCAGCACAGGTAATGTATTTGTCGCTCGCTGGTAAGATGTAATGAATGTGGCCCAGATAATCTTTGTGTTCCCGTAATCAAAACTCTAATCTGCAAACCTTGATGTTACAATGCACAGATAATATCCAGCCATATATTCTATTAATCACATTGTTAGCTTCTTGGCAAATGCTAATTTGCCGCAGATTAATTTTCCATATCTCGACAGATCAATAAATGTATGAGTTGTTTTATGTGATGAAAGAATTATGCTCAGCTGGGGAAAAAAAATGGGAAAAGTAAAAAACGAATTAATCAGCAATTCCACGCAGAACTTAATAACATCGCAGTCCAACTGTTCTCTCCAGATTCATTATGCATAGAAAGAAGCGTGTACCATAGATCATGGGGGTCCAGCCACTGGGGTCTGCACTGATTAGCAGAATGGGGCATTTTTATCTCCATTAGATTGATGCAGAAATGCACATGTCAGACAACAACTCGTAGCACTTAGCGGTCCCATTGGAAATGAATGTGTGCTGCATGGGATAAAAGTGTCCCGTTCTGCCAACCAGTGGGGGTCCAAGTGGTCAGACCCCCAGCAGTATATTACTTTTAACCTATTCTGTGGATATGTGATAACTTATTTTCACCAGACAAGAGACAACCCATTTATGGTAAACCAATAAAATAGATCAGGTGTAAGGTTACCATATGGTCTCTTGTTCCAAGCCGAAGTGTCTCCTTACACATTAAAATGGTCCAATGAACGATCATCTGTGGATGGCTGAAAACAAACACACACTACATCAGAGACTATTTTAACCAATATTGGATTTTTCAAGCTGATGTTTAAAAATCATTTAGACCAGTTGAACCCATTTAGCTGTAAACAGAGGTGCAATTCATGATTGGCCAACTCTTCAACCTTAATTTTGGGGCCTTTCATCGAAGTCGTGTTGGGTGTCCTACAGCTCCTACAACCATCCTATTACCATAAAGCAGATGTGGAAGCAGATTTTGAAATTCAAACTGCCTTGTTAGACCTGACTAGGCCAGTGTACTTACTATGAAAATCAATGTCAGAATGACTGTAAAATCCTGATTTTAAAATTAGCATTTTTTGAGTCCAGTAAAGTCAGAGAAAATTTATTAGTCCAAGTGTATTTACTCTTCGTCCACAGCTTGTTTGGGTGGCTGCAGCTTGTACTGAGCAATGTGAGATCTCAGCAGCAGCAGAAGGAAGGAATGATGAAGAGAAGCTATCAGAATAGTTGAGCAGAGATTCAGCAGCAAGAAGGAGGAGGGATACTAAGAAGCTGTCGAATATTATAGTCTAGGAGGGCAGAGATTCAACAGCAACAGTGAGGAGGGACATTGAGGAGCTGTCACTTAAGCTAAATGGTTGAACATTTAGCAACAACAGGGAGGAGATAAACTGAGGAGCTGTTGTCGGGGTCGTCACGACAATAACCCTCATTCACCAGTCATTCCAAATTAAAGTATGAGCCGAGCATTTGGTACCGGGTAAGAATGAGTCAGGCAAATAGCTGGTTCAATCTCAGTTGATGCTCGTACGTCTACAAGTGTCGACAACGATTACAGCAACTGCGTTTATTTTCGGATACACAGTACTATATTGTGTGTTAAGAGAAGGAATGCAATAAGCGGGGTTTAAGCAGTATATGTCTAGTATTCAGTCTTTTCTGATTTGTCCTGACGTCTCCAGGCGAATCCTCCTTTCTTCACATTCCTCAAGTTTCAATTTCAGAAGAAATGATACTTGACTCCTCAGAAACGAAAGTAGAGCAAAGGTGAACACTAGCAGCTATTTTAAATACAATTACATCTACATCTGCAAGCAAGGGAAAATTTATTGTTTTACAGTATAAGAATATAACAGTACAAAAAAGTTATAAAGAAAATATATTTTCACCCTGACACTGTAATTAGGCTATTTGGGCAGAGATTTATAGCAGAGAGGAGGGACACTAAAGAGCTGTCAATGAGTATAAACGTTCAAAGAGGGTTATAAACAAAACACAGATTGCCAGTAAATACATATAAAGTAAATCTAATTTTATAATATATGCAGCTTGTATTGTCAATTCTGGTGAAAAATCATCTGTCTTAAATTATGACGACATTTACCAAAAATGCTGCAAGAAATGGTCCTAATTCACATCAACCTCTGCTCCCAATGGTGCTTAAAAGCTCCATGTAGATGTTGTCCTTGATTGGACTGGAACCCGGGACTGCACTTCTGAAACTCGACAGCGCCAGTCACTAAGAGAAGTCTACCAATGTGAATTCCTGGGAAACCCCTATAACATTTAGGGAGGCAATGGGGACAGAAAGATTAGTCTAACAGGAGAAAATTGCTAATGAGAAGATGTTATCATTGATTAATTGGGCATACCTGTCATACCACAACTGCTACTGGGACCAGTGGCCGGGTGCAGCCCATTGACCTCCCTCCACTGCTCCCAATGGCGATCATGGTGCAGAAGAAGGCAATGGAGGCTGAAATGTAGATCTGTCCTCTTCAGCAGGGAGTCTTGATTTTGTCTTGTATTTACAAATTGCCAAAGGCAAATGATCCCTAACTAAAGACTCTAAAAATTTACTTTTAATGATACTATTAAAAGAAGGGATTAATTGTTAAAACTTTCACTTGGCAATTTGTAAATATATGTTTGTGTTACCCTACGCTGACTTGGTCTGGACATCATTTATTTGTTGTTGATTTTGTCTTCGACCCGTTGATAGCTGGAGATTGGTCTGGAAACCACAAGTGCAACACCATGGAGAGACCTTCACAAAGGAGCATGACACAGATCCTACTGTAAGGATTATGGTGTGGGGTGGTATAATGTACGGTAACCGGACCCTTCTTTTCTTCATTCCATGTACACTAACACCTAGGAGCTACAGTGATTTGGTCATGGAACCAGTGGTGCGAACATTTCTCCAGTGTCTGATAATTTGTTTTTCAACATGAGAACATGAGGTCGTATATTGCTCTTGCTACTGTGAGCAGCTTGTGTCGCCTAAATCTGTTCCCATGGCTGCAGCGTCTCCAGACTTGTCTCCCATTGAAATCATCTAGGATGTCATTGGTCAGTGATTACACAGGGAGCTGTCACCAGTGGATCTTGATGATTTGCCCAAGTTCATTCAGCGCAGCAGAACATTCCTCAGACAACCAAGGCTGTAAGCGCGGGGATTTCCGCACGTGGCTCTCATACTCCATACAGAACAAATTGAGTTGTTTTGAAAATGTTGTTCCCATATTTCTATCATTTGCAGATCAGTGACATGTCTATCCATCCTGTGATTTCCACAATTCCACAACTCTTCCATCTTGGTGTTGCAATTCCAATCTTGGGGACTGTATGTACTGTTAAGAATGAAGCCATCCCTGGATGAAGGATGTGAAGTCTGGTGTCCACGTCCACAAAACGGAAGAGGGTTCCAATCTGAATTTTTATCTGGGACCCTCTCCTGTCAATAGAAGGGGTCCCTTGTAGATGATTTCCAGAAGCTTACCTCTGCAGGATAGCACATTTATTATTTCGTACTGTTGGTACTATGCAATTCTTACATATTTTACCCAGTGGTGCCACTGCAGGGTAATTAAACACTTGCTGTCTGGTTTCCACATGGATTAGTAGTTGATCACTAGTGTTTCCTGCAAAAGAATTTTCTTGTGATCAACATTTCTTAGGGACCACTCTATGAGAAAAAAAATCTCCTGAACACCTCTAAACTACAACTTTACTTAAACCGCCCCTTAGAAATTGTTAGAAGCTCTTACAGCCCAAATGACCTTGTGCTTTTCCTCCACAGGATTTAGTTACCAGCAAATCATACATCCTGAAGATCAAGAATCTTTACCTTTTCTATCAACATGGTTTATAATTGCGCTTCATGCAGTACAACTTAACTGATGTTTTCTATATAAAGTTGGATTCTCGGCAAATGGAATCTCGAATATCCTTGAAAATGAAATGTCAAGAGCAGCGACGGTGGTGGAAATCGTGACTCTGCTTAAAGCACTTTTGCATTGTTTGCTAGAAGTTTTGTATGTGCGGTGCATAAGATTCCTTTGTGATTTCCAATACAGGTCAGGAAAGAGTCTTGGTATATTGGAAATAATTATTGTAACTTTTATTTCACAAGGTGTGACATTTTACAAATAGGGAAAAAGAATATGAACAAATGTCATCTGGATGTTCTCAAGCTCAAGTCAACGTCTAATGAAGAAGGTAAAATCAATCGGACTTAGGCTTTCAATCAACCCAAAACCAAACCTTATGGATGCAGTTCATCGCAGCACTTCTAAGAAATGACAAGGGTCCTGATCATATTTTACAAACAATTGAACAAGACTGCCCTTGGGAACATTGGACAAGCTATCTGCCTAGTTTGGTGGCTATTTGAACAATTTGAAGCTTTATTTTGAACACCTCTCCTAGACCTCCCTAAGGAGAAGACCCTTGGAAACCCTCAAGACAACATTGTTTTTTGGCGTTGCTGAAATGAGATGAAACTAGCAGATGCTATTCACACACCGGGTCCTGCTCTATAGCTAGGATTAGAGGAAACTCCGGTCATGGTTCCTAATCCTTTGATAGCTGATATCTAATGATCAGGTCACTTTGTGCAGTCAAACACACAAGGACAAAACGTATGTCTGTTCGGTAAGCCTGCTTTTAATAATAGTTTAATTTTTATAGCGCCAACTTATTCCGCAGCACTTTACATTTTAGGGGGGACTTGTACAGACAATAGACATTACAGCATAACAATAAACACATAGATCAAAACAGATACCAAGAGGAATGAGGGCCCTGCTCGCTGGCTTACAATCTATGGTGGAAAAAGGGGAGACACGAGAGGTGGATGGTAACAATTGCTTTCATTGTTCAGACCAGCCATAGTGTAAGAATCGGGTGTTCATGTAAAGCTGCATGAACCGGTTATCAGCCTGAATATGTAACAGTACAGACACAGAGGGCTATTAACTGCATAAAGCATGTGAGCACATGATATGAGGAACCTGGTTATGGTAAAAGTTTTGAATGGGCAACACAGGGATAGTTAGATTAATGTATTGAGGTGGTAGGTCGGTCAGAAGAAATGCATTTTTAGGGCACGCTTAAAACTGTGGGTATTGGGGATTAATCGAATTAACCTGGGTCATGCATTCCAAAAAACTGGCGCAGCACGGGAAAAGTCTTGGAGACGGGAGTGGGAGGTTCTGAGTATTGAGGATGTTAACATCAGGTCATTAGCAGAACGGAGAGCACGGGTAAGGTGGTAGACTGAGACGAGGGAGGAGATGTAGGGTGGTGCTGAGCCATGGAGAACTTTGTAGTGAGGGTGATAAGTTTATACTGAATTCTGTTAGGGCACACCAAGTAATTGCATAATGTAGGTGTAACTTGGTACATTTTAAATTTAAAACAAATACATCAAAGTGTAATCCCTTGATAGGACTAAATATGTATTCAAGAAGTGTATCAAAAATATTTTTTAAACAGTCTGCAAAAAAATACAAAAAAATTTTTTTTTTGGTGTGAGCATTAAACAAAAAGAAAAAAATCTACACATACAGTATAAGGTACTGACATGACCATAACAAGCTAAAAAAGTGTTTAAGTATCTAATAACTATGAAATGTGAATGATATAAATCATTAAGAAAAAGAGCAATATAGACGTTTTCTCTTTATTCACCCCACCAAATATTTTCATTGAATCATGGAATGTTGGAGTTGGAAGGGACCTCCTGGGTCATCTGGTCCAACCCCCTGTTCAAAGCAGGATTCACTAAATCATCCCAGTCAGATGTCTGTTCAGCCTCTGTTTGAAGGCTTCCATTGAAGAAGAACTCACCACCTCTCGTGGCAGCCTGTTCCACTCATTAATCACCCTAACTCTCAAAAAGTTTTTTTCTAATATCTAATCTGTGTCTCCTCCCATTCAATTTCATCCCATTGCTTCTAGTCTTTCCTTGTGCAAATGAGAATAAAGATGATCCTTCTACAATGTGACAGCCCTTGAGATATTTGTAGACAGCTATTAAGTGTCCTCTCAGTCTTCTTTTTTGCAAGCTAAACATTCCCAAATCCTGTAACGGTTCCTCACTGAACATGGTTTGCAGACCAGTCACCATTCTGGTTGCTCTTCTCTGAACTTGCTCCAGTTTGTTGATGTCTTTTTTTAAATGTGGTGCCCAAAACTGGACACAGTATTCCAGATGAGTTCTGACCAAAGAGGAGTAGAGGGCAATAATGACTTCACGTGATCTAGACTGTATGCTTCTGTTAATACATCCCAGAATTGTATTTGCCTTTTTTGCTGCTGCATCACACTGTTGACTCATGTTCAGTCTGTGATCAATTAGTATACCCAAGTCTTTCTCACATGTGCTGTTGCTTAGCCCTATTCCTCCCATTCTGTATATGCTTTTTTCATTTTTATTGCCCAGATGTAGTACTTTGCATTTTTCCCTATTAAAAACCATTCTGTTAGTTGCTGCCCACTGCTCCAGTTTACTTATATCTTTTTGATTCCTCTCTCCTCTCTAGTATTAGCTATCCCTCATAGCTTTGTGTCATCAGCAAATTTAATCAGTGTACCCTCAATTCCTTCATCTAAATCATTGATAAAAATGTTGAACAATACAGGGTTCAGGAAAGAGCCCTGTGGTACCCCACTTGAGACATTCTTCCAACGAGATGTGCAGCCATTTATGACCACTCTTTGGGTCCGATCACTATGCCAGTTATAAATCCACCTAACAGTTGCCTTGTCCATTCCACACTTAGTCATTTTCTCAATAAGAATTGTGTGAGATACTTTGTCAAATGCTGTGCTGAAGTCAAAATATAATATATCTACAGCATTTCCCTGATCCACCCAGTCAGTGATTCTGTCATAGAAGGAAATTAAGTTAGTCTGACATGACTTATTAGTTACAAACCCATGCTGCCTCTTGTTAATCACTTCATTCTTATCTAGGTACTTACATACATGTTGTTTTATAATTTGTTCAAAGATCTTTCTTGGTATAGAGGTCAGACTCACCGGCCTATAGTTCCCTGGGTCCACCTTCTTCCCCTTTTTGAAGATTTTAACATTTGCTTTTCTCCAGTCATCTGGGACTTCTCCTGTTCTCCAAGAATCTGAAATCTAACCTTGAAACCTGAGTCTTCACAGGTCTTCATCCTCTAGTTATCCAAAATTCTAAAATAGCATGGTCGCTACCTCCTAGGGTCCCAGCCATTCTTACCTCCTCAACCATCTCCTCCCTGTTTATAAGGATTAGATCCAAGGTAGCAGATCCCCTTGTCTTCTCCCCTACCTTTTGGAAGATAAAGTTGTCAGCAAGAGAGGATAAGAATTTGCTTGACCTGTTAGTTTTGCGTGAGTGAGATTCCCAACACATGTCTGGATAGTTGAAATCTTCCATGACCACTGTGTCATATTTTTTGGAGAACTTGGCCATTTGATGCATAAAGAGTTCATCCATATCTTCAGCTTGCACAGGCGGCCTGTAGTAAATGCCTACAATGGTGTCCTTTCTGTTGTTCTCTCCTTGTATTCTTACCCAAACAGTTTCCACAGAACTCCCAGTCTCTGAAGCTAAAGTATTATACTTCCCTGCCGGGGAATTGAACCCAGGTCCCCCGCGTAACAGGTGGGGATACTGACCACTATACTAACAAGGATTGGATTTTCTAACTAATTACACATTAATTTATATGTCTTCCCAAACGGCAGGTCTAAGGTCTCCACCTAAGGTCTAAGCAAACACGCGGTCAGAAGCAAGCAAACAGGTAAGAACCAGATTGGAGTGTGGTACCTGGGTGGAGAAGCTGAAGGGCTAGTCAGAAACAAGCCAGGAGGTCAGAAAACCGAAGCAAGCTAAATGATACCAAAACGGAGGATGAAAACACAGCTCAGAGAGCAAGTCAGGACATACACACAACAGCAGGCATGCATACAGAGAACACGATTACTAACAAAGTAACCTAGGTCAGCTGCTCAGGTTGAGGGACCGGAAACTATCACCCACACCAGACCTCAGTTATATGGCAACTAAATAGCCACCCTCACCCCAGAGAGAGGCAGATAGAATTAACCCGTCTGACCAGGACTGGATAAAGGCATCCCCCCTCTCAACAGGGGGCCACTGGACCCCCAGGTTTCCCAGGATACCTGGCATGAAAGGTCCGGACCAACCGTTCCACATGAACCCATCGGGCAGGAACCCATGACCAATCCTCCGGACCGTAGCCCTTCCAATGTACAAGATACTGAAGAGCACGACAGACCATCCTAGAGTCAACGATTCATTCCACCTCGTACTTAGACTGTCCATCACCAAAACCGCTGGTGGGGAAGACACTGACCCTTCCCCAATGGTTTCAAAAGGGTCCTATGGAAAACGTTGGGGATCCGCAGAGACGGCGGGAGATGCAACTAAAAGGCCACCGGGTTAACTGCTTCCGTAATTTCATAAGGAACAATACATTTAGGTACAAGTTTCGCAGAGGGGATCTTAAGCCTTATGTTCTCAGTAGACAACCATACTTTATCCCCAACCCGGAACACCAACCCACGGACCGTTTTTTGTCTGCAAAGAACTTATATTTATGCCTGCATTCTCTGTGTGAACACGCCACATACAGTTTTTATCTTAGTGCACGGGTGCACCACACGGCCAAACCCTTATTGAAGGCTGGCTGTCTCATCAGGTATTGCACCTGTGCATTTGCTATTTCATTTGGGTCCGCTGCATCCTGCTTGTGCATTAGTATTGAGGCCTATTCAGACAGGTAAGCATCTCTGCCTGTTTTTGGTGTTTTTTCTTGGATTGTTCCTTTTTTGGTGTTTTTTATATTTAATCTGAGCCTTCAAAATGTTCCTTTGGACCTCCCACCATAACTCTCCCAATCGCTGGATTGCACATCCGCCCCGGGACACCCAGAGTCCAAATGGGAAAACTCCCCAAAATGTAGATGAAACCCATAATTGCAGAAAAAAGGGGAAGTGCCCGTAGACTGATTAATGTGGTTGTTAAATACAAACTCAGCCAAAGGTAACGCAGTACACCAATCATCCTGTCGGGCTGAGGATAGGCAACATAGATTTTGCTCCAGAGGTTGATTGGTCCACTCAGTCTGACCATTAGTCTCCGGATGATAAGCAGACGAGAAAGACAGACCAATACCCAACCTCCTACAAAACGCCCTCCAAAATCTGGAAACAAACTTCACTCCCCTACCAGACACCACATTCAAGGGCACCCCATGCAACCACACCACATGCTCCACAAACAATCAGGACAACGTCTCCGTATTATGTAAAGCCGCCAAGGGTACAAAATGTGCATGTTTACTAAACCTGTCCACCACTACCCAATTGACAGTATTACCTTTGGAAGGAGGGAGATTGGTGATAAAATCCATGGACAAATGGGTCCATGGTCTATCAGGAATTGGCAGTGGCACCAATTCCCCGGCCGGTCGGTTATGGGGATTTTTCGAATGGGCACATACCTCACAAGCAGACACAAATTCCCCAACATCAGAGGCTAAGGAGGACCACCAGAATACCCTACCGATGGCCCTCCGGGTGGCTGAGACTCCTGGATGCCCACCCAGAGCTGAGTCGTGGAATTCCCGAAGGAACCTGAGATGAAACTGAACTGGTACAAAAAGTTTATACACCAGCTTAGACGAAGGAGCCAGAGACTGGAACTCCCAAACTTCCCACTCCAACAAGGTAGAAACATCTGCCACCACCACCCCGGGTTGAAGAATGGAGGATGGATGTTCGGGGGGAGACACTGGATCCAGACTGCGGGACAAGGCATCAGCCTCGACATTTTTGGATACCGGCCGAAAGGTGATGGAGAACTGGAATCGGGAAAAAAAAGCGACCATCTAGCCTACCAGGAAGTCAACCTCTTAGTAGACTCAATGTAAGCCAGGTTTTTGTGGTAATAGGATGAACAGCCCCCTCCAAAAAATGCCTCCATTCCTCAAAGGCCAACTTCACAGCTAGAAGCTCTCAATTCCCAACATCAGAATTTCTCTCTGAAGGAGAGATCTTCTTAGAGAAGGGACAGGGTCTCAAATTTGTCAAAGTGGCGGGCCCCTGGGACAACCCTGCCCCCACCCCCACCTCCGAGGCATCCACCTCAATAATAAATGGTTCAGATGGGTCTGGTTGAACCAGAATCGGAGCAGACATGAAACAATTTTTTAAAGACTGAAAAGCTGCCACAGCGGCGGCTGACCAATTCTTGATATCCGCCCCCTTTTTAGTCAGATCTGTGAGAGTTTTAACTACCTGTGAGAACCCCCTTATGAACTTGCAATAATAATTTGCGATCCCCAAGAAACACTGCAGACCGTTCAAATCTCGAGGTTGAACCCAATCAACAATGGCCTGCACATTCTTAGGATCCATGCGAAAACCCCTCAGCAGATACAACGAACCCCAGAAAAGACAGTTCCTGAACAAAGAATTAACATTTCTCTCACTTAGCAAAGAGACAGTTCTCACGGAGCCTTTGAAGAACTGCCTGAAGATGACCAATGTGAGCCTGTTCATCGAGCGAGTAGACAAGTATGTCATCCAAATACACAACCATAAAATGCCCAATGAAGTCAGAGAACACATGATTGATGAGATTCTGGAAGACTGCTAGTGCATTGGTCAAACCAAAAGGCATGACTAAGTTCTCAAACAACTCCTCGGTAGTGAGAAAAGCAGTTTTCCACTTATCCCCCTCCCGCTTTCCATTCATCCCCCTCCCGGACCCGAATAAGGTTATATGCCCCCCACAGATCCAATTTAGAAAACAACTTAGCCCCAGACAATTGGTTGTACAAATCGGGAATAAGTGAGAGGGGGTATGTATTTCTCATCGTGATCTTATTCAGCTCCTGAAAATCGAGGAATGGACGTAAACCACCATCTTTTTTTGTAACAAAAAAGAATCCTGCCGCCACAAGCAAAACAGAAGGACGAATGTGCCCCTTGCGGAGACTTTCAGAAATGTATTCTTTCATAGCTGCCCGCCCAGGACCAGAGATGTTATACAAGCGGGCCTTGGGCAATTTAGCGCCTGGAACCAGGTCAATGGCATAATCAAATGGGCGGTGTGGTGGTAAAACTTCAGCCTCCTTTTCGGAAAAAACGTCTGCATAGTCCTTCAGATACTCCAGAATACCTTCCAGACCAACGGATGACATAGACACAGAAACAAAACATTTTTTTACCCTATTTGAACCCCATCTCAAGATTCCCAGTCAATGACCGGGTTATGGAGTTGCAGCCAAGGAAACCCTAACACCAGGCCAGCAGGAAGATTGTCCAAAATAAAGGAGGATATTTGTTCCTGGTGAACAGGCCCCACCTTGAGGATGAACTCCTCAGAAACAAAACTAATCCTGTCCTTGGTGAGGGGCGTAGCGTCAATGGCCAACACTTTTATGGGAGTCCCCAACCTATCTGTCCCTATCTCAAAATGGGCCACCAATTTAGAGTCAATCAGGTTTACTGAGGACCCAGAGTCCACAAAAGCCATAATGGGAAATAAACATTTTTTTTGTACCAAGTTCCACCTTCAGTAGCAATTTGGAAACAGAGGAAAAAAGTACCTGAGAGTCTGGCTAACCTCCCCTACAGTTACCCAGACTTGACTTAGGCATTTCCCGGGATCTTGGGAACCGATGGGCAGGAGGGACAGTCCTTCTTCAGATGTCCCAGGGCACCACAATAAAAGCAGAGTTTGTTCTCCCGCCAATGTCTCCTACTTCTAGAAAAATGAGGTTCGATTTAGGGCAATGGCCCAGACTTAACTGGAAACAAAGGAGCCTCCTGTTGCACAACTCCTTGCTCCCTCAATCTCCGATCCATAGAGACGGCCTGTGTCATGGCCTCCTCCAGGGAGTCAGGCGGCGGATGCAGAGCCAGGGCATCCTTTAGATGGTCAGATAGTCCCCTATGGAACTGACACTGAGAGCTGAGTCATTCCAAGACACCTCCAGGGACCATCGCCTGAATTCTGAGCAGTACCACTTGGCAGAGAGCTTTCCCTGAGAGAGACTCCTAATCATGTCCTCAGCCAGTCAGACCCAATCGGGTTCATCATAAATCAACCCCAGAGCTTCAAAGAATTTTTCAACAGACATTCTCTCAGGGGTGCTGGGGGGTAAGGAGAAAGCCCAAGCCTGCAGACCCTCCCGAAGTAATACGTATACATATTATTCCAAACAAATAACCTAAACTCTATAGGTCACACTTCGTACATGACAGCTATTTCTTAGAACCAAAAAGGAAGGCCCATGAAGTGCATATAAAACAATTAATAAAGTTTATTTCAAATCAGAATCCATAAAATCATATAAACAGTATACAATGGATGCCTCAACAAAACGATCAACAACCGACAGCAGAAACAGCAGACACCTGATTCATATATAGGTATATACAATAATAGATATTATATTATAATTATATGGCTACCACAAAAACCATCACTCAAATTCAGTCTACTTTTGGATGAAGGTGCCATCAACATAATTTAAATGGTATACCCTGATAATCAACACTCCATGATGATCACCATAAATAGATATATTATACTAAAGTGTCTATGTGCATAGTGCTACTCTGTTCTGAAAAAGTAAGGTGCATGGAATCACATACTAGTACCTGTGTACGGTGTCAATGCAGCTGCATCTCACCCCGATGCACGTTTCGCCTATTCTTCTTCCGGGGGCATGTATTAGTGAGGAGGCCAGGAGACCTTTTAAATAACCATTGTCATATCAGAATCCAGAGTATTACTCACCCGACACTATTGCACCTGTGCCCGTGGAGCCCGCGTGCATGCTGTGACATGACGGCGCATCCGCTGCTCGCATCACTCCTGAAGGATCATCCCACTTCCGGGAGATGGAACGCAAGCGTTCCACCCAGTGTAAGCCGGGAGGAAGTCGAGCGCCACTATGTGATGCCAGAGGCAGAATGTCCCGAGCAATTTGAACAGTGCATGTGCACAGTCACTGCATGAACCTATGTATTTAACCAATGGATGTTATGTATAACATATGTGACAATTAAATACTAAATGTGTATAACTGTGATGGTAGTTAACCAGAATGTAATTGTGTTATAATTATAATGACTACAGCACAGCACTTAATATGTGCTGCATATTAAAATCGAAACTTGCAAACTGAGCAGTACCACTTGGCAGAGAGCTTTCCCTGAGAGAGACTCCTAATCATGTCCTCAGCCAGTCGGACCCAATCGGGTTCATCATAAATCAACCCCAGAGCTTCAAAGAATTTTTCAACAGACGTTCTCTCAGGGGCGGTGGGGGGTAAGGAGACAGCCCAAGCCTGCAGACCCTCCAGAAGTAATGACTTCACTATCCCCAAGCGCTGACTCTCGTCACCCGAGGACCGAGCCTGAGGGAGAACAGCAATTTGCAACTCTCTCTAAGTACCCAAAATTTCTATTTTTCCACAGAAAAAGTATCAGTGAATTTGACAGAGGGTTCAGGGGAAGGCAAAGACACATCAGACACACTACCATTCTTTGTTGCTGCCCATCAGAGAGGAAGCACTTCGAATAGTTTTAACTGTCTCAGCAAACTCATTTTTGTACCTGCTGGTGAGAGGCAGCCAAAACCCTCTGCTCCACGGAAAGATTCCGCATCATTTGGGTCAGGTTGGTCACCTGCTCCGTCAAAGTGCAGAGCGGATCCATAGCAGAGGAAAAAAAAATAGACCTCCACTAGATTTAATGTGTGGTCGGTGATAATAGAAATAGAATGGTGTGCACTCTGTCAAGAGGGAGGCACAGGTGCAGGCTGAACCTGGATCAAGTCCAGTTAGACCATAAATTTATAGAATAACAGCCACACTCATAATATGGATTTTAAATGCAAAAGTTGATTAATTTTATTCACCACAGTGGAGAAAAACAAGGATTGTTGAGGTAACGTTTCGGCCCCGTATGTTATGGACCTGGTGGTTAGGAGCACCCGGAATGACCTGATGGGTAACAGAAATTTAGGACAAGCTCTGGGGATGTGGGAGCTCTACTGACCGCAACCCTGATCCTATCACACACACTAGAAATAGCCGTGGAGCGTACCTAACTCTCCCTAGACGCCTCTTCACAGCCTAAGAGCTAACTACCCCTAAAGATAGAAACAAAGCCTTACCTTGCCTCAGAGAAATTCCCCAAAGGAAAAGGCAGCCCCCCACAAATATTGACTGTGAGTTAAGAGGAAAGTCACAAACACAGAAATGAAACAGGTTTTAGCAAAGGAGGCCAGACTTCACTAAATAGTCAGAGGATAGTAAAGGGAACTGTGCGGTCAGTATAAAACCTACAAAAAAACAAGCAGAGTGTGCAAAAAGGCCCCCACACCGACTCACGATGTGAAGGTGCAACTCTGCACCCCCAGAGCTTCCAGCTAGCAAGGAAATATCATGATAGCAAGCTGGACAAGAACTTAGAATGTACTAAGAAATATATTCAAAAGGCAATGAACAACAAATGAACTAGCAGGGACTTAGCTTCTGCTGAAGTAGACAGGTCATCAGAGAAATCCCAGAGAGATCTGAACCAGTGCTAAGACATTGACAGCTGGCATGAAGTAACGATCTAAGTGGAGTTAAATAGGGAAGCCAGCAAAGCAATAAACGAGGGCAGCTGAGGAAGCAAGCTCCAAGACCAGCAATTCCACTCAAAGCCACCAGAGGGAGTCCAAGGACAGAACTCACCCAAGTACCATTCATGACCACAGGAGGGAGCCCGAGAACGGAATTCACAACACCCGTAATAGGCCTTTGTCAAACCTCGCTGAAAAAAACAATAAAGACATAGTACATTAGACATTATATGTGTGTAACATACTGTACAAAAGCTATATACAATCATCACAATGCTGAGCAGATGGAATGAGATCTGATGTTAACGCAAAAAAGCAAAACTGTGCGTGAAATATAATACATTGACATATATACATATCCTATATATACACTATATAGAACAAGATGCCCAACAAGGGTTAATGGAAAGCATTGCAGGTTTCAGACATAGGAACAGTATAGCGTGAGGGTAGACAGGCGGCAATATATAACAAGAGCAAACTATATTTCATTTATGCATAGGGTATGAGCGTTTCAACATGGGCCAGTGCTTGCGAATCACGTTATATACCTTAGGCATAACCGGGTGATGAGTGTGAATAAAAGGTCCTTAATGACCAAGGTATCAAGAAATGATATTTGTGTTGGATCACTGTTCAGCGTGAACTGGAGTTCAGGCCGAATGGAATTAAGGTATTCAGTAAAAGTGAGTAAGGTGTCTTGTGGGCCTATCCATAGGCAAAAAATATCATCTATGTAACGCAGCCAACATAGACTATAGGTTTGAAAAAGAATGTTGTTATAGACATATGTTCCTAGGCATCCATGTAAATATTGGCATATGCAGGAGCTATGTTGGCATCCATAGCGGTGCCCTGGGTCTGCAAGTAATATTGGTCGCCGAAAAGAAAAAAATTGTTACGTAAAACCAGAGATAGGAGATTAAGGCATAGATGTCGGGAGTTATTAGAAAACTCTGGTGGCTGGAGGAGGTCCCCCACTGCCTTTATGCCTAGGTCGTGTTTAATAGAAGTGTATAAACCCTTGACGTCAAATGTGACGAGAGTGCTACCTGGTGGAGTGGGAGAGAATTGTTTCAAAGTTTGGAGAAAATGGCCTGTATCAAGGATAAATGACTTAATTTTCCTAGTAAGAGGGGTAAGGATTTTCTCTAAGTAGATGGAAATGGGCGCCAGTATAGAATCCGTGGAGGCAACAATGGGTCGACCAGGGGGATTGATGAGAGACTTGTGAATTTTGGGTAAGGTGTTACAGGGGGTTACAGGGTTACAGGGTGGGAATTAGTGAGGAAACTGACCATCTTAGAGTCAATGGTATTGAAGGACTGGTATTTGTGAAGAATGGAATTAATCTATGCTCTGATAGTTGGAGTGGGATCCGAAGGAATTTTTTTATATGTAGTGGCATCGGACAGTTGTCTAGCAATTTCAGCGGAATAATCAGTGGTATTCTGCACAACGATGGCACCCCCCTCATCAGCTGGTTTTATAGTAATACTCTTGTTATTTCTAAGAGAATCGAGGGCGTGTTTTTCAATGGGAGAGATGTTATTCTGAGTTGGAAGGCCACCGGTACGGTGTTGCTCAAGGATAGTATCAATATCTTTTTGGATTAGATCAATGTGTGCCTCAGTGGCGTGGTAATTACGTGGAGGATTAAAATTACTTGTATTGCGTAGACCTAATCGTAGTATACTCGGCTCAGAAAGGGGATTCTCCACGAGCGTGGGGATCCCATCCCTTGGCGAGTCCCATAGTAGACCAAAATGAGTCTTCAAACGGAGGTTACGGTAAAAATGTTGTAAATCTTGAGACAACTTGCATTTGTCCCATGGTGGGGTTGGGCAAAAGGATAAACCACGTTGCAGAACGGCAGACAGGCTAGTTCCGCAGGGTTGAGGGTGTAGGAGGAAATGTTGATGATCGAGTTGGTAGTCTTACCTGCCCTTTTGGCAACCTCTCCCACTTTTCCTCATTTTGTTTTTTATATATCTCTCCAGCTCGGACTGGGACCGCCTTCCTTCCAAACCCATCACACCACTGCGTTTCTTTTCCCCATTTTCCCATTTTCCTACAACAAGGTCAGTTTATTTGTTCTACATTGCCCCTATGCATAAATGAAATATAGTTTGCTCTTGTTATATATTGCCGCCTGTCTGCCCTCACGCCATACTGTTCCTATGTCTGCAACCTGCAATGCTTTTCATTAACCCTTGCTGGGCATCTTGTTGTATATAGTGTATATAGGATATGCATATATGTCAATGTTTACCTCAACAATCCTTGTTTTTTTCCACTGTGGTGAATAAAATTAATCAACTTTTGCATTTAAAATCCATATTATGAGTGTGGCTGTTATTCTATAAATTTATGGTCGGTGATAATGTCATGCAGCTGCAATGCAGGTCTGTGCAAGCTCCACCAGATGGCAATAGAGTGGAGGAAAGACTGCACACTCCCAGGGCAGACCTGCAATGCAGCAACAGGGCTACCACAAGGTGGCAGCAGAATCGTCAAACTAGCCAAGTCAGCAACAAGCAGTCAAACAAAGCACTGCTTTGCAGGTCTAAGCAAACACGTGGTCAGAAGCAAGCAAACAGGTAAGAACTAGTGATGAACGAATATACTCGTTACTTGAGATTTCCCGAGCACGCTCTGGTGTCCTCCGAGTATTTTTTAGTGCTCGAAGATTTAGTTTTCTTCGCTGCAGCTGAATGATTTACACCTGTTAGCCAGCAGAAGTACATGTGGGGGTTGCCTGGTTGCTTTTAGTCGCCACTTCCTGCTGGGTTAAGCAGATGACACTTAATGGGGAATTTTTGTTATCACTGATCATATTGTCTGCCATGGGATTTTCCTGTGTAAATACTGATGAAAAAAAGTCATTTAGCGTATTGGCTTTTTCCTCATCCTCATCCACCATTTCACCCAGACTATTTTTCAGGGGGCCAACACTATCATCTTTTAGTTTCTTACTATTTATGTAGTTAAATAATATTTTGGGATTATTTTTACTCTCTCTAGCAATGAGTCTCTCTGTCTCAATCTTTCCTGCCTTGATTTGCCTTTTACAGAATTTATTTAATTTTTTGTATTTATTTAATGCCTCATCACTAACTACTTCCTTTAATTCTCTATATTCTTTCTTTTTGTCCCTTATTGCGCCCCTTACAGCTCTATTTAGCCATATTGGTTTCCTCCTATTTCTAGAATGTTTATTCCCATACGGTATATACTGTGCACAGGTCCTATCCAGGATGCTAATAAACGTCTCCCATTTTCTTTGTGTATTTTTATGTCTCAGGATATTGTCCCAGTTAATTGCACCAAGATCATCTCTCATCCGTTGGAAATTTGCCCTCCTGAAGTTTAGTGTCCTTGTCACCCCTCTACTACACATCTTATTAAAGGATACATGAAAACTTATTATTTTGTGATCACTATTCCCCAAGTGACCCCCAACCCTTATATTTGATATGCGGTCTGGCCTGTTGGTTAATATTAGGTCTAGCAGTGCCCCCCTTCTTGTTGGGTCCTGAACCAGTTGTGAAAGGTAATTGTCTCTCATAGTTGTCAAAAACCGATCACCTTTGCTGGAACTGCAGGTTTCTGTTCCCCAATCTATTTCAGGGTAGTTGAAGTCCCCCATAACAATGACTGTCTATTTGCTTTATGAGGATATTCTCCATAGCTTCCATTATTTTTGGAGATTTATAACAAACCCCTATCAGTAATTTATTTTTTTTACCCCTTCCCTTATCTCCACCCACAGGGACTCTACATTTTCATTAGATTCACCTGTATTATCACGCCGGATGGGTTTTAAGGATGATTTTACATATAGACACACCTCTCCCCCTCGCTTATCCGTTCGGTCATTTCTGAACAGACTATAGCCCTGCAAGTTAACAGCCCAGTCATGGCTCTCATCCAGCCATGTTTCAGATATCCCCACCATGTCATAATTATGCTCCAACAACATTAATTCTAATTCCTCCATTTTGTTGGCGAGGCTTCTGGCATTAGTATACATGCATTTTATGTATCTCTCTGTACCTCTGTTCTTTCTTAAATTATTAACTGTTCTAACCCCATCCCCCATGCCACCCCCACCTTCTTTATTTGCGCCCAGGTCACTATCTGCACTATCTTCCCCTCCTATAAAATGAATACCCTCCCCCCAATCCCTAGTTTAAACACTTCTCCAACCTTCTAACCATTTTCTCCCACAGCACAGCTGTACCTTCCCCATTGAGGAATCTGCATAGTCCGTACTTCTTTATTTTGCAGGTCAACAAACTAGGTGGCCTGGACAATATGTAATCAACATATTAACAAACATCTATTGTTTAATTACTCTGCGTCCCTGTCATCCAGGGTAACAACACATTATGTTACAGCAAACATCAACTCAAAAGTCAACATCCAGGCTCATACAAGCAACATTCTGTGCTTCTTGACCAAGCAAAGAAAAGCACATAAATTCAAAAGTCAACATAAGGATAAGGATATGCCTCTCGGCCTACTGAAAATAGATGTCTGGATAATTCAGATTAAATTCTGTGTCATCACAAAGGGATTTGCCCCAAACCAACACTTTGTTAAGTATCAATTGGAGTATAAATGGAGCGGCAGTGCAAATTCTCGACTGGTTGAGTACATGTCCATTTTCGTGATCCATAACAGGTTGTAAGTGTTCATCTTGCCAACTCCATTAAAGTTCTTTTTTTAACAAAATAATAATTTTGCCTTGGCAAATAGGAAAATCTTTACAAAGCACAGCAGTTAAGCTAACAGGTGCTGGTAGTGATTTACAGAGGCAAAAACTATTCCTCTTTCGGAGTTTCTCTACCAAAGACCATTGTTACGGATACACAACCTGGGTTTCACGCTGAACCCACCACTGTTATCCCTTGACAGACTATGACTAGATGACGCCGGAGAGGTCATACAGATCCCATTACTTTCCATCAGTTGTCAAGGGAGACCCACTCAACTGCCTCCAATCATCAGGACAATTACGCAATTGTCTGCCAAGTTATACATGAGGCCGTGGCTACTTCCACTACTAGGCCGATTATTGGCGAACTAATCATGAGCGTATAGTATATACACCTCCAATTCCAATGCATGGAATATGTGTATCTACACCAGTACAGTCACTGCCAACTCCACAATACCAAAAAGAACCACTAGCTGTCATCACCAATCATTTATACAGGCCAATTGGCTACCCGTTACAGGTAGCGTAAGGCTTTAGGGGTGCGGTTTACAGAACAAGATGTACAGAGCTACATTTTATATATTTAATCTTGAAAGGTAGGCTGGGTTTATAATATAATATATAAAGCTGAATGTGTGTGTGTGTGTGTGTGTGTATGTGTGTGTGTGTGTGTGTGCGTGTATATATGTGTGTATGTCCAGGATCGGCATCTGCACCGTCGCAGCTACAGCAACAAAATTTTGCACAGTCACACGTCTGGACCCCGAGAGCGTCATAGGCTATGTTGTGAGGCGAAATTTTAACGCATTCCAATTCACCAAACAATTTTGCCCCTATCTACATAATGGGGAAAAAGTTAAAGGAAAAGTGTTGGAGGCAAATTGACAGCTGCCAGATGTGAACAAGGTGGACTTAAAGAATGAGAGCGATGGCACCAAAGAGTATATACTGTACAGTTGCTAAGGTGGGGCCCCGACATGGGATACTCACCACACACGGGGATATGAACACACACACAAAATGCGCCACACACTACCACGTGCTTGAACACATATACCACCCTCAGCACACATTTCACCACACATACACCAACCTCGCCACGTAAAAGTCGACACACAAAAGTCGCCACTCAAAACTCGCCACGCGCAAAATTCGCCACATGCAAAACTAGGCTCACGCAAAACTCGCCACACATGCAAACCCCCCCTCATGAAAAACTCGCCAAACACAAAACTTGCACACGTGGAAAAATTGCCACATGCAAAAAAGTTGCAACACATACAAAAGTTGCCTCACACAAAACATGCACCTACTCAAAACGCACCACACATAAAACTCACCACGTGCAAAACTCGCCATGCACAAAACTTGCTGCAGACAACTTGCTACACTAACCTGTCACATGCAACTCGACACACGAAAAGTTGCTACACGCTTGTCGCCACACAAAACTCATCTCACAAAAGTCGCTACATGCATGTTGCCACACGCAACACACACAACTTGACACATGAAACTCGCCCTAAAACACACACAAGTCTAGTATTATCCTTCAAAAATAAAAATCTGATTAATAAGCAGACAAACTACAAGAGCAACAAATGTACCATATAGGAAATACGGCAGCTGTCAGTCACATTACCTGTCTATTATGTGTATGTGTGAGCTAATATATACTGCCAGGGGGGAGGGCTTCCTGTTGGCTGGGGATTTATCAGGCTGCCAATTCAGCTTACAAATACTGAGGTAAAAATACTGACCAAAAAACGTGTGAACGAGGTCTAATACAGGAGGAGATGACACACACATACTGTATATACTATATACAGGAGGAGATGACATACAGGTATATACTATATACAGGAGGAGATGACACACAGGTATATGCTATATACAGGAGGAGATGACACAGGTATATACTATATACAGGACGAGATGACACACAGGTACATACTATATACAGGAGGAGATGACATACAGATACATACTATATACAGGGGAGATGACACACAGGTATATACTATATACAGGAGCAGATGACACACAGGTATATACTATATACAGGAGGAGATGACTTACAGGTATATACTATATACAGGAGAAGATGACATACAGGTATATACTATATATGAGGAGATGACATACAGGTATATACTATATACAGGAAGAGATGACTTACAGGTATATACTATATACAGAAGGAGATGACATACAGGTATATACTATATATAAGAGATGACACACAGGTATATACTATATACAGGAGGAGATGACACACAGGTATATACTATATACAGGAGGAGATGACATACAGGTATATACTAAAGAAAAGAGGAGATGACACACAGGTATATACAGGAGGAGATGACATACAGCAGGTACATACTATATGCGGGGAGATGACAGACAGGTATATACTATATACAGGAGATGACATACAGGTATATACTATATATAGGAGGAGATGACATACAGGTATATAGTATATACAGAAGAGATAACGTACAGGTATATACTATATACAGGAGGAGTTGACACATAGGTATATACAATATACAGGAGGAGATGACATACAGCAGGTATATACTATTTACAGGGGAGATGACATACAGGTATATTGTCACGCTCATGCCCTGACTGGTGGGCGTGAGCTCGGGGGGTTTGTCACCCCACTGTGCCACAAACCAGACTACCCTGGAAGGGGCGTGACTATGACAGCTGCCTGGGTTTTCACTGGAGCCTCTGATGGTGAGGTCAGGCTTGTGCAGCAGGCAGCTGCCAGGTGCTACTCCAGGGTGGTGTCTGGCTGTGGCTGCTGATCCCACTTGGAGAACAGGAACACTAGGACAGGTGAGGGCATCAGGCAGAACTGGCAGGAGAGCACGGCTGAAACTCAGACGAGTAGGCTGGCATGGCTGAGACACGGGTGGCAGAGACACAGCAGAGAACACAGGGCTAGCAGGCACGGCAGAGAACACAGGGCTGGCAGGAACGGTGTATAAAGGTGTGGTGTATGAAGGAACAGGTAGGGACCTGTTCACACAGGAGGTGCAGGTACGGATAGGATGTATGAAGGAACAGGTTGGGACCTGTTCACACTGGAGATGCAGGTACGGAAACAAGCAGGAAGGAATGGAGTATGAAGGAACATGTTCACACAGGAGGTGCAGGAAAGGAAACAAGCCAGAAGGAAAGGAGAATGAAGGAACAGGTTAGGACCTGTTCACACAGGAAGAGAACCGCAAGGCTGTGGATAGGAGTGGTAGAGCAACAAGAGATAGCACAGCAATAATAGCTAAGTAGAGCAGAACCACAAGGAATATGGAGAGGAGCTGCAGCAAGAGATTTCTGCAAGCCTCCAGAGAGGGAGTAACACAGAGCAAGGCCTGGCAAACTCAGAGGCAAAACACAAACTGAGCTAACACATTGCACAGGCCCCGTCCACTGGGTGGAGCTGAACTAAATACTGGAAGCCTCTTGGTAATTGGTCAGGAACAGATTAGACAGGTGCACCTGATTCCTATAAGAACCAAAGAGTTCAGGTGCCACCCCCTTATACACACAGCCAGGAAGCATGCAGAGAGCAGAGGAACAGAATATGGAGCTGGCAAGAAATAGAAACCACATCATGGCCTGGAGCAGTGGGTAAGATAGTGTGAGAGATGAGAGGCCATGCCGTGATGCCAGCAGAGTTATTACAGTACCCCCTCCTTTACGGCCCCTCTTCTTCAAGCCCAACAGAATAACTTGTAAACGAAGGATAGGAGCACACATAGTCAGAACCATCACAACATTCCTCTGGTAGAATGAGGTAGATGAGACATTAGAGATCTCAGGTTGCCCAGTCTCTTTGAGTCCAGTAAGATCAGCTTCCCACACAGAAGATACAAGGGACAGGACGTCTTTCACCTGGTTGACTGAAAGCAGGGACTTGGAAGCTTCTGATTTGACCTCAACATAATCCGATTCTTTGGAAACTGAAGACACCTTCACTGGATCCAACTTAAGCCCATCATCACAAGAAAATTGAACCTCCTCCTTTAGACTGATGGAAAGCAGAGATGATAACATTTCTGTCTTGACTCGAGATCTTCACCCAATAGCCAGATGGAAACTGGAGGCATACATACAGGAAACATCTTCAGCCTGGTACCCTGAAAAAACTGGACCTCCTCTTCTAGATTAGAGGATGAGTAAGTCTCTGTCTTAGTATTATCAACAAGTAGCCACTTGGAAGCAGAAGACATACATTTAGGAAGCCCCATCAGCCTGTTACTCTGACAAAACTGGACCATCTCTTCCTCCGGATTGGTGAAGAACAGAGATACAAGAGCTTCTGCTTCAATTTCTTCATCCACCTGCCACATGGAGTCTGAAGGCATCTTTACAGGAAGCATCTTCTGCCCATAGTTCAGAGAAAAACTTTTAAGTGACATGGATGTTCCTGGGAACTGGTCACTGGTATTGTCATTGGAGGTGTGCGGAGAGAACGCCACTGCTTCCTTTACTTCAGTGAGGTCAGCACACCGTGACTCAATAGCCAGCTGATTAGGTGGAGAGTATGTCACTGTAGATTGACCTTGCAGTTCAGGAACAAGAAAACTCTGGAGACTTGACAGTTCCAAACACAGAACCACGCTGGATCTTCGGACCGGAACAGGCAGCAGAGTATCCGGCTCAGAACGACCGATGGGCGGACTGGTCAACAAGTGGAAAATAAATTTCTTCGAATATAATGCTCCAATTTGGAGCTGTCGTTGTCCCTTCGACACTGGACTGTTCATAAGTAGGGCTCGGCCATCACCAAACACCTTCACAGGATTCTGGAGCAGTGGAACAGGAACCACATATAGACTACGTCTGGTTAGCAGCTTGAATACATATGCAGAGCCGAAGCTCCCACAAGGCACCGGAACAGACACAGACTTTAACGGAAGGGAGTTATTCTCACCGAGGGCAGTCTCTCCTACTGGCCCAAGGTTCTGAAGCTTTAGATCCGTTGGACAAAGGCCGTCCGGGTGTTCCTCACAACCGCAGCAATACAGTAAGCCCTTCTTACAACTGGTCTTAGACTGGTGCTTTGCCAGTCCACTCTTGACAGTCTTTTTGGGTTCCATTTGAGTAGCTGCTTTAACGGGTAGAGGAACTGGAGGGTCACAGACAGTCATGGCTTGACGTGGAGGTTTCTTCACGGGTTTTGCCCATCTGGAGCGCCTCTCGGATCTAGATGGGGAAGACTTCACAGGAGTAGCAGGACGAGGCATGTCAAAGACTCTACGGAAGGCCACCAGGAAGGCCCCAAGACTTGTGATGATAGGATCCCCTGCTTCCCTAGGTAGGACATAATGTAACCCACCTTGACCCAGTCAGAGGGGAAACAAGCTGCATTCTACAGGATGTAGCGCAAGCACTGCTTCAGGAACCCCTGGCATTCTTCAGGATTCCCATAGAACATAGGTGGGTCAGCTGGGTCATGCTCCTCCTCATAGGCCTGAAGTTGCTTGAATAGAGCATTAGAGACTATAATAGGGTCAGAAGTCTCTTCAATCTGAACCACCCTTGGTGGAACAAATTTTCCAGGTTGCTCATACGAGCAAGAAAAAAGTTCATGATGCTCTGCTCTGCTCAGAGTTGTTACAGATATACTATACTGTATACAGGAGATGACATACAGGTGTATACTATATATAATGGAGATGACAAACATGTATATACCGAGGGGAAAATGAGAGGTGTGAGGTGAAAATGAGAGGTGTGAGGTGAAAATGAAAAGGTGTGAGTGCAAAATGAGAGGAATGAGGGAAAATAGTGGAGTGATCGGAAAATGACAGATGTGAGGTCGAAAAGACAAATGTTAGGCTAGTTTCACACTAGCGTTTACCTGATCTGCGGTGGTCTGCGGACTTCCTCGTGAAGCCCCGCCCTCGGCCGCACCTCCGCCGCTAGCTCCGCCTACTTCTGCATGCGGCCTGCATGCGGCCTGTGTACCTATATTTAACATTAGGTACGCAGGTCGTGCGGCTGTATGCAGATGGTGCCGCATGCGTCGTTTTGACGATGCGGTGACCAGCGTAGACGCAGCCTGTAGCATTTTTTTTTTCCGCATCGTCAAAACGACGCATGCGTCACCATCTGCATACAGCCGCACGACCTGTGAACCTAATGTTAAATATAGGTACACAGGCCGCACGCGGGACGCATACAGAAGTAGGCGGAGCTAGCGGCGGAGGTGCGGCCAAGGGCGGGGCTTCACGGAGGAAGTCTGCAGCCCGCCGCAGATCAGGTAAACGCTAGTGTGAAACTAGCCTTAGGGGGAAAATGAGAGGTGTGAGGGAGAAAATGAGAGATGTGAGGGGGAAAATGAAAGATGTGAGGGGGAAAATGAGAGGCATGATGGGAAAATGAGAGAAGTGAGGTGCTAAATGAGAAGCGTGATGGGAAAATAAGAGAAGGGAGGTGCTATAACTAACCACAGATATTTACTATGCCCAGGCAATGCCGGGCTCTTCAGCTAGTAAGTATATAAAATGATACAAAATTTCAACAAAACAGTACAAAACATGCAATTACATAAAATAAACAGGAATAACAAAAGAGAATAAATAAACCTGACTCCAGGAAAATGGATAGAACCTACAGCAATCTGCACCTTCCAAGAAATGACAAAAACCCTAGCCAAGTTTCTACTTGATATTAGCTCTAAAGTATGATGAGCTCCTGTGGGGTGGATTGTGGGATGTGCTGGGTCTGTTAGAATGTTATGAGATTTCCAACTTACAAGATATCTTCACCTCTGAAGTTCCCAGGTGTTAGATACTGACGTCATATTTATAATCATGATTTTACCATTAAAAAGAGACCAAGTATGACCTGGTTAGCATTACCTATTGTCCCAAAATCACGTTGGAAGCATTCTAGTGCCCCACAAGTTCTGTATGCGAATGTGTTCCTTTCGTCCGTTCGCTAGGACGTTGAAAATCTATATCCCATAAATATCGGATGTATACAATCCCCAATATTCCTATCTGGACGCCGGAGCTGGGTTTTCTGCAATCTGTGTTGTGTGAAAGGAGGATATGTGCCTGGGAAAGCACACCTCTCCAATGGTAAACAAACCTCCTTTTGGTATCTGGTGACAGAAGATCCTTCTTGTTTAATTACCTATACACTGCAGGAAGTCCCGGCCTCAAAAGAACCTTGAATTGTTAGCTCTTCCTATGTCTTAATTAGTTTTTCTCACTTCCCCATATGTTCAATGTGAGGTCCTGCTTCCCAAGGACATTTTCCCTTCTGGAGAAGTCTTACAGATTTTAATTCTTCTATGACAACCATAATAAAAGGATCAAAAAGTCCTATGATACAAAAGTGTCACTTAAAAAAAAATCACTCGCACAGTTCCGTTGATGGAAATATGTTATAGGTCATAAAAATATTACTATGTAAATAAAAGTGGTTTTATGAAATACAAAATTGACAAAAATTCAATATTTACACTTGAAATTGTCGTGATCTTGAGGGCTATAGAAAAAAGTTAAAGAGGATGTCTGGTCTTATGATATTAATGACCTCCAGCTCCAGCTGAACAGAATAGGAGCAGAGCTGCAGCTCTCAGCATCGGCCTCTACACAGTGAACTGAGCGGAGCTGTTAAATTCCAATCAAGTGTATGTGCAAATTACGTTTTTAAACTAAGGTGAATCTACTGACATTTTGAAGCAGAGAACACTTCAGGAAGCTCTACCATTTTTTTTTTACCTGAAGTGTCTTTTCCTAGTGTTTGTCAATGAATATTGCTTGGCTTTTTACATGACTGAATCATCCGTTCGCAATGTTGTTACTGAAACACCTGAACTTAATAATCTATATACTTTTATTATTATTATTATTATTATTATTATTATTATTTATTATTATATTATATATTTATTCCATGGCGCTTTACATGTGAGGAGGGGTGTACATAATAAAAACAAGTACAATAATCTTAAGCAATACAAGTCACGACTGGTACAGGAGGAGTGAGGACCCTGCCCGCGAGGGCTCACAATCTACAAGGGATGGGTGAGAATACAGTAGGTGAGGGCAGAGCTGGTTCTGCAGCGGTTTGGTCGATCGGTGGTTACTGCAGGTTGTAGGCTTGTCGGAAGAGGTGGGTCTTCAGGTTCTTTTTGAAGATTTCGATGGTAGGCGAGAGTCTGATGTGTTGTGGTAGAGGGTTCCAGAGTAGGGGTGATACGCGAGAGAAATCTTGTATACGATTGTGGGAAGAGGAGATAAGAGGGGAGTAGAGAAGGAGATCTTGTGAGGATCGGAGGTTGCGTGCAGGTAAGTACCGGGAGACGAGGTCACAGATGTATGGAGGAGACAGGTAGTGGATGGCTTTGTATGTCATGGTTAGGCTTTTGTACTGGAGTCTCAGGGTAATGGGGAGCCAGTGAAGGGATTGACAGAGGGAAGAGGCCGGGGAATAGCGGGTGGACAGGTGGATTAGTCGGGCAGCAGAGTTTAGAATAGATTGGAGGGGTGCGACAGTGTTAGAAGGGAGGCCCAGAGCAGGGGGTTGCAGTAGTCAAGGCGGGAGATGATGAGGGCATGGACTATGGTTTTTGCAGATTCTTGGTTTAGGAATGTACGGATCCGTGAAATATTTTTGAGCTGAAGTCGGCAGGAAGTGGAAAGGACTTGGATATGTTGTTTAAAAGAGAGATCAGTGTTAAGGATTACCCCAAGGCAGCGAGCTTGGGGGACTGAGGAGAGTGGGCAGCTGTTTACTTTAATGGATAGGTCTGTTGGGGGAGTCAAGTGAGATGGGGGAAAGATACTGAATTCTGTTTTGTCCATATTAAGTTTTAGAAATCTAGCAAAGAAGGATGAAATAGCGGACAGACATTGAGGGATTCTGGTTAGTAGGGTGATCATATCTGGTCCAGAGATGTACCATAGATTTGTGTGTCATCAGCAAAGTGGTGATATTGAAAGCCGTGAGATTCTATGAGCTGTCCCAGGCCAAAGGTGTAAATGGAGAAGAGCAGGGGCCCTAGCACTGAACCTTGCAGGACTCCGACAGATAGGGGGCGAGGTGAGGAGGTGGTGTGTGAGTGGGAGATGCTGAATGTTGTTTGCATTGTGCATTTGGACCTATAGCAGTGCAATACAGCAGTTATTAAATCCCTTCCGTCTACTGACTCTGTTCCAGTCTACACAGCAAAGCTGACAAGAGAACTGCATAGAAATGTGAACTTATTTTAGGATATATATATATACATTTTTAAATAGGTGGGGGTGAATTAAAAATCAAAAGAAACACCAGTGAAAAAAATAATTAAAATAGAATTAAAAACTTAATTTATAGAACAGTTTTTTTTTCCATAATACTTTTCCATTTTTTTTGGTCTTTAATAGAGATGATTCGGGATTCATAAGGAAAGTTAATGTCCGGTGCTAAACGCTGAACACGGACTTCTCTTGGAAGTACATTGCAAAATTTGGAGTTCCTGGAATTTTTTCCAGATCCAAAGTTTGGGTAGCCTTTGTTTTCAATGGGGTTCAGGTTCTGGTTCAGGTTCTGGTTCAAGTTCTGGTACAATTCTGATACCCGAACCAAATTTTGGACTAAAGATCGGGTAAGGTACTAGACCATGTATCCAAACCTACAGCACATGCCTAAATCAATAGTAGAGAAAATATAAGAAACATTATAGTATATCTTATCAGAGAAATATGCTTGTTTCTTCACTTATGAGCCACTTCTTTTCTCCCCCACCTGCTGAACTCAACATTCACTCTGAAATACAGCTGACATCTATTTATATGGTAAAGCTATATGTGAAAGGCCGGGGTCAGACAAGCGTATATTCTCTCATCTGAAAGAATTGGGTCAATTATCCTAATCACACTCTGATCAGAGTGTGATCATAGTGTGCTCGTATTCTCTTGAATGAGGAAAAGATGGAGAAAAATGCAGTCAATGGAATTGGATTGCACTAAGATTCGATTGCAGTCCTATGTTTCCAACGGACTCATTGACTGACATGGCCAAGTGCAATCTGAAAATCGGATCAAACTCAGGCATGCAGTGTCTTTTTTTACCTCCAAGGAAATAATCTGACATATGCACGGCCCCATAGACTAATATTGGTCTGAGTGCGATCCGATATTTTGTTGGATCACACTCAGACCGAAAATACGGCCATGTGCACAAGCCCGAAGCCTGGCAGGTCATCTTCATAGAGCTTTCATGGACAAGCTTTGATCAAGCCACTCCCAAAGAAAGCCTGGCTTTCACTAATTATTTATCAGTCCTAGCCTTTGTATATAGATGCACACTGCTCAAAAAAATAAAGGGAACACTAAAATACCACATCCTAGATATCACTGAATGAAATATTCCAGTTGCAAATTTTTATTCATTGCATAGTGGAATGTGTTCAGAACAATAAAACATAACAATTATCAGTGTAAATCTTAACTAATATCCCAGGAGGTCTGGATTTGGAATGAAACTCAAAATCAAAGTGGAAAATCAAATTACAGGCTGATCCAACTTCAGTGGAAATGCCTCATGACAAGGAAAAGATGCTCAGTATTGTGTGTGGCCTCCACGTGCCTGTATGACCTCCCTACAATGCCTGGCCATGCTCCTGATGAGGCGGCGGATGGTCTTCTGAGGGATTTCCTCCCAGACCTGGACTAAAGCATCCGCCAACTCCTGGACAGTCTGTGGTGCAACGTGACGGTGGATGGAGCAAGACATGATGTCCCAGATGTGTTCAATCAAATTCAGGTCTGTGGAACGGGCGGGCCAGTCCATAGTTTCAATGCCTTCATCTTGCAGGAACTGCTGACACACTCCAGCCACATGACGTCTGGCATTGTCATGCATTAGGAGGAACCCAGGGCCAACCGCACCAGCATATGGTCTCACAAGGGGTCTGAGGATCTCTGTTATGATCCTTAGTGGCTGAGGATCACAAAACGGACTAGCTAAGTTTATGAACATAGACATGAGCTCTAGGGAGGTGGTAACTGGACTGACCGCAAACCTGATCCTAACCAAACACACTAAAGGTAGCCGGTGAATGTGCCTAAATTCCTGGACGTCTCGACGCAGCCTGAGAAACTAGCTACTCCTAGAGGGAAAGTCAGACCTCACTTGCCTCAGAGAAATTACCCCAAAGATATAGGAAGCCCCCAACAAATAATAACGGTGAGGTAAGGGGAAAATACAAACGTAGAAATGAAAACAGATTCAGCAAATGAGGCCCGCTAATACTAGATAGCAGAAGACAGATAGGGAACTGTGCGGTCAGTAAAAAACCCTATGCAAAATATCCACGCTGAGAATACAAGAACCCCCACACCAACTAACGGTGTGAGGGGAGAAACTCAGCCCCCTAGAGCTACCAGCAAGCAAGGAAATCACATATTAGCAAGCTGGACAAGGAACAAAAATAAACCAAGAAACATATGAACACTGATGATCAAAAAATGAACAAACAGAAACTTAGCTTCTCTTGAAGAGACTGATAACGAAGGAATGCAGGAGAGCACAAAATAACACTGAAGACATTGACAGCAGGCAACCACTGAAAGTCCAGGTGAGCTAAATAGGAAACCAACTACCAGATAACGAGACAGCTGATCCCAGCCACAAACCTGCAGAAAGACACAAAGAGCCACCAGAGGGAGCCCAAAGACAGCACTCACACAGTACCACTTGTGACCACCAGAGGGAGCCCAAAAATAGAGTTCACAACAGTACCCCCCCCTTGAGGAGGGGTCACCGAACCCTCATCAAGACCCCCAAGGCGATCAGGATGAGCCACATGGAAGGCACGAACCAAATCGGCCGCATGAACATCAGAGGCGACAACCCAGGAATTATCCTCCTGACCATAGCCCTTCCACTTAACCAAATACTGAAGCCTCCGTCTAGAAATACGAGAATCCAAGATCTTCTCCACCACATACTCCAATTTGCCCTCAACCAGCACCGGAGCAGGGGGCTCAACAGAAGGAACCACAGGCACCACATACCTCCGCAACAAAGACCTATGGAACACATTATGAATGGCAAACGATGCTGGGAGGTCCAAACGAAAAGACACTGGGTTAAGGATTTCCAAAATCTTATAAGGACCGATGAAGCGAGGCTTGAATTTAGGAGAGGAGACCTTCACAGACACATACCGAGAAGACAGCCATACCAAATCCCCAACCCGAAGTCGGGGACCCACACCGCGACGGCGGTTGGCAAAGCGCTGAGCCTTCTCCTGTGACAACTTCAAATTGTCCACCACATGGTTCCAAATCTGCTGCAACCTATCCACCACAGAATCCACCCCAGGACAGTCAGAAGGCTCAACCTGCCCCGAGGAAAAACGAGGATGAAAACCAGAATTGCAGAAAAAAGGCGAAACCAAAGTAGCAGAACTAGCCCGATTATTAAGGGCAAATTCGGCCAATGGCAAAAAAGTCACCCAATCATCCTGATCAGCAGAAACAAAACATCTTAAATACGTTTCCAAGGTCTGATTAGTTCGCTCGGTTTGACCATTCGTCTGAGGATGGAAAGCCGACGAAAAAGACAAATCAATGCCCATCTTAGCACAAAAGATCCGCCAAAATCTGGACACAAACTGGGATCCTCTGTCCAACACAATATTTTCAGGGATGCCGTGCAAGCGAACCACATTCTGAAAAAATAAAGGAACCAAATCAGAGGAGGAAGGCAACTTAGGCAAGGGCACCAAATGGACCATTTTGGAAAAACGGTCACACACCACCCAGATGACAGACATTCTCTGAGATACTGGAAGATCCGAAATAAAATCCATGGAAATGTGCGTCCAAGGCCTCTTCGGGACAGGCAAAGGCAAAAGCAAACCGCTGGCACGAGAACAGCAAGGCTTAGCCCGAGCACAAATCCCACAGGACTGCACAAAGGAATGCACATCCCGCGACAAGGAAGGCCACCAGAAGGACCTAGCCACCAAATCTCTGGTACCAAAAATCCCAGGATGACCTGCCAACACCGAAGAATGAACCTCGGAAATAACTCTGCTGGTCCATCTATCTGGGACAAACAGTCTCTCTGGTGGGCAACGGTCAGGTCTATCCGCCTGAAATTTCTGCAGCACTCGTCGCAAATCTGGGGAAATGGCAGACAAAATCACTCCCTCTCTGAGGATACCAGCCGGCTCTGAAACTCCCGGAGAGTCAGGCACAAAACTCCTAGAAAGAGCATCAGCCTTCACGTTCTTCGAACCAGGCAGGTACGAGACCACGAAATCGAAACGGGAGAAAAACAACGACCAACGAGCCTGTCTAGGATTCAGCCGCTTGGCAGACTCGAGATAAATCAGATTTTTGTGATCAGTCAAGACCACCACACGATGCTTAGCTCCCTCGAGCCAATGTCGCCACTCCTCAAATGCCCACTTCATAGCCAACAACTCCCGATTACCAACATCATAATTCCGCTCGGCAGGCGAAAACTTTCTTGAAAAGAAAGCACAAGGCTTCATCACAGAGCAATCAGAGCTTTTCTGCGACAAAACAGCCCCTGCTCCAATCTCAGAAGCATCAACCTCGACCTGAAAAGGAAGAGAGATATCAGGCTGACATAAGACTGGAGCTGAAGAGAACCGGCGCTTCAGCTCCTGAAAGGCTTCCACGGCCGCAGGAGACCAATTAGTCACATCAGAACCCTTCTTGGTCAAATCCGTCAAGGGTTTAACCACGCCAGAAAAATTAGCGATGAAGCGACGGTAAAAATTAGCAAAACCCAAGAACTTCTGAAGACTCTTAACAGATGTAGGCTGAGTCCAGTCATGAATAGCCTGGACCTTGACTGGGTCCATCTCAATAGTAGACGGAGAAAAAATAAAACCCAAAAAGGAAACCTTCTGTACTCCGAAGAGACATTTTGAGCCCTTCACAAATAAGGCATTAGCACGCAGGACCTGAAATACCATCCTGACCTGCTTCACATGGGACTCCCAATCATCAGAAAAGACCAAAATGTCATCCAGATACACAATCATAAATTTATCCAGATATTCTCGAAAGATGTCATGCATGAAGGACTGAAACACAGAAGGAGCATTAGAGAGTCCAAAAGGCATCACCAAGTACTCAAAATGGCCTTCGGGCGTATTAAATGCTGTTTTCCATTCATCCCCCTGCTTAATACGCACAAGGTTATACGCACCACGAAGATCTATCTTGGTGAACCAACTGGACCCCTTAATCCGAGCAAACAGATCAGACAATAATGGCAAATACTGAAATTTGACCGTGATTTTATTTAGAAGATGATAATCTATACAAGGTCTCAGAGAACCATCCTTCTTGGCCACAAAAAAGAATCCTGCACCAAGAGGGGAGGAGGATGGACGAATATGTCCCTCTCCAAAGACTCCTTTATATAACTCCGCATCGCGGCATGTTCTGGTACAGACAAATTAAAAAGTCGTCCCTTAGGGAACTTACTACCAGGAATCAAATTTATAGCACAATCACAATCCCTATGAGGAGGCAGGGCACCGGATCTGGGCTCATCAAATACATCCTGGTAGTCCGACAAAAACTCAGGGACCTCAGAAGGAGTGGAAGAAGCAATTGACACCAAAGGAGCATCGCCATTAATCCCCTGGCAACCCCAACTTGACACAGACATAGCTTTCCAATCCAGAACTGGATTATGGGCCTGCAGCCATGGCAGACCCAAAACGACAACATCATGCAAATTATGCAGCACAAGAAAGCGAATCACCTCCTGATGTACAGGAGTCATGCACATGGTCACTTGAGTCCAATATTGAGGCTTATTCTCAGCCAATGGTGTAGCATGAATTCCCCTCAGTGGAATAGGGAATTCCAAAGGCTCCAGGACAAAACCACAGCGCCTGGCAAACGACAAATCCATCAGATTCAGGGCAGCACCTGAATCCACAAAAGCCATAACTGAGTAGGATGACAAAGAACAAATTAAAGTAACAGACAAAATGAATTTAGGCTGTATAGTACCAATGGTGACAGGTTTAGCGATTTTTTTTAAGTGCTTAGAGCATGCTGAGATAACATGAGTAGAATCACCACAGTAAAAGCACAACCCATTTTGACGTCTATGACTTTGCCGCTCAATTCTGGTCAGAATTCTGTCACATTGCATAGACTCAGGTCTCTGTTCAGAAAACACCGCCAGAGGATGCGCAGATTTGCGCTCCCGCAAACGCCGATCAATCTGAATGGCCAAAGCCATTGAGTCATTCAGACTTGCAGGCGTGGGGAACCCCACCATAACATTCTTAATGGCTTCAGAAAGACCTTCTCTGAAATTTGCAGCCAAGGCACACTCATTCCATTGAGTAAGCACCGACCATTTCCTAAATCTTTGACAATACACCTCTGCTTCATCCTGACCTTGAGAGAGGGCCAGCAAAGCCTTTTCTGCCTGGTTCTCAAGATTAGGTTCCTCATAAAGCAGTCCAAGCGCCAGAAAAAACTCTAGGGAGGTGGTAACTGGACTGACCGCAAACCTGATCCTAACCAAACACACTAAAGGTAGCCGGTGAACGTGCCTAAATTCCTGGACGTCTCGACGCAGCCTGAGAAACTAGCTACTCCTAGAGGGAAAGTCAGACCTCACTTGCCTCAGAGAAATTACCCCAAAGATATAGGAAGCCCCCAACAAATAATAACGGTGAGGTAAGGGGAAAATACAAACGTAGAAATGAAAACAGATTCAGCAAATGAGGCCCGCTAATACTAGATAGCAGAAGACAGATAGGGAACTGTGCGGTCAGTAAAAAACCCTATGCAAAATATCCACGCTGAGAATACAAGAACCCCCACACCAACTAACGGTGTGAGGGGAGAAACTCAGCCCCGTAGAGCTACCAGCAAGCAAGGAAATCACATATTAGCAAGCTGGACAAGGAACAAAAATAAACCAAGAAACATATGAACACTGATGATCAAAAAATGAACAAACAGAAACTTAGCTTCTCTTGAAGAGACTGATAATGAAGGAATGCAGGAGAGCACAAATTACACTGAAGACATTGACAGCAGGCAACCACTGAAAGTCCAGGTGAGCTAAATAGGAAACCAACTACCAGATAACGAGACAGCTGATCCCAGCCACAAACCTGCAGAAAGACACAAAGAGCCACCAGAGGGAGCCCAAAGACAGCACTCACACAGTACCACTTGTGACCACCAGAGGGAGCCCAAAAATAGAGTTCACAACAGATCTCATCTTGGTACCTAATGGCAGTCAGGCTACCTCTGGCGAGCACATGGAGGGCTGTGCGGCCCTCCAAAGAAATGCCACCCCACACCATTATTGACCCACTGCCAAACCGGTCATGCTGAAGATGTTGCAGGCAGATCACTCTCCACAGCATCTCCAGACTCTGTCATGTCTGTCACATGTGCTCAGTGTGAACCTGCTTTCATCTGTGAAGAGCACAGGGCACCAGTGGTGAATTTGCCAATCCTGGTGTTCTGTGGCAAATGCCAAGCATCCTGCATGGTGTTGGGCTGTGAACACAACCCCCATCTGTGGGCGTCAGGCACTCAGACCATCCTCATGGAGTCAGTTTCTAACCGTTTGTACAGACACATGCACATTTGTGGCCTGCTGGTCGTCATTTTGTAGGGCCCTGGCAGTGCTCCTCCTGTTCCTCTGTCAGGACTCTGAACATTTGGATTACCTTTTGTGCAATACTGCCCTTTTCCAAGATGACGTCTTTGGTCTGATGTGCACTGTGTCTTCCTGCTATATAACTCCACCCCAGCCTTTAGTTTGTGCTAGAGTATTCTGCCTTGCATCCAGCTCCTGACGACTCCCTGGCTTTGCACCTGCACCTGCTCCTGTGAACCTGTGTGGAGATCCTGCTACTCAGCTGTCAGTTTCTGCAGCATACATCGGTTTCCAGTAATCCTCCATCTGGCTGCTCGTGTTTGTTTCCATCTGCATTTTCTGGACATGTATGCTGTTGCTGCTCTCCTTAAACCTGAGACTATTACCCAGGCCTCCCTGGCTGTGCTAAGATATTATTTGAACTGCCTTATAAGCATATCTATCTGTGTTTGGACTACCAAGGACTTATTCATGTCAAGTATCCTCAAGAATAACTGTGCTTCATAGACTTTCTGCTTGATTGCATTTTCCTCTGAAGTTCCCTATAGACTGCTAAGCTGCGTTTAATATTTACACCAAGTGTTGTGGACTTGAGTTTCTCTCTGCACCTGTTTGAATCATCGTGTGATAATATAGACTTTACCACTTATAAAACTGTGTCCTGTAGTTGTCTTGTTCCATGCAAAGAGTCTCCTGAGTTATCCCTTATAATCTTAACAGGATACTCTAGCCTCAAAAGAGGAGACTGCTGGAACAATGACTACAGAAAGCAGACTAGAGCAGGTGTTTTCCATAATTAGATCACTGCAGAAAGATGTGGAAGGTCTGCAAAAGAAGTTTGGAAGCTTTGAACACAATCAACAAGTGTTTGGACAAACTTTGCAGGACTTAAGCACCCGAATGGCAGTCCAGGAAAACAAACTTGCTGGCATGGAGTCCCAGTATGGACGGGCTTTTCAGGACATTAGCACGCAAATAGCTGCACAAGCGACTTTACGCTCTGGGCAACCGCCACCAGCTAGCCCACCTAAGTTGCCCCCATTCAGATTTAATGGTGATCGCGACAAATTTCGTGGCTTTGTGAATCAATGTATGCTATATTTTGATGTGCATGCTGACCGTTTTCCTAATGATAGATCCAAAGTATTGTGTGTAATAATGCTGCTGACTGCACGAGCGCTCGCCTGGGCGAATCCGATGATTGAGTCTCGTGACCCGCGGTTAAATAATTTGGACGATTTTTTGGCTGCTATGGCATTAATGTTTGATGACCCTAATCACCGTGCAACCACTGAATCTGCTTTATTGTCTTTACGCCAGGCTAAACGTTCTGTTATTGAGTATGCTACTGAATTCAGGAGATTAGCGGTAGATACTAATTGGGACAGTTATGCACAATTACCTATTTTTAAAAGGAGTCTGTCTAGCATTGTAAAGGATGAATTAGCTCGTTCTGAATCACCACAAGAGCTAGAAACATTTATACAGCATTGTGTGCGCATTGACATTCGCCTTACTGAGCGTAGGCAGGAGAAGTTTGCTGCATATAACCGTATTTCTAACTTTTCCCTTCCTTCCAAAGAGCCTGCAGGTAAAACCTCTCGGGAGGTGGAGGAGGTGCCCATGCAAATTGATTCTGTTCAGAGGTGCGAGAGTAATGAGCACCGGGAGCATCGCCTTCGAGAAAGTCTATGTTTCTACTGCGGCCAGTCTGACCACTTTCTAATCAACTGTCCCAAGTTTCCCAAGTGGCCTAACAAGGTGCTAGCAGCAGTAGGGGAGTATGACAACTATGATGATGAATCTGACATCTCTAAATGTAGCCTGCCTTTAAACACTGTATTCCATTCACTTTCTATGACTTCACCAGCCAAGGAGCTAAATGAAAAGAACTCTCACTGTTCTATCCCAATTAAGATCCTGTGTACAGGACAGTGGATTTCCAGTGCAGCTATGATTGACTCTGGTGCAGGTGGCAATTTTATGGATATCGCATTTGCCAAGGAACATGGTATTGAAATTCAGCAAAGATCCTCTCCAATTACTATGGAAACAGTGGATGGGTCACCTTTAATCTCCGGGCCTGTGGATCAGGAGACCGTACCCCTTGAGATTTTGTTGGAGCCTAATCACCAAGAGCAACCCTCTTTCTTGTTAATTTCTTCTCATTTTCCTGTGATTTTAGGCATCCCTTGGCTGCGTTCTCAGAATCCAACTATCAACTGGGAGACCAAGGAGATTATCATTCCAACAAGGAGCAACTCAGCATAAACTGAAGCTGTCCCCGAGTCCACAGCTACGGAACTACCTGTACAGGTATTTACTTTACCTTCAGCATATAAAGCGTTCTCTGACATCTGTGACAAGAAGAATGCAGATCAGCTTCCTCCACACAGGCATTATGACTGTCCCATTGAGCTGCTTCCTGGAGCAGCTATTCCTTTTGGTAACGTATATCCTTTGGCGGCACCTGAGCTTCAAGCCTTAAAGGAGTATATTGATGAAAATCTGGCCAAAGGCTTCATACGTCCTTCTTCCTCACCAGCAGGGGCACCTATCTTTATTGTAAAGAAGAAGGATGGGACCCTGAGACCCTGTGTTGACTATCGGGAACTCAATAAGGTAACCGTACGAAACCGTTACCCTTTGCCTCTGATTCCCGAATTACTGGAAAGAGTCCGCCATGCTAAGGTGTTCTCTAAACTGGATCTTGGTGGGGCTTATAATTTGGTACGTATTCGTCCAAGGGATGAGTGGAAGACAGCATTCCGATGCAGGTATGGACACTTTAAATATCTCATGATGCCCTTCGGGCTTTGTAATGCCCCTGCAATGTTTCAACACCTTGCTACTGACATTTTCAGAGATTTGTTGGACAAGTTTGTGGTGATCTATTTGGACGATATTCTAATCTTTTCTGACTCTCTATAGGAACATGAAGAACATGTCAAAGCTGTTTTAAGACATCTGAAAGAGAACCATCTGTATATCAAGCCGGAGAAATGCGAGTTCCATCGTTCTGAGATACAGTTCTTAGGTTATATCATCTCTTCCCTGGGGCTGAACATGGAATCTGGTAAGATTCAGGCTATCCTTGACTGGCTGGTACCCAGGAACGTTAAGGAGGTGCAACGTTTTATTGGTTTTGCAAATTTCTACAGACGTTTTATTCGAAATTTTTCTGATATTGTCCATCCCATTAGTTCCTTGACAAAGAAGGAAAAGCCCTTTAAGTGGTCATCACAGGCTCAATATATGTCACACAGTACACATAAAATAAATTAAATTGCAAATAAATCACATTCTCATTCATATATCTGTATATGTAAAGAAAGTATACAGAAATTTTATATGCGTCACCCAAGTGCACTGTGTAACAGTCGCTGTGGAAACCACAGCAGCAGCCAGACTAGAACCAAAACACTTCAGTAAGGGTCAAAAGAACCAGATGAAATACCAGGACATGGACTTATCAGAATATATTTTTATTATTATTGTGCGTGACAATGGTTACAAAATATATTAAAATTACATAAATCCATAAATATAAAATAATATATAAATATTAAATGTAAAAACTACAAAACATGCGCTGCACCAGGAAGATCAGGATGAAAAGAGTAAAATACCACTCCTAACTCCAGCCCCACTATAATAACAGGAGGTCTTAGATTACGCTGACACCACGTAATTAGAGGTTTCTCTGCCAAGTCCAACTCAGTAAAAAAACAGTATAAAAGTGCACAAGTGCCAAATCCAAATTAAAATGTCTCTGCCAAATTCAACTCAGTATAAAACAATAAAAAAGAACACAAGTGCCAAATCCAGATTAGAGTAACCAATTATGATTATAAATCGATGCCAATCACTGCCACATGCACCTATTGCACAAATTCCCCCCCTTTTTTTAGTTACTCTGCCATCAACTATTATACAGTAGAGGTTTTGTTTCACTGCATCATTGTTCCCACACTGCGCCCCTGTTAGAGCGCTTGCGCGGTCTGTGTCCTGAGGTTTCGGCTTCCTGCGTCCATGTATCTATGGTTACGCTGGGTACTCCGGCCCCATGCCCCATTTACATTTAATATTTATATATTATTTTATATTTATGGATTTATGTAATTTTAATATATTTTGTAACCATTGTCACGCACAATAATAATAAAAATATATTCTGATAAGTCCATGTCCTGGTATTTCATCTGGTTCTTTTGACCCTTACTGAAGTGTTTTGGATCACAGGCTCAAGAAGCTTTTCATCGGCTTAAGATCTGTTTCACATCAGCACCGCTGTTGATACACCCAGATCCAACACTTTCTTTCATTGTGAAGGTGGCCGTTTCTGATAATGCCTTGGAGGCTATTCTCTCCCAAAGAGCTGGAGAGAAGGGTCTGCTACATCCTTGTGCTTTCTTTTCCCATAGACTAACCTCAGCAGAGAAGAATTACGATGTGGGAGACAAGGAATTGCTGGCTATTATTGCGGCTTTCAAGGAATGGAGGCATCATCTGCAAGGAGCTGCACAACAGATCGTAGTGCTTACTGACCATCGCAATTTAGAGTTCCTCAGATCCACTAGATGTCTTTCTCCTCGTCAGGCTCATTGCAATTTATTTTTAAATCAATTTAATTTTGTTATCTCGTACCGTCCAGGTTCTCGTAATGGGAAGGCTTTATCCCGAATCCATGCTGCGGATTCCGTACCTGGAGCCCCGTCCAAGACCATTCTATCTGATGCCAATTTCATCGGAGTTATCCACGATTAGGACTTGTGGAAGAAGTGCAGGGAGGCTTATGATGGTGATGTATTTCTGGCCAACCCACCTGTTGATATTAATCTTGTCTTTAAGGGTGGCATGTGGTTCAGAGATCGATGTATCTACGTCCCTGAGGCCGTCTGTCTGCAGATCCTCAAGTTGGTACATGACTCCAAGTTGGCTGGTCACAGGGGGGTACAGAAGACACAAGAGTTCCTAAGCCGATTTTTCTGGTGGCCAACTTGCCCGAAGGATACTAAGGACTATGTTCTCTCTTGCGAGGTATGTGCTCATTACAAGACTCCTCGTGTGGCACCCACGGGTCTCCTGCAACCATTACCTGTTCCGTCCCGACCTTGGAGGTCTATATCAATGGACTTTATTGTGGAGCTGCTTACATCGGGGGGCATGAATACGATCATGGTGGTAGTTGATCACCTGACTAAAGCCGCTCATTTTGTTCCATGCACCGGCCTCCCTGTTATGGTTTCCAATGGCAAGGAAACATCAGAAGCATAGAATAAACGGACAAGCTCTCGGGTGATGGAAACTAGAGCTGACCGCGATGCTAAACCTACACACCACACTAGAAGTAGCCAGGGGGCATTCCTGCGTTGTCTCTAGATGCCGCGCGCCAGCCGGAGAACTAACTACCCCTGGTAGAAGAAAACACAGTCCTGGCTTGCCTCCAGAGAATGTCCCCACAGGAGATAGCAGCCCCCCACATATAATAACGGTGAGAGCAGATGAAAAGACACACATAGTATGAAAGCAGATTTAGCACAGAGAGGCCCGCTAACTAAATAGCAGAAAGATACAACAGAGGACTTCGCGGTCAGCTGCAAAACCCTTCAAAACACCATCCTGAAATTACCTTAACTCATGTGACAACTCATGCCACTGGAGTGGTAATTTCAGCCCAACAAGAGCTTCCAGCTGCAGAGATTCACATAAGTGCAAACTGGACAAACATACAAAAATAGACTTAAGGACTAAAGTGTCCAACTTAGCTGAGCAGAAAACTGGGAGCAGGAACATGCAACAGAATCACTCTGGATACATTGATGGCCAGCATTAGAATGACTGAGGAGCAAGGTTAAATAGGATACTCCCACATCCTGATAGGAACAGGTGAACTGAAGGCAAAGCTTGCAGGACACCAGTACCACAAGAGACCACCGGGGGAGCCCACGAACCGAATCACAACACCTCCCCTCAGCTAAGGATACAAGGAACTTGGTTATGCAGAATGTCTTTCGGTTGCATGGGGTCCCGGATGAGATCATCTCTGACCGTGGAGTATAGTTCACTTCAAGATTCTGTAAGGGGCTTTGCTCTGCACTCAATATTAATGTCTGTCTCTCTTCCGCTTACCATCCCCAGACAAATGGTCAGACTGAGCGTACCAACCAGATGTTGGAACAATATCTAAGATGCTATGTTAGCCATCTCCAAGATGATTGGTTGGAATTACTGCCGTTAGCCGAATTTTCATACAACAATTCTTAGAGCGCCTCCACTAAGTTCACTCCTTTCTTTGCCAATCTGGGTTATCATCCATGTATCTTACCTAGGTCTCCGATTAATTCTCCGGTTCCAGCAGTTGAGTAAAGGCTGACTGCGATGAGGCAAAATCTGGAGGTTCTGAAGGAATCCCTGACCACGGCTCAAGAACGTTATAAGAGATCGGCTGATAGATTCCGTAAGCCTGCACCCATGTTCAAGGTAGGAGATTCCGTGTGGTTATCAACTAAGAATCTGAAGTTAAACGTTCCTTCACAAAAACTTGGACAGAAATTCATTGGCCCTTTCAAGATCAACGGTATTGTGAGCTCTGTGGCCTGCCGTCTGAAGCTGCCTAGGACTATGAAGGTACACCCAGTTTTTCATGTATCTTTACTAAATCCTGTATCTCCTTATACCTTCCAGGGACGTGTTGTGCCACCTCCGCAGCCTGTGGTGATTGATGGGCAAGAACAATTTGTGGTGGAGGAAATTATTGATTCCAGGATTCGCAGGAATCGGCTCCAATATCTTATAAGATGGCAGGGATATCCCCTTGAGGAAGACTCTTGGGAACCTGTGGAAAACATAAATGCCCAACAGAAGATCTCTTGTTTTCATCAAAGATTCCCTGAGAAACCAGGTCCAGGATCGTCCTGAGGCCGCTTCTAAGGAGGGAGTAATGTCAGGACTCTGAACTGTCATGATTCTCAATGGCGAGAGAACATAGCCCAGCATATATGAGAACTAGCTCTTGGAAGATGGAAACTATACTGACCATGAACTAAACCTGCCGCACAACTAGAAGTGGCCGGGTAGCATGCCTACGTTTTTTTATCCCTAGATGCCCAGCGCCAGCCGGAGAACTACCTAATCCTAGCAGAGGAAAAGACAGTCCTGGCTCACCTCTAGAGAAATTTTCCCAAAAGGCAGACAGAGGCCCCCACATATATTGGCGGTGATTTTAGATGAAATGACAAACGTAGTATGAAAATAGGTTTAGCAAAAATCGAGGTCCGCTTACTAGATAGCAAGAAGACAGAAAGGGCACTTTCATGGTCAGCAGAAAACCCTATCAAAACACCATCCAGAAATTACTTTAAGACTCTAGCATTAACTCATAACACCAGAGTGGCAATTTCCGCTCACAAGAGCTTTCCAGACACAGTAACGAAACAGCAGCTGTGAACAGGAACAAAATGCAAAAACACACAAGGACAAAAGTCCAACTTAGCTGGGAGTTGTCTAGTAGCAGGAATATGCACAGAAAGGCTTCTGATTACATTGTTGACCGGCATGAAACTGACAGAGGAGCAAGGTTATATAGCGACTCCCACATCCTGATAGGAGCAGGTGAACAGAGGGGATGATGCACACAAGTACAATTCCACAAGTGGCCACCGGGGGAGCCCAGAATCCAATTTCACAACACTGAACATTTTGATTCCCTTTTGTGCATTACTGCCCTTTTCCAAGATGGCGTCTTTGGTCTCATGTGCACTGTCTTCCTGCTATAAAACTCCACCCCAGCCTTCAGTCTGTGCTAGATTGTTCTGCCTTGCATCCAGCTCCTGACGACTCCCTGGCTTTGCAGCTGCACCTGTGAGGAGATCCTGCTACTCAGCTCTGAGTTTCTGCTGCATACATCGGTTTCCAGTGATCCTCCATCTGGCTGCTTGTGTTTGTTTCCATCTGTATTTTCTGGACATGTAAGCTGTTGCTGCTCTCCTTAAACCTGAGAATATTACCCAGGCCTCCCTGGTTGTGCTAAGATATTATTTGAACTGCCTTATAAGCATATCTATCTGTGTTTGGACTACCAAGGACTTATTCGTGTCAAGTATCCTCAAGAATAATTGTGCTTCATAGAATTTCTGCTTGATTGCATTTTCCTCTGAAGTTCCCTATAGACTGCTAAGCTGCGTTTAATATTTACACCAAGTGTTGTGGACTTGAGTTTCTCTCTGCACCTGTTTGAATCACCGTGTGATAATATAGACTTTACCACTTATAAAACTGTGTCCTGTAGTTGTCTTGTTCCATGCAAAGAGTCTCCTGAGTTATCCCTTATAATCTTTACATCCTCAAAGGCTGAGGTAGCGGTCCTGTTGCTGGGTTGTTGCCCACCTACGGCCCCCTCCATGTCTCCTGGTGTACTGGCCTGTCACCTGATAGCGCCTCCAGCCTCTGGACACTACGCTGACAGACATAGCAAACCTTCTTGCCACAGCTCGCATTGATGTGCCATCCTGGATGAGCTGCACTACCTGAGCCACTTGCATGGGTTGTAGAGTCCGTCTCATGCTACCACGAGTGTGAAAGCACAACCAACATTCAAAAGTGACCAAAACATCAGCCAGAAAGCATTGGTACTGAGATGTGGTCTGTGGTCCCCACCTGCAGAACCACTCCTTTATTGAGGGGGTCTTGATAATTGCCAATAATTTTCATCTGCTGTCTATTCCATTTGCACAACAGCATGTACAATTGATTGTCAATCAGTGTTGCTTCCTAAGTAGACAGTTTGATTTCACAGAAGTTTGATTTACTTGGAGTTATATTCTGTTGTTTGAGTGTTCCCTTTATTTTTTTGAGCAGTGTATTTTCAGCCTGGTCATCTGCTGAGATTTCCCTATATCTACAATTGTAGTTGTAATCAAGGTTAGCTGGTTCGGTGCCCAGTCAGAAGTTTTGCCCCCACTGAGTTGATCCCCTAGCTACACCTCTGAGCAGCAGGGATGCACTAAGCAGCAGACCAGGGTCAGAATACTCTTATAACCGGCAGCTAGCAGCACACGCCTCAGAGTTTAAATAGTGTGTGGTCCTGCCCAATCCTCACAGCATAGTACTGATGATCAGTACTATGCATCAACACAGACTCCTTGGCTGGGCCCAAATATCCTAGCGTTTAACAGGATCATGTTTGAATTGCTCGATGCTGTCAACAGTGCAAGTGGCAGTGATAGAGGCAGTGGCAATAGGGCGTGGTCAATCACTATCTTGATCAAGATAAGATAAATTTCTAGCTTTACTGAGGGATCAGATTACACCTGTCTATTTAACTCTATGGAGAAATTAGAGGAGTAAGAGAAGAGGTAGAAAGACACAGTGCTGCTATGTAGTATGTGTTTTATCTTACCCTTAACATGGTTTCACAGCTACACTGCTCAACACTGCTATATAATATCCTCCACACTTGTGCTGCTTCTGAACTTGTTTTACACAGAGACAGGAAACCCTCATGGCTGAAGATGCTGTGTACAGGAGACATCATAGCAGCTAGTCTCCACTCACTAGCTCAGAGACAGCTGAAAATTAGGGATGGAGCCTGAATAAGGGAAAACTGGTGACAAATGCAGGATATAAGTCATGTAATGGCCAAAAATAGCGTTATTCCTCATGTGTACAATCATGAGACAGATTATTCTTAACAGTAACATGAAATAACAGATGCGCTTCAGGGATGAGTTAATATAATTTTCTTATCCTTGATGTTTCCATAAGAGTAAAAAGCAAATAAAATCTTTCATCATCAGAACAGTTTAAACATAAAAACCCAGAGCAGAACCACCGGTGCTCCTTATGAAATCCCACAAATTGTCTCAAATTTTAGCCACCTGCAGAGAAACTTACAAGGAATAATATTTAGAACAGCGAGGAATTAAATCAATACGTATTGCAAGAAATGACTGGCGACCTGCAGGCGTCAACTTCAGGAAGAACACATTACAATTCTTCCAAGCATGAATGAAGCAGTTGAGGCGAGGACGCGTAGATTTCAGAACGTTTCGTCAAGGCTCAACTTTTGGGGATGTAAAATAAATATTAAGGTTTATTCGAGAGCTGCTCAGTGACACGACCGAACAAAACAGAGGCAATATACCGGTGAAAACAATCATTTCTCTAGATATCGGATGAATTTTTATTTCCTATTTATGAACCGTGTGATTACAATAAACACTTACATAAACATCCCTCATGCCGACTGATACCTGCACAGGCATAAACCTTCTTTTGTTAGACCGCTCTACATATTATGGTTTAGGAATAAAAAAAAATTATTGAAATATTCTCTTAAAGGAGTTAAAAGCTCCAATATTTAGGCAAATTTATTGCAACTGTCCGATGTTAGACCGCGTAAACGTAGACTAGACAGTTGGCGATTTTCTGTTTTTGCGCTTTTGTTTTTCTCTTCCCCTTCTTTCATAACTTCTTTCATAACTTTTTTTCGTTATTCCCTTTTTATAAGTTGCAGTTTTCAATGACAACATTCATTTTTCCATACAATGTTCTAAAAAAAGTTTTGATGGTTCTTTTTTTGCAGTTTTTTTTGGCAATGCAGTGATCAAAATGAAGCAACTACGGCCTTCCTTTTTTCCTTTTCGGTGTTTTATTTATGGTTTAAATAATTTTATGTTTTCAGAAATCTGATTTTCACTGACATGTTGATACCAAGTATGTTTATTTATTTATTTATTTTTTCTGAAAACAATTTTGAAACATAAATATATTGTAAGTTTACTTACTTTTTAAACTGTAATTATCAATTTTTTTTTCCTCGTAAATTAATAACACGTGAAAATAAGAAATGATGTAATATATCCTATAAGCGAAATCTGCTTCTTTCTCCTCCTGCACTGATTTTTCTTACAGAAAAAATACAGACTTTACTATTAGAGGAGGAGACAGTTGGTGCTCATAAAGAAAAAAAATGAAAAAAAAAGAATAAAAAAGAAATTAAAAAATAAGAAAAAAAAAGAAAGAAAAAAAATAAAAAAAAGGGGAAAAAAGTTTTTTAAAAAAAGCAACAATGGAAAAAATAGAATAAAAAAGAAATAAATAAATCAGGAGAATTAGCACCAGGATGTCTGTGT